>NW_020837989.1:1194097-1701600 GCF_003676395.1 Aethalodelphis obliquidens | reverse complement strand
CACACACACACACACACACACACACACACACACACACACACACACACGAGCAGGAAGGGCTGTCTTATTTGACTGACAGATAAGGAAACTGATCCTTCTGGAGAGAAGGTGACTTTTTAAAGTCATCCAGCAAGTTAAGGGAAGCCACATGCTGCGAGGACCCTCCCTTTGAGGCCCAGCTAGAAGGCCACCAGCAGAGGGTGGAGGGTGGTGGCTTGGGAGACAGGGTGAGGATATAGCAGCTCTGTTTACTCCTGGCACCCTCAGTTACTGGCTATGGGACCTTGTGGGGATGGGGCGGGGGTAGTTTATCAGTATTTAAAATATGGCTTTTTCTACTCCTATACAAAATGTTATTAGGGGAAGCTGGTGACAGGTATATGGGAACTCTGTGAAATATTTTTGTAACTCTTCTGTAAATTCAAAATTACTTCGTAATCAAAAAAATTTTAATACCGTTTTCCCTCATCTGTACCATGGAGATTAGCACCTGCCTCACAGAAGGCTTAAATGAGATAATGCCTGTAAGCCTTTAGTACAGTATCTGTCCCCGAGTGAAGACTCAGTAAATAACCCCTTTTAAAAGCTACTTGCTCCAGAAGGCCAGTGACCTCTCGGCACCCACCACTACTTTCTTGGCAGTCCTCACTCCTTGGGAGCAGAGTTATTTCAGCCTAAAATGCCAGGCTTGGTGTGGTTGCTGGGAGCATGCATTTCATCTTGGCTCTTCTGCTTCCTAGCTAGGACCCCGGGGCAAGTTACTAGATCACTCTGTGCCTCAGTTTCCTTTCTATAAATCATAAAGCTACAAGTAAGTTTGTCATGAGGTTTAAATGAACTGGGAGTTTTCAGCACTAACAGCTGTGCCTGGCCTATAGCAAGCAATACACAAGTGTTTTTAAGGTCCAGCTCAGTGTTTCTCGAACTCGTTTTACTAGCACCCACAGTAACAAATATACTTTCCATCACCACCATTTTTTTTTTTTTTTTTTGCGGTACGTGGGCCTCTCACTGTTGTAGCCTCTCCCATTGCGGAGCACAGGCTCCGGACGTGCAGGCTCAGCGGCCATGGCTCACGGGCCCAGCCGCTCCGCGGCACGTGGGATCCTCCCGGACCGGGGCACGAACCCGTGTCCCCTGCATCGTCAGGCGGACTCTCAACCACTGCGCCACCAGGGAAGCCCCACCACCATTTTTCTTTTTGATGGTGATTTGGAAAACACCAGTCTCTAGATAGTTGATCCCATTTTGTTTCCCCTATTAATAATATATAAGGTTCTTGGGGGACAGGGAATATGTTTGATTCATTTGGTCTCCAGTTACTTCATTTCCTTCTTTCATTCAATTTACCAAGCTTGTATCACCCATTCATTCCACATATATGTATCGCCCTTTATTGAGCACCTACTATGTGCCTGTTGCATATTAGTGCCCCAGTGCAGATCAGACCTACGTTAAATGAATAAATAAGGCAGGGAGGTAGGAAGCCAGGAAGGTAGGCAGGAAGGGAAAAAAACCGAATGTCCTGGATGCCCATGGCCCGAGAGAGCCCCAACTGGCAGCAGTTCCCCCTTTTAGTCCCCACGTTCCCACTTCTACCTCAGCCAGAAAATTGAACCCTCTCCAGCCACCCTGGAGTCCATCAGCTGTCTAGGTGCTGGTCTGGCGTCTCGAGGAGAGGCGGCGCCCGGGGACCCGCCCCCTCTGACGCCCGCTCCGGGATCCAGGCAGCCTCCGCGCCCCCGGAGGGCATGCGCCCCTCCGCGGGCAACTCGAGCACAGGGCCCCAGGCCCACGGAGTTGCCCAAGAGGCCGGGCGGCTCCTCCCCGGGGACCCTCCCCCTCTGGGGCGCGTCATTCTCCCCACCCCCGGGTCCGACCCCGGCTGCTCCTCGCACGCCGGCCACGCGGGGGACAAATCTCAGCCACCTGCTCCGGAGCCGGGGAGCCGGGGCACCGTCCGCCCCATGGAGCTGCCGGCCAGCAACACCAGCTGCGAGAACGGTGCGTGAGGCCAGCGGGGACCCCGTGCGCTCTGCGCTTCGCCTTCCCTCCCTGCTGCTCTTTTCCTCTGCGTCCTCTCCTGCCAGGGGGACCGAAACGGGGAGGGGGTCCGCATGCGTCGTCCCCCACCCAGTTCTCAGGCCCGTCTTGGGAGGGAGCAGGGTTCTGGCTGACTTTCCCCCTCTTTGGAGCTGGGTAGCTGAGGGGGGAATGGGAGAAAGGGGGACGTGCGTGGGAGGGAAGAGGCGGGATTTATCGATTGGAGCGGGTCTACCAAGAGGTGTGTGTGTGGGGGGGTGTCTTTTATGTATAGTTGCTTCAGATTTTAGTACCTGCCCAGGTCTGTCCCCCTGGGGCTCATCAAAGACAGGGTAGAGGGCGCAGAGACTCACCACCCCCAAACCCACATCCACCTTTTAGGAAAAGGAGGGAAAGAACAACCCAGGAAAGGATAAGGAAAGATTCTGGGCTTTATGCTCAAGTTCTTATTATGAACCTGGGTAGTGGACTAGGCTCTTTACCTGCATTATCCCAGTTAATCCTTAACACAACTCTAGAAGGCAGGTAGATATTATTACCTTCCTGTCACCATTCTGGAAGTAGGGAAAATGAGGCTCTGAAAAGCCTGATGAACTTGCTCAAGGTAGTACAGTGGGGAAATGGAATATAGAACCAGGGCTCTTGGATTCTAAAACCTGTACTGTGCTCATCTCCTTTCTTGGTATTTCTCCATTTTCCTACCTGGTCTTGGTATGCAGCCTGTGGGATATCCCTGTTTTTCTAACTTCTCCTCTCCAGTGAAGCTTTCAAAGCGGGCCTGTTGGGTGTTAGCTGGCCTTGGTTTTCTGAACAGTGATGCGGTCCATTTTCGGCCTCGTCTTCCCCTGGGGAAAAACATGTTCCCCAGTCTTAGCATATTCAGGAAGAGAAGCAGGAATCATCTGGCCCAACACCCATTTGCCAAGATGAGCACGCTCCTCAGAACTGGATTTCCTTTGGCCATCAGCCCTCTCTCCTTTTCTTTTTACCCCTGTGGGAGGACTTGACTCGATGGAGGGCACTGTGCCCCTTGGATGCCTCAAGCCTCCCCCAAAGAGCCAGGCCCACCCTTTGGCTCCATCTGCTGGAGGTGAACCTTCAGGAGGGCGGGGGAAGGGCGTGGAAATGGGCTTGGCCTTCCTCTTGGGAGTCGCCCTCCTTGGCCCACATCCTCCCAGGTTCTGGCTCTTTTCCTGAACTCAGGGAACTCCCAGGATTTGACTCTTGCCCTAACTGAGGAACAGGAGTGAGCAGTCAGAACAAGTTTGATTAGGGACCCAGATGGTTTCTTTGTCTCATCTTCTCTGGATTGTGACACAGGTGTTGGAAAGAGAGGTCTCCCACTGCAGAAGACACATGGGCGTCCCCTGGTGGGTTCCAGACCCAGCTCTGCCACCAGGCTTTTATGAGACTCAAGCAAATCCTTCCCCATCTCAGGGCCTCAGTTTCCCCAGCTGAAAAGAAAGAGGGTTAGACAGGATGCCTTCTAAGGGCTCTTCCAGCTCTGCTGTTCCATGCTCCTGTGCCATGGAAGAAAGGTCAACAGTGCCCTTCCTTCGTTACGCCAAAATGCCACTCTGTGCTCTAGATATGCCAAAGCTAAAGCTGCCTGGCCTTTTGGACTTTGGGCCCTTCTAGTGCAGGCCTAGAAATCTAGCTTGGTTCAAGGAGAAGTGCCTGGCCCGGGCCTACATCCTTGGCACACGAGCCTGGGTCTTTGTGACCCACAGTTTGAAAAAGACCTTCTACTACCAAAGGTCACAAAGTCAGATACTTATAGGGGCCGAGCACATAACAAAAATGACTGAAGGGAGCCGCGTGTGGACTCAGGGGAATCGCAAAGAGCACGTCCTGTCTAGGGGTAAAACCACTGCTGAGCCACAGCTTACTGTTGCCTGTGGGACCGTGTGCCCAGCAGAGTAAGCAAAGGCAGCCCTGAAGCTGGACTTTCATGGGAAATCTCCTGATTTTTAAATGTTATCAGGGAGCTCATGTTTTAAGGTAACCTTCAAGAGGCTAAATGACACCCCATCCCCCTTGCCACCTGCTATGTCTGTGTGTGTGTGTTGTGTGGGGGGGGGGCGGGGGGCGCTGGTGACTGAGAGCATGAACTTCGGTATGATATGGGCTAGGGAAGCAATTCTGGCTTCACCACTTACCACCAGTGTAGCCTTAGGCAGGTTACCAAGCTTATCAGGGCCCCAGTTTCTTCAGCTAAAACCCTGGGCATGACCACTCTGCCGTCTCCATGATAAGGGATGCTCCTGAGAAGCCCCAGGGTGGTGGGCCCTGGGAGTACCAGAGGATTATTGCCTGTGCTTTGTACTGTCTCCTTGAACTTGGGCAGCTTAGTTCTTCTGACTGAGGGTCTGCCCCGCATGCCCAAGTTTGTCCTGTTGTCCTTGGTATTTGTGCCAGAAGAGCCAGCAAGGGTGTGCTGGCTCAAGGGCGTGAGAACTGATTGACTCTCATGGACTCTAGGACTTGGAAGGAGAGCTAAAGACAGATCCTGCATGGGGTGGCAGGGACACTGATCTCTCTGAGGCCTGAAGGAGGCCTCAGCCCTGACCACAAGCACCAGAGGTCTTCGAAGTAAGGCCTGGGGATGGTCGGTTCTGACAAACAAGGATGCTCGTATTTCATCATCTTCAGGCCTAGAGGGGCTGTGGACTCCAGCCTCACTCCCTCCTGTTACCTGTCAGGACTCTGCACTAGGGCTGCAGTTAGGGATACGTAAGTGAAGAGGCCTCTGGGAGGGGAGAATCCCTGTAGGATCCTGAGCTGTTGGAGGCCCATGTGCCCAGAGGCTGGGAGGGGATTCCTGTGGAGGCCGGGAGGTTGGATTCGATGAGGCCTGAGAGCTGTGGGGCCCTATGTGGTGTGGGGGTGGGGGGGGGGGCATCAGTCTGACTTAGTGGTGAGGTGCTGGAGTTCTGGAGTCAGACAGCCTGTGTTCTTAGGCAAGGCCTCCATTTCCACATCTATGAAGTGGGAATCAAAGACAGCACTTATCTGACACATGGTTGGAAGCACTTGATGAGTTCACGAAGGTCCCTAGCCTGCATGCAAATGTCCCCAGCGTGACTCTCACCGTGGTCTTCCCTAGGTTCCCTGATCAGCCTGTACTGCTCCTCCCAACAAGTCCTGTGCCAGATCGTCGGCGACCTCAGCCCCCAGGTGCCCAGCAGTGTCATCTCCAGCAGCTGGCAGGAGGGGTTCAGGCAGAACTACAGCTTCTACGTCGGCCTGGGGCTGGCCATCCTGTCCAGCTTCCTCATCGGCAGCAGCATCATCCTCAAGAAGAAGGGCCTCCAGCGACTGGTGGCCTCTGGTGCCACGCGGGCTGGTAGGCTCCTGGGGGGCAGGGCTGGATGGGGCGCTGGGTGGCGAGCCCTCGGCCAGCCCCGTGAACCTCCCTTCACGGGGTCCACTGTAGCGGTTTGAGAACCTGTCCTAGATAGGCACAAAAGGCTCATTGTCAGTCCCGTTGGGAGGCCGATCCACCCACAACAGGAGACCTTCCTTTATAATCCAGTAGTTCCTGAGAACTACATGATCGGTTAATTGGGGTGAAGACAGGGAAAAGTCTCAGGGCCAAGAATCAGAAACCCCGGGTCTAGTCCTGGTTTTATTTCTTACCAGTTGTGTCATCATAGGCAAGTCACAATCTCCCTACAAAATGGGAATATAATACCTTTGCTCAGAACAATGTCAGACACTGGTGCGTCCTCACGTACTATCAATCTGAGCTCCTTTATAGGCTACAAAAGAATTACTGAGTCTCTGTCCACAGGGATTTGCTTGTTTGAAAAATAAGACGTGTATCCATGAAACGATTGTTGAGAAAAGGACTCCTATGTTAAAAAATGTGTTCATTTAGTCATCATTCATTGTGTACCAGCTGTGTGCCAGGTGCCGTGCTAGACCTGGGGACACAGTGCCCTTGTGGGGCATTGAGTTGAGTGGAAGAGACAGGCAAGTCGATAAACAGTTGTTCTGTAGCATGTTAAATGCTATCATCGGGAAAGTGAAGAATGTTATGGCAATATTTTGGAGGGCCGTGTAAAGCCAGGCTTGAGGGGTAGGGGAGGTTTTCTGTAAGAGTTGATTTAGAAGCTGAGACCTACATGATGTGGAGATAACAAGGTGAGGGGAAAAGAGAAAGAAGTAGTATTCCAGGCAGAAAGAACAGCATGTGCAAAGGCCCAGGGGTGAGAGAGCATGAGTGATATTAGAAGCTGAAACTGTCTCAGGATGGCTAGAGCATGGAGGGGTAAGAGATGGGGTGAGGGCCAGCTCATGAAATGTCTTGTAAACCGGGCTCCAGAGTTTGAGTGTAATTGTAAGTGACAAAGGTTTTAGGCAGGGGAGTGACATAGTTCGATTTACGATTTGAAAAGATCTCTGGTTGCTGGGTGCAGAGTGGATTAGGAGACAAGACTGGAGGGTGGGAGACCAATTTGGGGAGAAAAACAACAGAACTTGGACCAGGAAATTGCAGTGGGAATGGAGACAAGTGGTGAAGTCCAGAGATAGATTTTGAAGGTAGGACTTACTGGGTTTGGGTTTGGTGTTGCCTGGCCCCAAGGGGAGGATGAAAAAATGAGTCAAGGTGACTCAGAGCGCTCTGCTTTGAGCAACTGGGGAGATGATGGTGCTATTTTCTGAGACAAAGAAAGCAGGAGGAGCAGGTTTATAGGAAGATGATGTGTTCAGGTTTGGACGTGTTCAGTTTAATGTTCTATGGGACACTGAGCTTTGGAAGCAGACTATTTGTGTTCCAATTCCAGCTCCTCAATTCCAGGTGATATGATCCTGGGCAAGAAAAATAGTTTTTCTGCCTCAGTTTCCTCATCTGAAAAAATGGGGATAGGAATAGTTCCAGCTATATCTTGTTGTGAAGATATGTAGTATGTTTAGAAAGATGCTTAGCATGGAGTAAGCACCAGTATTAGTTTTACTGTGATCTAAGTGGGAGAGCCTGACAGACAGTTGGATACCCAGGACTAGAGCCGGGTGTGCTCTAAAATGGAGAGATGTGAGGTGTGGACATGAAGTCAGGATCAGTGGTCATTGCTGCTCTATCTCCTCTTCTGGACAAGGGTTTGAAAGGCCAGAGACCTCCCAGAGTGCCAGAAAAATAGCTGCTTCCACTCAGGAGAGAGCAGAGCAAGTATCACTGACCATTCAGAAAGGCAGCTTCCCCAGAATCCATTTTTTCTCCCATCTGCTCTTTCAATATCTTCTCTGAGATTTCAACTCAGAGTAAAATGCTCTCAGAGCACTTTTATGGGAGATTCTGACTGCTTGCGGAACCTGAGGAAAGTTAAAGACCATCTTAGAAAAAAGGGCATTCACAAAAAGCAACATACAACTTTGGGATTTTCACAAAACTGTCTAAAACCCACCCTAATCATCATCATCCTCATTGCTAATACCGAGTATTGACCATGTGCCAGGCTCTGAGTCCATCATGTGAACAAAGCAGACACAATTCTTGGCTACATGGAGCTTCCCTTTTAGTAGGGGAAATTTCAGAAAATAAATAGATCAAATTATAAATGACAAGTGTCATTAAGGAGAAGAACTGAGTGTGACGAGAGAGAATCCCAAGGAAACAATAAAGATAAGGGGACCAGGGAGGGCATTTTAGTGGAAGCAGCATTCAAGCAGAGACCTGTAGAGTAAGTGTAGATATAGGCAAATATTGTTAAGAAGACTATTCCAAACAGGGAAAAGCACATGCAAAGCCCTTAAGGCCAAAAAGAGCTCATCATTTTTGAAGAACTCAAAGACAGCCTGACCAGCTAGACTGTAGTAGGAAGTGTGGCAGGAGAAGCCTTTGGAGAAGTGAGCAGGGTCAACACTATGAACAGGCTTGTTAGGGATTCTGGTCTTTATCCTAAGAGCATGTCGAAGCCACTGGCCAGCTAGAAGCTGAGGTGTGACATAATTCTTAAAAGACTCCTGGCTGGGCTTCCCTGGTGGCGCAGTGGTTGAGAGGCCGCCTGCCGATGCAGGGGACACGGGTTCGTGCCCCGGTCCGGGAAGATCCCACATGCCGCGGAGTGGCTGGGCCCGTGAGCCATGGCCGCTGAGCCTGTGCGTCTGGAGCCTGTGCTCCGCAACGGGAGATGCCACAGCAGTGAGAGGCCCGCATACCGCAAAAAAAAAAAAAAAAAAAAAAAGACTCCTGGCTACTATGAAAGGAATGGATTATGAGGGACAAGAGAAGAACCAGAGGAGTCCTAGGAGGCAGTTGCCTCAACCCAGACCAGAGGTGATAGTGCCTGGGAGTTGGGTGGTGGGGTGGCAGTGGAGTGGACACACGTGAGATGCATTTTGGAGACAGAATCAGCAGGATGGAATGGACGCAGAAGGTGGAGTAGTGGGAGGGTCAGGAGTGATTCCCTGGTTTCTGGCTTAAGCAACTAGGTACACGGAGGTGCCGCTTACTGAGCTTCATTTGGTGGGTAGGGAGCATTTAAAAATCAAGAGTTCCATTCGGGACAGAGTTTGAGATGCCTGTGCGAGACCCAAGAGTTGTCAAGTAAGCAACTGGATATACATCAGGGCTAAGAAGAAAGGATCAGGGTACATATATGACATAGGGTATCTAGATGGAATTTAAAACTTTGGAAGGGATGAACTCACCCAGGACAGGGCCCAGAAGCAGGCCTGGAGGACTCACCACAGCTGACATATACTGAACCCTTAGAGACTGGCGAGTGAAGGTAGAGAAGGAAAGGTCCTGAGAAAGTACGGCTAACCTCTAACTTCATGCCCATTCCTTTCTACAGTGGACGGAGGCTATGGCTACCTGAAGGATGCAATGTGGTGGGCTGGATTTCTCACCAGTAAGTGGGATCTTTGCTACTAAGGACAGTGCCCTATTGATGACAGAGGCAGAGATGAGAGGAGGGGTGGACGGGGCATTTCTGTCTCTATTGTGCAAAATATGAATCCAAGGCCCAGATTTCTAGGGGGAGAATCTAAACAGTCTTTGCAGGTAGAACATTTTACCTGCATCTCAGGTCACTTTCTCCATCCAAAGTCAGTCTTTCATCCATAAAGCATCTGTCCCCAGAGAGGTTTGTACAGAGCTGGTAGTGATAAAGGTGTAATTTCTCAACTTCCCCTGAAATTCAGGGAGCTATGATTGCCCGCTGGAGTCTTCTGGACTCCTGCAGGGCACAGCCTGGGACTCCTAAGTCAGCCGCCCCATCCCACAGGCAATTGTTGGCTCACTTAGAACATGGCTGGTCTGCCACCTAAGGTTTGCCCGCATTTTCACATTCACACATTCCTTTCCACCCACCCTCTCTGGCTTTCAAACCCTAATTCTTTGGGACGGAAAATTAGCCAGCTTTCGATTTGTAATCCCCTAAGTCAGGTTTTGATCCCTGTCTTAGCCAGAGTTATCACATTCATCATCTGCTTTCAAAGGGCAGACCCAGGTCACTCCCTATGAGCAGGGAGACAGAAGAGGCACTTGCAGGAGTCTGCAAACTGGAAACTCATATGGGGAGAGGTAGGCCCTTTGGGAATGTCTGACTTTCTAACCACCCGCCTGTCAATCTAGACTATCCATAACTCCTCTGGGAAAGACGGCTCCGTGGACCATTTGGTACCTGGAGAATCAGTAACTGTAGCTGTGTCTTTATTTGATAATTAACACTTTCTAGAGCTTACCTTGAAGATACAGACCAATCATTCGCAGTCCCTGAGATACACTTAACCGTGCCTAGGCTAGAAGCCAAGGGACCTCAAGAACCAGAAAGCACCATGTGACCCTGGACTCCAGGCCACCTCCCTATCTTTAACATGGGAGGATTTGGTCAGGATCATCTGGGCCTGACCTTCAGATCAGATTCTGCAGGGAGACAGCATAAGGGTGGGGATTTTAAGGAATGCTGGTCTGGGATTCTGTGAATGATTGAACACTGAATGAAGCCGTCTCTACCCAGTTTCATTTGGGCTGGAGATGGCGCATCAGAGCCACTGTGACCTCTCTTCCCCCTTAATTTCCTAGTGGCTGCCGGAGAAGTTGCCAACTTTGGGGCCTATGCGTTTGCTCCTGCGACAGTCGTCACACCACTGGGAGCGCTGAGTATCCTCATAAGGTTGTTGTCACCTCTCTTGCTGTCTCTTCCTATTTTCAGTTTGTTGATGTCCGGAACTGCACATGGGGTCAATTGCTACTTGCAGTCAAGGACCTGGGTCAGTCTCAGCTTCCAGAAAGAGGCAGTGTGCTGTTCAGAGCTCCGCACGCTTGGATGGTTTGCTGCCTGGGTGGTGAAGGGGCAGGCCAAGCCCAAACCAGGTGGAAGGGCTTCCCCTGCCGCAAGGCTGAATGTCTCATGTCAGTGTTTTGGTGCCCCAATAGGAGAAGCACACAAGTTGAAAGTACAAGCCCTAGATGAACCCTCCCTGGGTTCTATCTAACCTTATCTCTGCCACTTTGTAGTTACATGGCAGGTCACTTAACTACTCTAAGCCTCAATTTCCCATCTGCTAAGTGGGGATGTTCATAATACCTGCCTGAAGGCATTGATTTAAGGACTAAATGAGATGATGCACAGAAAGTGCCTAGTACAGAACAGGCGCTGAAGAATAACCACAGCTAACATAGATTGAGGGTTTACTCTGCGCTAAATGTTCTAAACATACTCCCTCATTTAATCCTCACAGCATCCCTACTGATTAGAAAGGAGGGGAGACCTGAGGCCAAGAGGGGTTAAGCATCTTGGCCGAGGTCACCCAGGTCCCAGGAGGCTGGGCCAGGATTCCCTCCCAGGCAGTCTAATTTCAGAGTCTGGGTGCTTAACCACTAGGCCCCATGGCCTGGAAGATGTTTGATGGTATTAAAGATAGCTGATATTAAATGTGTGTGCTTCCCATTGCCCCGTTCCTCCCAAGCTACAAACACAGTTCCTCTGTGGGGGGTCCTGAGCCCCATTTGAAGCTGGCTCTGATTGTCACCCTAACCTTGGAGCCCCGGTAAGTCCCTAGCCCACCACACCCAGTACCTGTAATTTCCTGTTTTGTTTTACCAGCTTGATGACAATTGTGCAGCATTTATGCAGTCAAAAACCAGATAGAGCCGTGACTCACATGGCACGGTTGGCTGATGTAGCTGAGATACCAGTATTGCGTATCTGATTAGTTTACAGATTCCCATCCCAGGAAGTTGGGAGCGGCAGGGGATCCTCCACTGTGTGACCTCTGCCTTTGCTAATGCTACTGGGTGCTGATGAACAGACATTGTGGGTAAAATGGTTTTGGGAGTTTTAGAGGAGAGATGGGAGACATTCAAAGGAGGTTAGACATCAATCCCCTCTTTGCTGATACCTTTAAGCAGGACTCATGAGGCTCATTGGGTTACCTTAGGTCAGCCAACAGGTCTTTGCCCTAAACTAATGCCACCTGTTTAAAGAAACAGAAGCATGCCCCAGCGATTGTACCTGTCTGGTCTCACCACCCTTCTTCCTTCACCTTTGCTGGCTCATTTGGAGGATGTGACGGGAATGAAAGTCACATCACCAAGGAACAGCAAGGAACTGGAGGTGTTTTGTCCAGAAAAGACTCAAGGAAGTCAGGAGAATTCTTCTCAGTGAGGTGTAGAAGAAAAACCATAGGCTTTATAATTAGACAGAACTTGAGTTCAAATCCTGGCTCGTGTCTTACCAGTTGTGTGATCTTGCCATCATTTAAGCTTCTATGGGACTCAGTTTTCTCATCTATAAAATGGACATATTTTACTTCTCAGAGTTGCAAGATGTTAGTGAGATAATAAATGGGAAGTTCTTAGCACAATATCTAGTATGTAAAGTGTGCCCAAGTGTCACTGTGGTTGTTTATATTGGCATATACAAATGGAAGAAGGAATGGATTTGTTTTGTATGGCTCAAGGAATAGATATGGGATGAGTAGAAACTACCATATTTTGGGCTAATAACAGAATGAACCTACAGGGAATTCATTTGCCTTGTGAAGGGGGGAGCTGCTTGCCACCAGAGGTATACAAGCCAAGGCTGAAAGCCTTCTGTTTGCAATGTTAAGAGAAGATGTGCTCATTGGGTAGGAACTTAGACAAGAGTGCTTTGAAGGGCTCTTCCAACTCTTCTCTTTGGGGATATTGTCCGTCTCTAAAATGAAAGAAGTTCACATGTATGTTGTCGATTCCTCCAGCCCAAACTGTAACCCTCCCCTAAATAAGTTTCTATTTCACACATTGAAATCTAGGGGGTCTAGAAGAGCTTCCACGTGTGAGAGTAGTGAGCCCTTGCTCAGCCCTCACTTTTCTCCAGGATGCTGGGACTGGGCTGGCTGCTGTAATCCCTTTCTCCACTTTCACACGCAGTGCCATCCTTTCCTCATATTTCCTGGGAGAGAGTCTGAACCTGTTGGGGAAGCTGGGCTGTGTGATCTGTGTGGCCGGCAGCACGGTGATGGTGATACACGCCCCCGAGGAAGAGAAGATCACCACCATCGTGGAGATGGCTGCCAAGATGAAAGACACAGGTAGGCTCCGGGCTCCCAGTGAGCAGGAAGGCACTGGGCGTGAACCATGTTAAAGGTCTGACTGGGTTCTGGCCATCTCAGGTGCTGCCATGTGGAGGAGGAGGCAGCAAGCTCAGGGAGGAAAGCTGATGGGCTGGTACTGAGGCTAGCTTACAGGTTCCCAGCCTGATAGGTAGCGATGCTATTATTATGTATTTGTTATGTGCCAGGTACTGTTCTAAATGCCTTGTTTGCATTGTCTTAGTTCAGGTTGTTTTAACAGAATATCGTAGATTGGGCGGCTTATAAACAACAGACACTTAGTTTCACAGTTCCGGGGATCACGATCAAGTCCTAGGTCAAGGCCCGATAGACTTTGTTCATAGATGGCCAGCTTCTCGCTGTGTCCTCATCTGGTGTAGAGGGCAAAGGAGCTCTGTGGAGCCCCTTTTATAAGGGCAGTATTCCCTTCCTGAGGGCTCTACCCTCATGCCTGAATCACCTCCCAAAGACGTCACCTCCGAATACCATCCCATTTGGGATTAGCACTCAACATGTAAATGGGGGGGGTGGCATTCCGTCAATTGCGTGTATTAATTTAATCCTACAAAAAAGCTCCTATGAGGAAGGTCCTAATATTAATCCTATTTTACAAAGAGGAAACTGAGGTCTTGGGGGTTTAATTAATAACTTGTACAAGTTATTAAAAAGTTGTGTTTCTGGAACTGGGACCCATGTTTGACTCCAGAGCCCACGTTCTCTTTTTTTAAAATTTTTGGCCACACCAGGTGGTGGCATGTGGGATCTTAGTTCCCTGACCAGGGATCAAACCAGCACCCCCTGTCAGAAGCACGGAGTCCTAACCACTGGACTGCCAGGGAAGTCCCAAGCCTAGGTTCTTTCTTTCTTTCTTTCTTTCTTTCTTTCTTTCTTTCTTTCTTTATTTATTTATTTTTGCGGTACGCGGGCCTCTCACTGTTGTGGCTTCTCCCGTTGTGGAGCACAGGCTCAGCGGCCATGGCTCACGGGCCCAGCCGCTCCGCGGCATGTGGGATCTTCCCAGACCGGGGCACGAACCCATGTCCCCTGCATCGGCAGGCGGATTCTTAACCACTGCGCCACCAGGGAAGCCCCCAAGCCTAGGTTCTTAATGAGACATCCCATTGCCATGAGTGGAGGGCTCTAGAGGCTACTGGCATCCTCCCAGGTCAGGTTACCTGTCTCCATCCCCCACAAAGGGTACATCGTGTTTGCTGTGCTTCTGCTGGTGTCCTGCCTCATCCTCATCTTCGTCATCGCCCCACGTTATGGACAAAGGAATATCCTCATCTACATCGTCATCTGCTCTGTGATCGGGGCCTTCTCCGTGACCGCCGTCAAGGGTCTGGGCATCACCATTAAGAACTTCTTCCAGGGGCTGCCAGTTGTGCGGCACCCTCTCCCCTACATCCTGTCCCTCGTGCTGGCCCTTTCGCTCAGCACTCAGGTCAATTTCCTCAACAAGGCGCTGGACATCTTTAATACCTCCCTGGTGTTCCCCATCTACTACGTGTTCTTCACCTCGATGGTGGTGACCTCCTCCGTCGTCCTCTTCAAGGAGTGGCACAGCATGTCGGCCGTGGACATTGTGGGCACCCTCTCTGGCTTTGTCACCATCATCCTGGGTGTGTTCACGCTTCACGCTTTCAAAGACCTGGACGTCAGCCGGACCAGCCTGCCCCACATGCACAAAAACCCAACCCCGCCTCCCGCCCCAGAGCCCAGCATCGTTAGACTCGAAGACAAGAATGTTCTTGTGGACAACATAGAACTCTCCAGGGCCCCATCACCAAAGAAGCCCGAAGTATTTATAATCCATTCGTAAAGCTTGGAATACATGAGTGAGAGGGTGAGCCCTGTGGTACAGCCTGACTGCTCAATTTCAGAGCCACCTGGTTATTTTCAACACAGCTCTTACCAGTGGGCTCTCTTTTCTTGAGACGTTCATTTATACCTCACCGCTGTTTCCGGGAGAAAAGTCCCTACCCAGTGAGCAGTGGCGGCAGAACCTCCTGGAAACACAGCCTCAGTGACCAAATACCCTACTACACGTTGGTGCCAGCAGGTCCCCGGCCCTCCCGTCCTCCTCGGTGCCACCTCTGTGCTGTTGGGAAGAAGATAGGATTTGATCCGTTGAATGTAGCACAAGCCAAGAACTTCCCTGAAACGTTGGTCATCAGGAAATCCTTCGCACTGGTTCTCCTCCTGAGACGGATTCACCGTTCCTGAGCCCAAGACTGAAGTGCAGCTGGCCCTCCGAGGCCCAGAGAGCAACTCGCCGTGCCTCCCACCCAGAACCAACAGACACACAATTATTGTAAAACGTCTTGTTGCATTTGCCACCTCATCTTCGGAGACAGAGGCGAGACCTCAGCTGACCTACTTACTGTGAAAGCCACCTGACGTCTCAGGGAAACACTTCCACCAGCCCCGTTCCCGGGAGCAGCCAGCCTGGAGGTCAGCATCTGTTTCCATGCGCCCGACCCCTTCCCCACCCTTCCCTCTCTAGACACATCCTAAGGAGTCAGTCATGGAGACATTCAGGCAGTTATCTGAGAACTCAAAACAACACAACAACAACAAAAGGTGCTTGCTTCCCAGCCAAGCTCTGCTGGCCAAGCCCAGGGTTTCATTTTGCCTCGCTCTCCAAAGAGAACAGCGATTGCACTGCTCTTAAAAGTGGCCTGGCTGTCGAGCAGAATGCACTTTCCTTTTCCTCAAGGAGTAAACCAGTATGATTTGGGGAGATGGGGAGAAGAGTAAAGGGCAGTCAGGAAAGCAGACACAGGCTCTCTGGAAACCAGGGGCTAACTTTTGTGTTTACTCTGGTGGTGAACCAAGAACCCAGGTGGAAAAGGCTCTGGGTAACTTTTTTTTTTTTTTTTTTTTTTTGGACACACTGCGCGGCACGTGGGATCTTATTAGTTCCCTGACCAGGGACTGAACCCGCACCCCCTGAAGTGGAAGTGCAGACTCTGAACCACTGGACCGCCAGGGAAGTCCCCTCTGGGTAACTTCTGGGCTGAAGCCTTAGAGGCTTGGCCAGTGGGATCAGCTTTGAACTTCAGTGGCCAAGTCGGGGGGTGTAAGCTTGGCACGGGGTGCAATCTGGCTGTTGACCAGATCACCACCAAGTCCCCAGCTCCACTGATGAGCTGCCCACACTGGGAAGCAGTGTGTCACGACTGCTCCACCACCACCTGCTTTGGGGACTGCCTTTGGTCCCCTCACATTTGACCAGAGGCAGTCAAAAACCAAGAGCAGCTGGAGAGAGACATAATTAATATCCCCTCCCTTCCTGTCTTCTCTCCAGCAGCAAGAATGTGAGAGTTGATATGAGGACCATTGACAGGGAGGTAAGGGAGCCAGTATATCTGTAAAGAAGGAAGACCTGGCCCTCAGCCCCCAAGCTGGTGCAGAGCCTCCCCTGTGTAACTCCACACCCGTGCCTGTGTTTACGTCCTGTGCCCTAAGCATAGCCAAGCCCAGGCCAAACTGTTGCTGGCCTTGTAGCTCCAAGGAACAGACTGGCTTCCTGCACCGCCAGGCTCAAAGCCACAGTTTTTAATGAATGTGGATTTCTCTCTGTAACTAAAATCAATGCAACATGTTGGATCTTGAGAATGACTAATCTGAAGGCCCTGAGAGCGTGGTCTGCAGGGTCAGGAATAAAGACCTCTGAGTGTGTTTACTTGATACTTACATCTTGGCTTTCCTTGGACACGGAACAATTAAAGTGGTTCCTCTAGTGCCGGGGGGCCAGTCCCCAATCTCTGGAGAGTTCTGGCTGCCAAGGAAGTCCCTCCAGTGCCTTCTACAGCCACGCCTTCACTAGAGAGGGAAAGGCTGTTTGGGGAAGAGCGTCAGTGGAAGACACCCATCCCATGCCTGAGCCCTTACGAGAAGCCAACCACAGTGCTAAGAGCTTCACGTGAATACTTTTTTTTTTTTTTGCAGTACGCGGGCCTCTCACTGTTGTGGCCTCGCCCGTTGCGGAGCACAGGCTCCGGACGCGCAGGCTCAACAGCCATGGCTCACGGGCCCAGCCGCTCCACGGCATGTGGGATCCTCCCAGACCGGGGCATGAACCTGTGTCCCCTACATCGGCAGGCGGACTCTCAACCACTGCGCCACCAGGGAAGCCCCATGTGAATACTTTTAAGCTCTCACAAATCCTCAAGTCGATCTATATCATTCATGCCGTGAGTGACCCCCAGACCTATTAAAACTAGACTGGCCTGTGTCCAGGTGCAAAGACAAACAGCTCCCTCGACTGGTCATGGGAAAACCCAGGGCTTTTCTGTGGCTCAAGATCTTCCATGGTGGCCTCACAGGCTGGACAGACGGTCTCTGTAGGAACTCTTCTGAGGAGTCCTCGGTGATGGATCCTATCCAGGCTGGCCAGTGCAACGTTAAAACAAAGAAACAAACAAGAGTTGCCAAACCAGACAACATTTCAAATGACAATTTAATTAAATACAAACAAGGAAAAAAGGCACCACAGCCCATTCAAGTATTTTGCATAGATATACAAATATTGTAAACAATTAATAGGTGGACGAGAGAAAAGAGGATCTGTTTTCTGTGAACAATCTCCCAAATAAAAAGAAAATTCACATTGCCCTGGATCCCAGACGCACACGTACATACACACAGTGGATGCATGGAAGGGTGACTTTGGGGGCACTTGGCTTGGATTCTGCAGAACCGCTCCTTTGCACGGTTCCCTAAGGATGGGTGGAGCACCTTTCCAGTTGGCATACTCTTGACTTTCTTGCGTGTCCAGCAGAGCTGTTACATACACATTTAACGCCATCACTGACTTTAGAACTGGTCCCCAATTTAAAACGCGCAAGTTTTCCATACCCTCGGCCAAATAAGAACAAATTCTGACATAGGTAAGGGGAGGCTTTGTTCAAAAGGATTATTGCAAGAGATGGCGAGGGGCCATGGCCACAGGGGGATGGGGCTATGACAGTACTGTAAGGTCTACAGTGAGACCCTAAGATCTGCGAACCTCTCAGAGCTGGGGCAGAAAGGAGCTTTTCTTTCATAGGGGGAAGTCAATAAGGCTAAAAAGAACCCACGGCAAGCAGGCAGTTACCACTGGAGCCTGGTGCCTGGGCTAAAACTCCCACTGAGACAGGGAGAGAGGGTGCAATCCCCCTTGATGTCCCTTGAGGTTTACATTTCAGAGATGCCTCCTAGGCTCTTAAGGAAAACACACCTACCAAAAAAAAAAAAACCAAACGAACAAACAAAAGAACGCACCTAGGGTTGAAAAACTGGCAGGAGGCTAAGTTAGCTTCTAAAAAGATTTAGTCTCCATCTGAACAGAAGGCTGGTTAAGTCACTCCACCAAGCCTCAGTTAGGCTCCCCTCCTACCCCCCAGACCCTGAGCATGGACTCACCCTTGGCCAGAGCCAGCATACAGCCCCTCCCCCAAAGGCTGACCACAGAGATGGTCCCTGAATGTGGTTTTTTCCAGCCATGCTCACTCCTTCCTATAAAAGGCCCCTTCCGTCTGAGCTGTGGGATGCTCATAGATCTTGTAGCCGCTCAGCTCTCCTGAGCATTCTCCTAATGCAACTGCCCCCTGCCCCTATCGCAACACTCCCTTCCCCAGTCTTGCAGTAATCCTTGAGAATAAAGTGCCTCTTTCCCTAAGTCCATGTTGGTTTCCGTCACCTCAAAGCAGCACATGGACACAGGAGGGGAAGAACGGGCTATGACAGCCAGGCTTGCTCCTGGGCAGACTCCCCGCCGGCCTGCCGGAACACAGCCAGGAGTCAAACAGTAAATAGAACCGGCTGCTGAAAGTCTTACCAAATTTAGAAAATTCAACCATTTTCCAGTTCACAGTACAATGTTTATGGGATGGAGGTGGTATTAAAAAAACTGAAAACAAAAACGGGAACAAACAGGAAAGCAACAATCCAGGTCTCTTTCTGGTATGGTTCCAGGGAGGGTGGATTTCAGGTTCAAAAGGCTCATGCAGCCACAGTGGCTGGGGCATTTTCACTTCAGAGCCTTCAACCTCCTGACGTTGGGGAGAAAAGCTGGACATGCCACAGGAATGTCAGTGAGGCAGGGGGTTGAGTTTAAGGGTGATTTCAGTGGAGGGGTGTTTTCACCGTTAATTGTCTGGGCCCAGCCTCGAGGCCTGGGGCGTCTCGAGTAGCACACTTACATGGAAGGCCGTCCCCTGACCTCATGAGGCAGCAAGGATGGTGGACATCGGCTGTGGGGAGCAACCAGGGCCCCTGTCGGCAAGACAGGGGTGTGAACATCACCAATAACACAACCTGACTACCTGAGGAAAGAGAACTTCATTTTCCTGAGCTCTTTCTAAATCTATCCCAAGTGTCCCCCCGCAGGTGCACAGCCTGAATATCCCACTTGTCTACAAACCCAAGAATATCTAGTGAGCACCTATTGTATACAGAGAACGATAAGGGGGCCCCGGGGTAATGGTTGGGAGTGAAAACTCAAGCCTCTTCCTTGCACTGAGGTTTTCAAGAGCAAACGTCTGTTCACTGCAGGAGGCAGGGAGGGCCCCAGCTGCCCGGCACCTTTCTGGGGTGGGAGACCATCCCAGAGAACATCTCCGGTGGTTCTCTGAAAATCCTCCCAGCTAGCAGAGCACCACACAGCCCCCATTCCCTGCTGCAGGGAGGACAGGACCAGAGGAAAGAACACAAGGAAGAGGATGAGAAAATGTCTGGCTGGTCCCGGCACAGACTCTGTTCCGTCAAGGCTGCTGGCTGCTGCTTCTCTAGGGATCTCTAGAGACAGGTCTGCTCTCTGCTCAGAAGACAACGGCCCTGCCTCAAGCCAGTGACCAGGTCTGGAGACAGGCTGGGGCTCCCAGGATGTCCACTCTCCTCCCTGCACCCACCACTGTCCCTGAGGACCTTACTCAGATTCAGGTCAGGGAGTAAAAGGAAGACCCACACTCTGCTGAGGTCACCACACACCATGGAAAGTAAAGCTACGACCCCACAGCCATGGCCCGAGTCTACCCAGGTCAACACTCTTGAGAACCAACATAGGAGATCCTGTGGCCAACCTGCAGGCAGGACCCTGACTTGCAGGTCACAGCACCAAGTCCCAGAAAGTCGGGACTGCTGGAGATTCACTCTTCACAGCACCACACATTAAGCGGGTCCCAGCGGAGAAGGAGAAATCAGAAGCGTGAGGCACTTGGAAAATGCAGAAGAGAAAACAAGGAGCACTCAAGAACAGTGGCGAGCGGAGTCGAAACCTTTGGCTTGACGGCTCAGAGGGGGCCAGGGCTGTGCTCCCCCTGCTGTCTACACTGCCTGCAAATAGTACCTGTCTGAGTCAGAGTGACCCTGGGGAGTAAGGGGATGCGGGGGCTTTGGTGGGGGAAGGGGGGCAGCGTGAGGAGGGAACTTGACGTGTTCACATATGGCCACAGAGCCAGGAGCTGTGACCTCAACCAAGCCCTGGCTGGAGTGACCCCTCCTGATCAGTAAAGCTAAAAGGGACAGTAAGTGCCCAGCCTCTGTCCAGCCTGGGACCTCTGAGGAAGATGGAAGCAAAGGAAAGCTCTCATGCGTACCCTCCTCCATAGGACGTGGATGGATGGCTTCTCCAAGCTGAGTCCTGGCCTCAAGGGCTAAACAGACTTTTCCCAGCTGGGCTCGCCAGCTCGGACAGCCTGCACCAGCTCGACTGTCACCTCTGGGGTGAGGGGCCAGCTGAAGGGCGGATAGGGGACGAGCAGCCATTCAACCTCTTCGGCTCTGCCCTCCCTACCTGGGGCTGAATATTGCACAAAACAACACTTGGATGCCGTTGATGGTAGGCACTCTGGGCCTCTGTGGAAGCCGAGGTGGCACTGAGTCAAGGAGGAGATTTTTCAGAGATGCAGTCGTTCCAGGAGGAGGGGAGGGGGGAGGGGGGCTCAGAGGTGGCCAGGCATGCTTCCTCCAGATTCCGTGGCCACGGCTCCTCTGTGGTGTTCAGAGCCCTCACAGGAAGGGAGAAGCGCCTTCAGACGGGTCTAGATTTTCGAGCTAGCCATCCCCACAGCCCTCTGTGACCTGTATTCAGGAAACTGCAGGGAAAAAACAGAGGGAGAGAGACATCAGCTCCGTGCTATCAGTGGGGAGCTGTCCTCTGGCTTGTGACAGGTGGGCATGAGTGGCAGACTGTCACCTGAGAAGAAGGGTTTCCGCAGAAGTCTGTCCACATGTCTGCTCGTCCAGACCATCAACTCTGCAGTAAGAGGCACGGTGGCAGCCCCCAACCCCCAGCTGACAAGCCATTCTCCTCCTCCCTCCCAGCAAAGCTGCAGCTCAGTCTGCAGAGTTCCCAGGGCCTCGCAGGAACACAGGGCAGTGAGCCAGCTTCCTCACCTGCTCCCCTCTGCCCCAACTCCCAGGACTAAGACTAAGTCCCAGGACTACGTCCCAGGGAAGATGTATTAAGAGGGGCCATTTGTGCACAGCCTACCATAGGCCAGCGGTTAATGTAAATTAACTGCCTTGACCTTCACAGTAACCCGATGGGGTTGGCTATTTCTGCTTCATAAAACCTCTTTCTAGATAAGGAAACAGAGACTCAAGAGAGTGATTTGCTCAGGGCCGCTCAGCTCAGCTCAGCTCATCAGTTGCAGACCCAGGTTTGAAGCTACCATAGCTCAGCCTCCTAAACATCACCTTTCACATGAAACCAAAAAAGGGGGTGTGCAAGGGTCTCACCAATTTAAGGGACAGTCATGCAGGCACCAAGAAATGCTAAGCTTCTGTCCTTTGCTTTTGTTCTGGAAGTTCAGCACTACATCAAGAAGCATGAACTGGTCTGTTTTCTCAACTCTTATTTTTGTCCCCTGGATCCCTCTGCCCCAGCTTCCACCTCGAGTGTTTCTGAAGACTCACCTTTGGGGTAAGCACAGCCAGGGGCCGGGTCTGCTGAGGTCTAGAGGCAGGGGGCCACAGAATGGAGACACCACCTGGCCTGGGGAGACTCTTGCGGCCTGGCACCGGGTTAGCCGGGAGTGCCTTCTGGGGCGGCCGAGGCCTGGAGAAATCCTGGGGAGAAAGCCACAAGCCTCACTCAAAGGCCAGAGGGGCCTGTTCGAAAGAAAATGTTCTCAATATTTTACAGGTCAAAAGCAGATGAGAAAAGGGATATACTATTTTAAAAGAATGGTCCCTCCGGAGCCTGTGCTCCGCAATAGGAGAGGCCACAACAGTGAGAGGCCCGCGTACCGCAAATAAATAAATAAAAATAAAAAATAAAAAGAATGGTCCCATTTAAAAAGAAATTGTGTGCATACATGTTTACATGCTCAGGAAAAAGCCTTTTTGGAGAGCAATTTAGCAGTATCTATTAAGATTAGAAATGATCATTCTCTGACCTAATACATAATTTCATTCCCTCTGAGAACTATTTGCACAGGTGCACAAAAGTGAAATTGCAAGGATGTTCCTTGCAGCACTGTATGTGACAGCTAAAATAAACTATAAATAACTAAAATTTCCATCAACAGACAAATTACTAAAATTATACAGTGATATATAAAGCAGCATTTCAAAAGAAGGAAGTAGGTTGATACGTGCTGAGGTGGAAAGATGGTCAAGAGTCATGGCAAGCTGCAGTACAAGCTATACAGGACAGTTTAGAGAAAATAAGTCACCCCACTACCCCCCACCAATGTAAATGCAGAGGTACAGAGGAAAGTCAGGAAGGATGAAGACCAAATTGATAACAGAGGTCAGAGGTTCAGAGTGGGCTGTGCATAGGGAGAGGGGTCGTCCAAGTGAACATTCAGTTTTTTTAACAAAGCATATATGTGTATTACTTGTGCAAATAAAAATAAAAATTGTAAAAAGAAGAAATCGTATTTTCTGTATTGTTTGTCTATGGGTGGCACAGTCTTTCCTTTGTGCTTTTACATTACCTTCATGTTTTGCCCCCTTCTCAATAAGGCCTTCCCTGATGACCTTATTTAAAACTATAACACCCCCAAACACAACAATACACAATCAACAGGATGCAGCAAAAGCAGCCTAAGAGAGAAGTTCATAGCGATACAGGCCTTCCTCAAAAAACAAGGAAAATCTCAAATAAACAACCTAACCTACCACCTAAAAGAATTAGAAAAAGCAGAACAAACAAAACCTAAAGTCAGCAGAAGGAAGATCAGAGAGGAAATAAATAAAATAGAGATTTAAAAAAATAGGAAAAAAAATCAATAAAACCAAGAGCTGGTTTTCTGAAAGGATAAATAAAATCGACAAACCTCTGGTCAGGCTCACCAAGAAGAAGGAAGAGGACCCAAATAAAATAAGAAATGAAAGAGAAGAAATAACACTGCAGAAATACAAAAAATCATAAGAGAATACTATGAACCATTACATGCCAACGAATTCGACAACCTAGAAGAAATGGACAAGTTTCTAGAAACACACAGCCCACCGTAACTGAATCAAGAAGAAACAGATAATTTGAACAGAATGATCACTAGAAGTGAAGTGGAATCTGTTAAAAAAACAAAACAAAACAAAACTCCCTGCAAACCAAAGGGAGTGGCTTCCAGGATGGCTTCACTGAGGAATTCTACCAAACATACAAAGAAGAGCTTACACCAATCCTTCTCAAACACTTCCAAAAGACTGAAGTGGAGGGAACACTCCCTAAGTCATGCTATGAAGCCACCATCACCCTGATACTAAAACTAGACAAAGACACTAACAAAAAAGAAAACTACAGACCAATATCTTTGATGAATATAGATGCAAAAATCCTCAACAAAATATTAGCAGACTGAATCCAACAACATATAAAAAAGACCATATACCACGACCAAGTTGGATTCATCCTAGGGTCACAAGAATGGTTCAACATATGCAACTCAATCAATGGGAAACACCACATCAACAAAAGACAAAACTCACATGATCATCTCAACAGATGCAGAAAGAGCATTTGATAAAATTCAACATCAACTCATAATAAAAACTCTCACCAAAGTGGGTATAGACGGAACATATCTCAGCATAATAAAGGATATTTATGACAAACTCACAGCCAACATAATACTCAACAATGAAAAGCTGAAAGCCTTCCTGCTAAAATGTGGAACAAGAAAAGGATGCCCATTCTTATCACTTCTATTCAACATAGTATTGGAAGTCCTAGACAAAGCAATCAGACAAGAAAAAGAAATAAAAGGAAATTGGAAAGGAAGAGGTAAAATTGTCATTATATGCAGATGACATACTATATAAAGAAAACCCTAAAGACTCACACAAAAACTACTACAACTGGGACTTCCCTGGCAATCCAGTGGTTAAGACTCCGTGCTTCCAATGCAGGGGGTGTGGGTTTGATCCCTGGTCAGGTAACTAAGATCCCACATTCTGTGCAGCACAGCCAAAAAAAAAAAAACTACTAAAACTGATAAATGAATTCAACAAGGTAGCAGGATACAAGATTAACATACAGAAATCTGTTGCATTTCTTTACACTAATAATAAAATTATCAGAAAGAGAAGTAAAAATACAATCCCTTTAAAAATTGTATCCAAAATAAAAATACTTAGGAATAAATCTGATGAAGGAAGTGAAAGACTGATATGCTGAGAATTATAAAAAACATTGGCAAAGGAAACTGAAGATAATTCAAAGAAATGGAAAGATGCTCTTGGATTGGAAGAATTAATATTGTTAAAATGGCCATACTAACCAGAGCAATCTACAGATGTAATGCAACCCCTATCAAATTACCCATGACATTTTTCACAGAACTAGGGCAAATAATCATAAAATTTATATGGAACCACAAAAGACCCAGAGTTGCCAAACGATCCTGAGGAAAAAGAACAAAGCTGGAGGCATAACCCTCCCAGACTTCAGACAATACTACAAAGCTACAGTTATCAAACAGTGTGTTATTGGCACAAAAGGAGACATACGGATCAATGGGACAGAATAGAGAGCCCAGAAATAAACCCACACACCTATGGTCAATTAATCTCAACAAAGGAGGCCAAAATATACAATGGAGAAAAGACAGTCTCTTCAGCAAGTGGTATTGGAAAGCTGGACAGCCACATGTAAATCAATAGTTAGAACACTCTCTCACGCCATACACAAAAATAAACTCGAAATGTCTTAAAGTCTTAAATGTAAGACATGACACCATAACACTCCTAAAAGAGAACATAGGCAAAACATGCTTTGACATAAAGCGTAGCAATGTTTTCTTAGGTTAGTCTCCTAAGGCAAAAGAAATAAAAGTAAAAATAAACAAATGGGGCCTAATCAAACTTACAAGCTTTTGCACAGCAAACGAAACCATAAACAAAATGTAAAGACACCTATGAAATGGGAGAAAATATCTGCAAATAATGTGACTGACAAGGGCTTAATTCCCCAAATATACAAACAAACAGCTCAATATCAAAAAACAAACAACCCAATCAAAAAAATGGGCAGAAGACCTAAATAGACATTTCTGCAAAGAAGACATACAGACAGCCAAAAAGCACATGAAAAGATGCTCAACATCGCTAATTATTAGAGAAACGCAAATCAAAACTACAATGAAGTATCATCTCACACCGGTCAGTATGGCCATCTTCAAAAAGTCTGCAAACAATAAATGCTGGAGAGGGTGTGTAGAAGAGGGAACCCTCCTATACTGTGGGTGAGAATGTAAATTGGTGCAGCCACTATGGAAAACAGTATGGAGGTTCCTGAAAAAGCTAAAAATAGAGCTACCGTATGATCCAGCAATCCCACTCCTGAGCATATACCCAGAGTTTTATGGTGTCATGTCTTAATTCAAAAAGATACACGCACCCCAATGTTCATAGTCGCACTATTTACAATAGCCAAGACATGGAAGCAACCTAAGTGTCCATCGATAGATGAATGGATAAAGAAAATGTGGTACATATATACAAGCGAATGTGCCATTTGCAGCAACATGGATGGACCTAGAGATTATCACACTAAGTGAAGTAAGTCAGACAGAGAAAGATGACTATCACATGATACCACTTATATGTGTGGAATCTAAAAAATGATACAAATGAACTTATTTACAAAACAGGAACAGACTCACAGACTTAGAAAAACTTATGGTTACCAAAGGGGAAGAGGCAGGAGGGATAAATTAGGAGCTTGGAATTAATAGATATACACTACTATATATAAAAGAGATAAACAACAAGGACCTACTCTCTAGCACAGAGAACTACATTCAGTATCTTGTAATAACCTATAACAGAAAGAATGTGAAAGAGAATATATATATATATATATATATATATATATATCTGAATCATTTTCCTACACACCAGAATCTAACACAACACTGTAAACCAGCTACACTTCAATTTTTAAAAATTGCAACACTCCCCCAGTCAGCATTCCCAGACCCCTTTATCCTAATCTACTTTTTCTTTTTTGGTATATATCACTTACCCATTCCACCATACTATACAACTTACTTATTTTTTATTTTCTGCCTCTCCTTCCCCCACTATATAAGAAACAGGGGCAGGGGTCCTTTTCTGTTTGATTCAGTGACACAGCTCAAGCTGTAGAACAGTGCCTACTATACAGTAAGCACTCAACACGTATTAGCTGAAAAAATAATAAAACTCTGCACCTGTCAAAAAAATTTAAATAACTATATTTATTCTGTGATCCAAATAATAATTTTAAGGGGCAAAGAATGGATCTCATGCCACCACCCACAGATCCCCAAGCTGGTGGGGTGCAAGAGAGAAGCTGATTCCGCAGGTGAGAGTTCCAGTGCCTACTGTCCTGGATCGCTCCCCTTCCTGAGAAGGTCACTAGCGAGTATAAAAATGGCTCAAAGGCAAGCATGGGGAGAGAATGGGAGTAAATCAGAGATCTTCTGAAAGCAGCTTCTCAGCCAGCAGAACAGTGAGAGCAGAAATGAAAAAGAGCAGCAGATTCTCATGACCAAAGCGCCCCGTTGTCCAGCGCCATCCCTTCCCGGAAGGACAATGCGATCCCACACGCTTCCAGCCCAGAAAGCTGTCAAATCAGTGGCTGCTGGAGGCCAGGACAGAGACCTTCTGGGGGAAGCAACAGCTGGGGGCAGATGTCAGGATGCCGTGGGGAAATGCTGTGCTCCCTTGGCTGCTTTCTGTGCCAAACAAACAATTTGTGTGTGTGCAAGTGCACACGCAGGGCGGGTCATCTGGGCAGAAGCCTCATCAGCATGGCAACACTGGGCCTCCCAGAGCAGGGTCATGCACTGGCCACGTCTGCTTTGACCCAGCTCGGCTCTACCAGGGGCCTCACCCAGCACTGTTTTCTAGAGGCAGAAACTGTCCTTGAACCGCTCTGGCCCACTGCTCCTGTCCTCAGCAGGTGGCACCTCCATCAGTCAAGCTGCAGAAACCAGACACTGGGCAGTTGTGTGTGGAGGGTGGTTTTGCGGGGGGGCGGGTTGTCATCCCCTCCCAACCCTCATCAGCAACTGTTCCCCTGTCTTTTCTCTTCTACACATCCCTCATCAGCTTCACCCCATCACCGCTGTCACCCCCGCTGCTCCAAGCTACCATCACCTCTCCTCTGGAGGCTGTTTAAACTTGTAACCCCTGCACCCAGTCTCATCCCTCGGATCACAGTGCTGCTACAGTGAGCCTCTCATTCTTTAAAACTAATTTTTTAATTAAAGTATAATATACATAAAAAGAAATGAGTCATACAAGCAGATGAATCATCAGAGTGAACACACCTAAGTAATCCTCACCCAGGTCAAACAATGGAAGATTAATAGTCTCAGAAGCATCTCTGGGCACCCTCCCAGGCACTGTGCCTCCCTCTTGCCTAAATGTAGCCCAAAGTGAGATCCCTGTAGATGGCAAACCTGTAGGGAAATTTCCCTGTAGATGGAAATCCCTGTAGATGTCACCCATGCTCCACCACTGCCCTGTTCCCATCAAATGCAGACCAAATTCCTAGTCCGTGCCTGTGGCACAGTCTGGCTTCCCCTGGCTCTCCAGCCTTTCATCATAGCTCCATGGGCCCCAGGCAAAGGGGCCTTGAAGTTCCTTCCATCTGTGGGCTCTCTCCATCACAAAGCTTCCCTACCATCAGGTCCCTGGTCCAAGAACCTCTCCACCCCTCACAGCCTGCTCACCCCGCAGGTCTCAGCTCAAATGTCACCTCCTCACGGAAGCCTTCCCAGATTTCCCAGGCTAAGTCAAGTCCCCCATAACTCTCTTTGTAAGAATGCTGAACCTCTCCTTCATAGCACTTACCACTACTGTCACTACATGTATACCAGTCTCGTCCCCAGCAAGCTGTGAGCTCTGTGAGGCGGAGATGGCATCTGCTTTGCTAACCACTGCCTAGTACAGAGTAGAAGTTCATACACATTTGTAGACAGAATAGAAGAGGTTACGAAGCTTCACCCTCCACCTCTCCAGAGTGGTCCATGTCACCAAGCTAGGAGGTGGTGGAGCTGAGATCTGGAGAGCGTGAATTCCCCCAGGGCAAGTGGTATCTCAGCTCTGGGCTCCAGGGCCTAAGCCAGGACCTGACCCACAGTGTGGTGAAGGGTTTGGAGTCAGCCCTGGGTGCAAGTCCTGGCTACTCCACTTACAAACCGCCACCTTGGGGTAGCCCCTTCAACTCCATGAGACACAACTACCCAACACCGAAAATGAGGGCAGCAGAAACTCTCTTCTTGGAATGGTTCTGAGGAAGGGGGCGGCGCCCCGATTTAATCCCCGCCGCCTGCTCAGAGAAGCTGCCTCCCACTCCCCGCCCTTGAGAAACCCCCATCTGGGCCCGGGCCCAGCAGAAGCCGTGCTTGGCATGTGTTTTGGGATAACTTCCACCGGCCAGGTGGCCCTCTGAGCTCTGGATTCCTGCCAGCAGCCACCAGG
Organism: Aethalodelphis obliquidens; assembly: GCF_003676395.1. Taxonomy (NCBI): domain Eukaryota; kingdom Metazoa; phylum Chordata; class Mammalia; order Artiodactyla; family Delphinidae; genus Aethalodelphis; species Aethalodelphis obliquidens. The sequence goes on along the minus strand of NW_020837989.1, from coordinate 1,673,103 downwards.
GAAAGTGGGAGTCAGGGCAGGACATGGAGCCTCCAGGCTTCCCATCCCCCCAGCTGGAGTCCACTGCCCCTGGAGACCTCTCCCCCAACCTACTGCACGGCACCTTGGGGTGAGGCTGACACCATCTCCACTGAACAGGCCTCCAGTGTGGGTTTTTTAGGACCAGTGGTTTCAATGGACTGCTCCCTCCTCCTACACCTCTGTTCTTCCCACACCCCTGTCTGCACGTGGCTGCTTTCTCCCCTCTTCCTCCCCTTCTCTCCTCTTTCCTTCTGTCATGGGCTGAACTGTGCCCCGCCAAAATTCATACGTTTCCGCTCTAACCCCCAGTACCTCAGAATGTGACTGTATTTGGAGACAGGGCCTTTAAAGAGGTGACTATGTTGAAATGAGGCCGTTAGAGTGGGCCCTAATCCGGTCTGACTGGCGTCCTTATAAGAGGAAATGTAGACACAGAGAGACATCAGGGTGCACGTACACAAAGGAAGGACCTATATGAGGACACGGCAGAATGCAGTCATCTGCAAGCCAAGGAGACAGGCCTCAGAAGAAACCAAGCCTACTGGACTTCCAGCCTCCAGAACCATCAGAAGATAACTTCCTGTTGTTTACACCACCCGGTCTGTGCTGTTTTGGCCACCCAAGGAGGCTAACGCACCCTCCATCTCCTCGTCCCTCCTCTACTCCTCTTGCTCTTTTCCCTTTCTCCTTCCCTCTTCTCTCCCTGTCAGTCTTTCCTTTCCCTTTCTGCACGGAATTTTCTATCCCCCCGCTGCCCCAGATGAGAAAAGTGGGATAGTAGCAGCTTCGCATCATCAGAGAACCAAAACTGATGCTCTCGGCTCTGCTAAACCATGACACTGCCATGTCCCAGGGACCCCCCCAAGACCCGGAGCCAACCACAGTCCTTAGGGGCAGAGAGAGCCTGGGCCCCATGGAGCCCTCTGGACCATGCCCAAGAACAGCAGTCCCAGGAGGAAAATGGGCAAGTCCCCTACCCCACCTGAGGGGCTCCACACCAAAAAGCACAGGCCGCTCTGGAAGGCACCACGCCTGGCCACCGTCCTGGAAACATCTGTGTCTGTGCTACAGGAACTTCTGCCAGAAGGTAGAGCTGGAGCCATCAGACACACCGGGTGAACAGACTGCTGGGCAGGCAGCTCTGCTTCCAAAGAACACCAGTGGTGGGGGGATAGCCCAGCCCCTACTCAGCCCTCCCAGAGGCCCGGCCCCTTGACCAGCCTCCCAGACGAGCGAGGCATCACCACCGTATGTCCCTCAGTAAGACTTCCCGACTAGTGCAAGATACCAAGAGGCACAATTTGGTGGAATAAGTACTATGATGAGAGAAGTACAGAGGCACCAAACTCAGGCTTGGGGGTCAGAGAAGGCTTCTTAGAGGAAGTGGCGTCTAAGAGGAGACCTAAGGATGAACAAGAGCTGGCCGTGCAAAAGGAAGTATATGTGGCAGAAGAAACAGCATTTGCAAAGGCCTAGAGGAGAGAAAAAAGACCATGGGGAACTGAAACATTAACTGAACATTAACATTTGGGGTGGAAGGTGGGTAGTGGCTTGTCACAGAAGAGGCCAACCAGGAAGGAAGTCCTCGGTAGTGTATTTCCTCATGCTCATCACCCTCACGCTCTGTGTGCCCTGTATCTACCAGAATGCAGAAAAGGCAGCCAGCCCATGAGTCAGCAAGCTCCCTCTTCCCAGCCTCTGTCATTCCTCATGGCTGATGGCCTGAAAAGTGATGCTTCCGGCCCAGGGTTGCTGAGAAACCACTTACCTGGGAGAGGATGCACTTTGGTGCGGGGGGCACTGGCCGGCTTGGGGGAGGCCTCCTGGATGATTCTTTCCTCTCTACTGGGGGTCCGGCCCCTGGGGAGTTCCTAGCAGTCCTGCTGAGGTGCGCTGGCAATGGCGCAGGTGGGGACCCACCATGCAGATAGTCCGCAGGGGGCCTGGGAGGAGGCTGGGAGGGCTTCCGTAGGGTTTCAGGGGTGTTGGTCACCTGTATGCATAAGACGAGGAATGCCTGAGACACAGGAACCCTTAATGCACTTAAAAAGTCAGGGGTGGTCTTGTGTGTCTCACTGACATGCACAGAGGCCTAGGATCCCAGAGGTCAGATGCAACGTTTAAAGTCATTAGGGGATGGCAGAACCAGCTGACCATCTCTCAAGCCAAGAAAGTGTCTTATCACCAATCCCGTGGGCCCACAGAGGCGCTTAGGAAAATCTAGCAGGGTCCTGAGGGACAAAGTTAAAGTGGCAAAGTTCATGGTGCAAAGCCCTTACCTTTCGCTTGCCCTGGGGTGTCTGCAACTTGAACGTTGGGTTGGCGTGGCCAGTTCCACTGTTCTGAGACACCCTGAAGGGACAACTAGTAACAAGGAAGGAGAGAGGAAGAGTAAAGGGGGTGTTGTTCATTGAGGATCAGTGCCTGACATCCCTCTGACTGAGGCATGGCAGTGAGCAGCTCAGTCATCCCAAGTCTGCTCTGGTGGAAGTGGGATGGGTCCTCCTGAAGCCCAGCTCCCTAGGCATGGACACGGTGGCCAATGGAAAACTCCCAAGGAAAGACATTTGGCCTCATACAAAGCAGAGTGTTCCTCAGCACCTTTCCTTCACCCTTTTAAGACCTTTCTCCCCCAAGAAGACGAGGATGTCACCAGCCATCAACCAATCTCCCTCAGGCGTCGTGCCAGGAGGACCTGGGATTTAAAATCCCCTCCGGAAAAAGTGTCATCTAATAGAGGACTCAGAGACTATACACCTTCAATATTCAAAGGAATGAACTGCTTAGGAAAAAAAATTACTCTGTCTTGAGCTGATGTCCAGCCACCCCTGTGATTGACGAGCTCGTCAGTTTTTCTCTGTTGCCTGCCTCAGTTTCCTGCCCTTTAAAATGGGGAGCAAATCAATTAGATAGATACACGCTAGCAAAGAGGTTTCATTTCTATTCCGACTTGAATTGGTGGGGGCATTCTGCTGAGAAGGATTCTGAAGTGATGACCAGGCTCAGCCAAGCTTACTTATTAATAAAAATCAGCTAGTAATGTCTGCCATGGTCAAGGAGCATGGCAGCAGCGGAGAGAGCGGCGTGTACCTGGCATTTGCCTTCCCCGAATTAGACCCACCACCACCAACTTCTTCACCAGGTACTGCTTATGGAAAGCTCTGTGATCTCCAAGTGGACCCCAAATCCTTCACGGTACCCCGTCATACCTGAACTGTTGCCTCAACTTGGAAGGGAGGGCTAGGGGCTTGAGGTAGCCCAGTTTGTTGTTCTGTTTACAGCAGCGGTACATCAGCATGAGGACCGCCAGCGCAAAGATGGCCGAAAACACACCGGCTACTACAGGACCAGCACCTTCCAGAAATAGAACCCAAGTGAAAGACTTAGAAGCGGTCTGAGCTTTAGCTGTGGATTTCAAATACTGTATTCCTGACACTCTTCAGATATTTGATCTTCATTTACATTGTATTACTTACTTTAACTTAAAAACTATAATAAAAAAACACACATTATGTCCCACTGGGAAGCCACTATTATTAGCTTAAACAACCAGGTCAGCTTGCTTGGCACAGATCTCATAATGAAGCTTCTCCGGCCACTTTGCCTAATTGAAGAGAGTGCCTTTTAAGGCAAGGAGTTTCAGCTCTATTATTATTTACCACTAGTTTTCAGCCTGAATCATGATGTTCCTGGACACAAAGCAACCAACACAAAACACTGAGAGTCATAGATTGATGTAAGGTTAGAACTTTCACACATAATCCACAATTTCACATTGGGTTTCACCAAACTGCCTCAATGTTCTCACAAATTATAAATCTAAATGCACAAAATATATATAGACCAGTGACCCACTACTTTTATGTTTTACATGTTGAGGTTTCTTCCTTAACAAAAAAAAAAAAAGTTCTCTATTACTTTTTAAAAGCTTGGAAACCAAAGAGCTAGAATCCCTTAGATTTCCACTAAAAAAAACTGTAACATTTTCTGAGTTTCTGGTTCCTCATTTGAAGCTTTGTTCATCCAAGGAGATCTGAGCCACTATAACGTGCCCTAGGTTCGTGATTATTTTTAAGTGGCCGAGAAGGGGTAGTCGCCTCCACCGCCCCCCAGAAAGAATGTGATTATTCAGTAACCTGTGGTCTGTCTGAATCTCTCTCTAAGCAGAACCATGCCCCTCAACAGAAGGGACAGAGGAAGACCAACTGAGGCTGAGCCCCACACCAGGCTGCTAGCCTGGGCCACTCCTCCCACTCGGTCCCTCTTGTTCTCTCATCTACAAAATCAGGATAGTGATGCTGACTCGTCCTCTCTCTGCATCATGCCACCCGCCCCCATGGCACCCACCCCTCCTCACAAAGGTGGGCAGAGGCCCACACAGGCCAGGCACTCACTCTCGGGGGGCATGGGCCCGCTGTCGATGCTGCCCCCTTGGCCCGGTGTGTTGCAGAAGGGCGGGGCCCAGCCCCGGAAGCAATGGCAGTTCTGATTGTTGTTGCAAACCTGGAGCAAGGGCAGGGCAGAGGCGTCAGCACCCTGGAGAGCTCTGGCCTCCCATAGGGCCTGCCCCCTCAGTCATGGCAGAGGAGCCCCAAAACCCCAGGCACGCGTACCCCGTGGCCGTGACACTTCTTCCCACAGCCTTCTGTTTCGAAGAACGAGGTGTTCCTGCACTGCCCCTCGAAGCAAATCTGTAATGAGGAAGAAGCCACTCAGTAGAGCGGAAGGGACACTGGTTGGCAATTAGGAGACCGGGGTTTTGCACTCAGAACTTACGGGACTCAAAAAGGCAGCCTACTTCAGGGTATTACTGTGAAAAATTAAAAACAACCTAAAGAGCCAAGGACAGGATGGCAGTTAACTAAATTCTGCTATCACTTGTGTGATTAGGGAGAAAAAACCAAATATTATATTTTTAATAAATATGTGTTATTCCACTCTATATTACTATATGTTGGTGATATGTTAATTACTTAACTGTGTATTAATATGCACTAATTGAAATATTATACTTAAAAATAATGACCATGGTGACAGCTGTCTGCTTTGTGCCAGGTAGTATACCAAGTGCTTCAAATGTTTTTTACAACATCATTCTCATAGTAAACTCTGAGACGCGGCCATTATTTTCCCCAGGCTTCCCTGACTCCTAGTCTAGTCCACTTCTCAATTCATAAGATAATTAATGATAAGGACAAAAGAGATAATAGCCAGCCTTCTAAATGGTTTACAGGGATTATCTCGTTTAACCCTTGTAACAATTCTATGAGGTGGGTCTTGCTCTTACTAACATGCTTATTTAACAAAGGAAGCAAACCACAGGGCCAGAGAGGTTGGGGAAGCCGGGACTTGAGCCCAGGCACCCTCACTCCAGATTCACACTTTAGTCACTGCAACCCAGCGACTGAGTGAGGCTGGAGAAAGGGACTCACGTGGTTATGGCCACATTTGGTCCCGGTCATCACCAGGCCTGGGTCCAGCATGTCACCCTCCTCCTCGGGACCTCGGTAGACGTGGGTGCCCCGACATCGGATCTGCCTCCCGTTCATGATGATGGTGGTGTCGATGGGCACTGCATTGGACTCCAGGGGCCGGGCCTCAGAACTCTGACACTGGATCTTCCCACACTTGGCATCTCTGGGCCCGAGAGAGAAGGAGGGAAGGAGATGGAATCAGAGGCAGGGGAAGAGCTGGGGCACCAAAGAGCTTCAATCTTTCTTGACCAGGACAGCAGGCTTGGATGGGGGAGAGGCAAAAGGGCAATGAGTGTGCTGTAGGGACTCAGCAGGAAAGACCCCGTGTGGACTGAGACCAAGGATAGGATGCTAGATCTTTATCCCCAAGCAGATCGAGGCCAGAGAGCTGGCCTTGGAAAGTCCTCTTTACTGCAAGGACAAGTGCCTGACCTGAGCAACCTGCCCCCTTATGCTCCTTGCACCCCCATGCACTCGAGTGCTGCAGCCAGAAGCCTGGTGCATCCCCGACTTCCCATACTCCCTCCCTCCTATATACCTACTCTAATTCACACCACCATCCTTCCTCACCTGGACACCAGGAATCTGTCTCCCTGCCTCCAGTCTTGCCCTATAAGAGTCTAATTTCCAAACTGCTCTCAAGCCAAAGTCCAAACTCCCCTAGCCATGCATTCGAGGCTTCTCATGATCTGGTCCCTGCTTAACTAGCTATGCTCATTTCTCAGAAGCCCCCTCCCCACTGCACCCCAACATTATACTTTAACTATATCAAATTGTTATCAGTTCTTCCTACCAAGGATTTTTCTCTACTCATCTCTCTGCCTGGTACACTCTCCCAGGTACCAGCGCCATTCCCCATCCTGTTCAACTGGATGATTTCTCCAAATCTCAGCTTAGGCATAACTTCCTTTGGGAGACCACCTCAACCCACTAACACTTCCATTATTACACCGTATTGTTATGTTCCATGTACTCAGCACAGTATCTGGCACATGGTAGAGCCACAATAGATAGTGGATGGGTGGGTGGGTGGATGGATAGATGTTTGAAATGAATGAATGAATGGGTGAATAACAGGCTGTTCAGATGAGGGTATAATTCGTACCCTGTGGAAATGACCCAAGAGGGCTGATGCCCCACCCTACTGTAAGAAGGCCCCAGAAGGAGGTTGGACCAGCTTTCTAGGAAGCATTGCCATCTGTGCCCTCCCTCGGACTCCCTTGGGGCTGAATGGCACATTGCCAAAAGGGCCTGGAACAGATTTATGTAAAGGCCCAGTTTGGGGCCAGCCAAGCTGCTGAGAGGGCGGGAGTGAGGACGGAGCAGGAATTGCTTTGTCACCCTCATCTCATGGGGTCTACCCTATGGTCATCACCTCATGTTGCACTTCTTGTGTTTCCCATTCATGTCCTTCCCACAGTTTCCAAAGGTGTCCCCTGCCACATTAACCTTCTCGAAGCAGAGATCTGGAGCGGGCCGGGCTCCTGGGTGGGCAAGAAACATTTATCAGTACACTAGCCAACGTTAGCAGAAGCCAGAAGCCCCCAAAGGGCAAAATCAGAAGGTTAAGAAAGTTTTAGGGGAGGGAATTCTCAGCCTGTTCTTTCTTTACCCCTATCAGTTATTCGACCCCCACCTCCTCAAGACCTACTCATAGAAAAAGGTTTTACATCAGTTCTTTATACCTTATTGGGGTTTTATATCTGTGGGAGGTTTGTGTGCTAAGCCTTCTCTCTAATGAAGAAGGCCTGTCCCACTTCAGGTTTTTTACTAAAGGTAATACCTGCACAACATTTTAAAGAATAAAGCATGTCTTTCAGTTTTTTCTACCTAGTCGTTCCAGCTCCTACTTTCCTACAACCTGGTGAAGCAATCTTAATTAACAGTGTATCTTCTGAAGATAATTTTATCTCTACCGTCTAGATACAATTCTTGTGTATCTTCTAGAGATAATCTATCCAATAAAGAATGGCAGCATAGTCTATTCACTGGTCTGCGTCTTGCATTTTTCACTTAATTTATCACGAGAGATTTTTTTTTTAATTCAGTACATACAGAGCTGCCTCCTTTTATTCAGCTGTATAGTGTGGAGGTACCAGAATTACTTTAATTGGTCCCTACTGAAGGATTTATAGGTTGTTATTGGTATCACTAACAATGTTGCAATGAATATCGTTGTAAATCTATCTTCACATAAACGTGCAAGTGCAAATGTAGGATACATCCCCAAGGAGCAGTATGGATGAGCCCAGTGACAGGTGCACTTAAAATTCTGGTATCTCCAAACAGCTTTCCATTGGGTTTGTACCTACCTGTTTTCCCACACCCTCCACAACTATATTATTATTGTTCTTGTTGTTACAGTATTATTACCTTATTATATTAATTCTTCAGTCTTTGCCAATATGATACATGAAAAAAATCCCATCCCTCAGTTGTTATAATTTGCTTATAGCTTAAGGCCATTTGCATTTCCTTTTCTGTCTCCATCCTCTGCCATTTCTGTTGGATTATTCTTATCCACTCACCCACTCTGAGAATTTAAAGCATCAAAGAACAAGGAAGAACACTGCCTACTGCCTCTCCCTGAAAGTCTACCCTGAGGCAAGGGGTTTGAAAAAAGGTAATATCTGGAAATGTTGTTTTAAAGCCAAGGATTCTAAGCTACCCAGAGTGCCTGAAGGGGGAGGCTGGCTAGGAAGCAGTGGGGTGGGAGGAGGGCCATTCCCCCCAGGAGAGCCTTACCAGGACCCCACAGCTGCTGGCACTGCTCCTGGTAGGTAAGGCACATGCCATTGTAGCAGTAGGCCTGGCCACCCTCGCAGGGGGTGCCGTCCATCTGGTAGAAGTTGGTGGGGCAATGGGGGGACTTGCCCGTGCAGAACTCTGGGAGGTCACACTGCCGCGCCTGCTCACGGCACAGTGTGCCAGGGGCCAGCAGCTGAGCCGAGGAACGAGAGCAGAAAAAAAGGTCAATCTGCCACCTGCCCTCAACCCTCCCAGCAAGGGCTCATGAGCATCACTCTCGTGGAGCAGAATTTCCCATTACCATTATTTCGGAGTGCTTTTTACATGACCTCATTAGCTCAAATCACCATCATTCATCTAATATGAATAGTGACTTAGGGTTTCGAGGTGTTTTCACAAATGCTAACTCTGCATAGCAGTCTTAAGAAGTAGGTAAAAAATAATATTTATGCAACAATTTACAGTTTACTAAGTGCTTTAGTAATCACAGCTACTTTATGGAGCTCCCACTTAAGTGCAGTACAAATATTACTTCATTTAGTTTTCATGATAGTCCTATGTAATATAATTATCCCTATTTCACAGATTATGAAATCTGAGGCGAAAGAGGTTAAATAATGTCTCCAAAGTCTCATGGTTAGTAAGTGGCAGAAGAGCCAAGCCCAGTAATACATATGTAGAGATACACACACACACACACACACAGAGTAGCATTCATACGTCTTTTTTTTTTTTTCATTCATACATCTTTGAATTTACAAAGCACTCTGGCAATGATACATCCCCGTTACTGAGCCAAGCGCCAGGCTAAGTATGTTACACCTACTCAAGTCGTGAGATCCTCACAATATCCATGAGCTACATATACTGCTATTTGCCTCATTCTGCAGATGAAATAACCTGATCAATAGCACACCTTGGGCAACTGGTGAACACTGAGTTTCCACTTGAGTCTTCCAGCCTCCCAGGGTGGTCAGAGTTATTAGTACTCTTCCCGTCTTACAGATAAAGAACCTAGGCTTGGATGGGTAATCGGCTGCCCCAAATCACACAGAGGGCTTGAATTGAAGGCCTCAGACTCCAAGCCTCATCTTTTCCCACACACTTCTCTCCAGGAACTCCTTTTCAAGATCCAAGCTGATATCCTGGGACTGGGAGATGGGCGCTCTCCACACTCACTCTCAGGCCTCAGCCTGAGACTTGAGGACCTGACCCCAGCTAGCACAGCCTCCCTGGGGGACGCCGGGTGCATCCTAGAGTCAAACCAGATGGCGTGGGAGTTCCCCTGAGCCAGGCAAGGAGAGCTACGTCTGAGAACAGCACCCCTCCACACTCCCGGGTGACTCCACGCCACCCACAAGGCCCTCCCAAGACAGAAGGCAAGAATGGACCAGCTGAGCAGCTTTCTGACAGTCTCAGTTCAAGGGTGGCCTCAGGATGCATCTCTCCACCTGAGAGCAAGATGGAGGGGAAGAGGACCCATCATGGAGCCAGCCTGCCTGGGTTCAAATCCCAGCTCCTTAACCAGCAGTAGGACCTTATGTTTATGCACCCGTGAGGGTAATAACCCTCTCGTGGTTATTGCTAGAAGGTCATGCTAGAAGGAATGTTCTAATAAAGTACTTGAACAGTACGCAGAACATCATGAGCCCTCAGCAAGTGGTAGGTGGAAGCACAGTCCACAATCCTATCCAAAACCCTGGGATCAGATGGGCTTCAGACTTTACAGATTTTAGAAAGCAGACACTACACTGATGTACATACATATGTGTGTATGTGTGTGTATATATATATATATATATATATACACACACACACGTACACATTACATATGTATGTTACATAACCCACCAGCAAGGCCTAGGATTATACTTTTTAATCACACACATTAATATTTCTGCAATGAAATATAATATTCACTTTAAGTATGATTTTTTTTAAGACTATAATTAGACTCATGTCAATTCAGGTCAAATTTTGCCACCAATAAGTTAAAAAAATTTTTTTGAGTTTTCAGAACTTCCTAAATTTCAGAATTATAGATAAGAGACTGTAGACCTATAGTAATATTAGTGGTAAAAATGATGTGATCTTTCACATCAATATTAAGAGAGTGGGCTCCAGAGTCAGGTCAGCCTGGTTCAGCCTCCTCCTGCTGTGTGAACCCAGAGAAGCCACTTATCCCTTCTGAGCCCCAGTTTTCTCATCTTAAATTGAGGATATTAATACATATCTCATGGGGCTTTTATAAGGATTGAATGAGATGACATATATAAAATTCTCTGTACCATGCCTGGCACCTAATAAGCAATTCATTAATGTTAATCAAAACTGTGATGAAGACCATTATGAGTTCCAAATAAAATCAAGCCTACTCTTTCTGGACACTTTTCTTTTTTTAATCTCCCATCTTCCAGGAGGCACACACAGCCCTCTGGGACGATCTGAACTCAGTGAGGCCCAATATAGAAAAAAGGTAAACTTTGTTCAAGCGCCCTTTCTAGCTCCATGTTTCTGAAACTTTGATGCCACCACTTCCCCAGGATAGAGGCTGAATCCTGGCCATTACCCCCCAGCAGACTCTTGGACTGTTAGGTCAGAACCCTGGGCAGGGAGGAAAGGGCCACTTACCTTACACCGGTGACAGCAGGAGCCATGGGCACACTCTGCCCCCTCTCTCAAGGTGCAATTAGAGGCATTGCAGCAGGGGTTATCACATTCCTGGGGAGGCAGTGGGAGGGGGCGTGAGCCTCTGGGGCAGCAGGGCAGGGATACAGGGGACTAGGCAGGGTGAGGGCCTTTACCCCCTACCCTGCCCCACAGGCCCCTGGGAAGTCTCCACCAAAAAATCACTTTATAGCTTTACCATTAAGGTAATACGTATACATCGTAAAAACACACATATGCATAATCATCAGTAACACACAACTTGACACAACTACATTTTGTATTTTTCTAAGCACTTTCCTATATACACACAGACATATACTCATTTTATAAAATCATAGTATCCATACTGCTTTTTTTATTTTTTATTTTATTTTTTTATTTTTTGGTAAGCAGGCCTCTCACTGTTGTGGCCTCTCCCGTTGCGGAGCACAGGCTCCAGACGCGCAGGCTCAGCGGCCATGGCTCACGGGCCCAGCCGCTCCGCGGCACCTGGGATCTTCCCGGACCGGGGCCCGAACCCGTGTCCCCTGCATCGGCAGGCGGACTCTCAACCACTGCGCCACCAGGGAAGCCCCATACTGCTTTTAACATAATATGCCCATTTCTCCTTGTAATCATGGATTCTTCTAAAACATGGTTTTTAGCATAGTATTACATTATATGGAAATTCTGTGATTTGGTTTTCTCATCCCCAACACAACATCCAGAGACCATGTCTTCTACTGCTGTGCCCTCCACACTCCTAAACCTTACTATCTGATAAAAAGAGGCCATCAGGAGTCAGGGCATGCTGGAACAACTCCTGAACAATTTATGTCAGCCCCCGGGCCTGCTTCCCCAGACTTCTCTTGCCATCTGCTGCTCCTCCTCAACCCTCACTGGCCTGGACCCTTCTCTAGGGGTTCCATGCTCTCCTCTCTTCCTTCCTGCCCTACGGGTCCTGATTTGCTGACATACAGAATGAGATTTAAAAAGAGGACGGGACTCCCCTGGTGGCACAGTGGTTAAGAATCCGTCTGCCAATGCAGGGGACGTGGGTTCAAGCCCTGGTCTGGGAAGACCCCACATGCCATGGAGCAACTAAGTCCACACACCACAACTACTGAGCCTGCGCTCTAGAGCCCGTGAGCCACAACTACTGAGCCCACACACCACAACTACTGAAGCCCACGTGCCCTAGAGCCCATGCGCCGCAACAACAGAGCCCATGCCCTGCAACTACTGAAGCCCAAACATGCTAGGGCCTGCGTGCTGCAACTACTGAGCCCGCATGCTGCAACTACTGATGCCTATGGGCCTAGAGCCTGTGCTCTGCAACAAGAGAAGACACCGCAATGAGAAACCCACGCACCTCAACGACTGAGCCCACTTGCTGCAACTAGAGAAAGCCCGCACGCTGCAATGAAGACCCAACGCAGCCAAAAAATTAATTAATTAATTTTTTTTAAAAGATGACTTTTATCTACAAAACAGAAATAGAGTTACAGATGTAGAAAACAAACTTATGGTTACCAGCGGGTAAGGGGTAGGATAAATAGGGAGATTGGGATTGACATATACACACTACTCTCTGTACAAAATAGATAACTAATAAGAACCTACTGTATAGCACAGGGAACTCTACTCAATACTCTGTAACAGCCTATATGGGAAAGGAATCTAAAAAAGACTGGATATATGTATACATATAACTGATTCACTTTGCTGTACACCTGAAACTAACACAACATTGTAAATCAACTGTACCCCAGTAAAATTGGAAAAAAAAAAAAAAAGATGATGAGATGCCCAGTGACTCCAAATGTCCCTATCACACCCCTACTATAGACACAGGCCCATCCATGGGTCCCTCACAGCAGGATTATGAGGCACAATTATGCCCATTTCACAAAAGGGGAAACCGCAACTCAGACAAGTCCAGTGGCTGCTCAAGGCACATACCTGGCAAGTGTTGGAGCCGAATTCAAGCCATGTCTGCCCGGGGCCCACCCCGTGCTTATTAACCATATCATAACCATCACTGTCCAGGTCTGGCTTGTTGGAGAGACACATGCCACCGCCTGACTACAGATACTCATCCACCTGTCTCTCCCTCAGAGAATGAATAAGGGCACTTTGTTTCCATGAATCTCCTACCACCCTGGGCTGCAGGTAGACCTGTGTTCCTTCCCTTCTAGCACACCATGTTTCTTCTCACCCTAAGGCGCGGTTCCTCCTCTAGCTGAAATGTGCCTTGGACTCCCTGCGCTCCTCGCTGGCGCCTACCTCAGCCTTCGGCTATGGGGTCAGAGGTCACACTCCCACCTGAGTAGGGCAGTTCCCCTCACATTACATATACTCCTAGCATCATGCCATTGGCCCTCCTAGCACTTACCACAGTTGTATTTATACATTTTTGCCATTATTTGGTCAATGTGTGTTTCCCCCACTGGACTATACCCTCCATGAGGACAAGGACCATGTCTATTTTTTCTGCCTATCTATTTTCCTATCCTTGGCACATGACATAGCACCACATACTCAGTAAATATTTGTTGAATGAGACGCTCCTCTGAATATAAGCCAACTGGCCAAGCCCACTCACAGTCTTCTCTTCAACCCCACCGGGCCCTCCGTGATAATACAACTCTCTCCTTTCTGAAGGGTCTGGGCTGATCTCTCTGAACTCGTGGTGTGGATGGTGAGCCTTTAACTAGTTCTTGTTTTATTACGAAAGTTACGTGCTGGCATTAAAAAAAGTCAAACCATGGAGAGGATTAGAAAATCAAATAGTTTTATCCCACATATACAGACCCTCAATCTCACCCGCATAGTTTATTCTGAATACATAGAATACTCACGCATTCTCCCACAAATTATTTTGCATGTTAACGTACATATTTTCATCCTTCAAAAAACAGATATGAAACTATTCAGTTCTGCTTTCTGCAGAACAGCAAGCATCTGTTAAAAGTGAGAGAGCTATGCTGTACGCCCACCACTCTCATTCTGAAGATTATAAGGAAGGAAAGAGCTTGTACACCAAGAGTTCTGCTCCTTCTTCCTCCTAGAAGCCCCTTTCAGACTTGCCAGTACTTCCTACATCCCCTTCCTTTCAATCATCTCTTCTCCAGGCCAAACAGCATGAGCTTGTTACTTTAAGCATCCTCGTAAGGCCCAGGTTCAAGTTCATATATCTGGCTGCATGGCCTTCAGAATAAATTCAGTGCAGCTGGAGGGCCAAGGAGGCCACCTGTGGCTTCACTGGCAAAGACTGTGGTTTCTGGGTAGACCTGATACTCACAATCTGAACATAAACAATGTCAACTTCAAACCGGGGGAGTCCATAGACATGGTCCATATTTAAGGCTTACCCCCCACATCTTATTTGTGACGGGGTCTTTGATAGCCACGTGTGTGCAGGAAATGCCTATGACTAATTTTTCGCTTGCATTCTCTTTAACCTTGAGATTTGAAGCCAATGCAAAGTCTTTCCCTCCCACTAGCACCAGCACAACAGCTTACCTCCTCCTCTCCACAGTCACACTCTTCCCCATCTTCCAGGTACCCATTTCCACATCTCTGGCCTCCATACAGCGTCCTGGTGTCCGGCATGTTGGAGAGACACATCCCTCCGCCTGACTGCAGATACCTGTCCAGCTCCTTCCTGTTGCATCTATTGAACACTCTGGGAAAGGGGTGCCTGGGAGAAGAACAAGGTTGGAATTAGCTGGGAGTATGAGCATCAAGCAGCCAGAACAGCATCAATCCTGCCGCCCATGAGGCTGATTCCAGCTGGACTCAGACTCCTATAGTCCCATATGCACATATATTCTGCCCGCCTAGAGCATCACTTGTACATTAACATTCTAAGAATTAAGAAATATTAACCACCCCATAATGCTTTTTTTTCTCACGCCCCATGGAGGATTTACTTGAGAATTTGAAGCAACAATTTCAGCCATTTTCATGAAGGAGTTGCAATAAATAAAGGATAACTAGTGTGTCACAATAGGTCTCTTGAGCCTTAGAGCTGAATAAAATACTAGCCAACCCAAACTCTTCCTGAAGCTGATATTAGATGGAGATTTTCTTAGAACAGAAGACCAGGCCAAAAAAGGCCAAGTTCAAGGGTTTAATTTCTTTGTTGGGCCAGTGATCTGATCTCTGTTCTAAGGATGCAGGCAGCACTCCAAACTCAACCAGCTAACTCACAAACACGTGGTCTTTAATCCCAAGAATATAAAAGGTCCTGGATCCCGCTATTGGGAAAAAGAGTCAAAAGCCGCACACTCTCTGGCGGCAGGTCAGTACCACAATTTGGGTCTGTAAGGGAAGAGTTATCCTGATCCCAATTCTCTAAACCAACTAAAGGTTAAACACTGGAGGGTTTTCTTCAGTTGTCAGGAATGTCACAAAGAACTTGTTACTAATAATTGTTAAACTACTAAATTTTGTGAACAGCTTAAAAACAAATATAACTCTCTCAACCATTTGTCTACAGATATGCTTTTTAGATTGAGAGAGAAATAGGTGGACTTAATGGTGAGCTCACAGGGATTTGAGAGTGACCCATGGAGTCGTCCCCTGCATGTCAACATCATCCTTTGTGTGTGACTTTCTCTGAGAAGTGAGGAGAAAGCAATGGACACTGGAGCTCCAAGAAAGCTGCATCTCCTATCTATCTATCTATCTATCTATCTATCTATCTATCTATCTAATCTACTTATGTATTTAGGCTGCGTTGGATCTTCACTGCTGTGTGCAGGCTTTCTCTAGTTGCGGCAAGCAGGGGCTACTCTTCGTAGCAGTACGCAGGCTTCTCACTGCGGTGGCTTCTCTTGTTGCAGAGCACAGGCTCTAGGCGCACGGGCTTCAGTAGTTGTGGCACACAGACTCAGTAGTTGTGGCTCTCGGGCTCTAGAGCGCAGGCTCAGTAGTTGTGGCGCACGGGCTTAGTTGCTCCGCGGCATGTGGGATCTTCCCGGACCAGGGCTCAAACCCGTGTCCCCCACACTGGCAGGCGAATTCTTAACCACAGCGCCACCAGGGAAGCCCCTGCATCTCCTCTTGGAGACACACCATTCCCTAAGAAGCATAAGCAGACCCTAATGGTTTGGGGTGGGAGGAACACAAGCTCCCACCATGGTGCCTTCTGAAGAGTGACTAGGGTCCCAGAAGAACCCAGTGTTCTCTGCTGTCTGAGTCCAGGCACTGACTTTTAAGCAACTCCAGAATTCTCTTCAAAGGCTCTGGTTTAAAGACCCCTCACAGCTACAGGGAGATGGAGCTGCCTTGTCCTTATTCCTTGTGGTAAACACAGCCTGTAAATTCCCTGAGGAGTCACTGGGGGGGGGTGTGGATGCTCCCCTTCCCTTTCCTCGTTCTGGAGGCCACCTCAGCACGTTCAATCTGGCCCAAGGCATAACAGCACTGATCACACTTCATTCACATGGAGGGATTAAGGACTGTGGCTGTTATAAATGGGTTCTCAGCAAAAATTCATGAAGTGGAAAAGACACACGTGGTTATGCCAATTTTATAGCTAAAGAACCCCAAGACAGAAACTAAGTATATCTAAGGTTACACCACACCAGACTTCCTGCTAGAAACCTGTGCTCCTTCCATACAATTGTTTTCTTGGTCTTCTTCCAATGCTTTTGTTGTCAAAACCCCCTTTTTCTTCAATGCCCCCGTTAGTATAACAGAGGCTCCCTGGGCCGGGAGCAACACGGGGGCCACACTGGCCTCTCGTGCTCTGCCGTCCTCCCCGTCCTCACCTTCCTGCTTGACTCACCCGGTGGCGGCTGCCATGATGCACCCACCATCCGCCGCGCTGGCGGAGCAGCAATCCGCAGAATCATGGCTCATGCCGAAGTTGTGGCCCATCTCGTGGGCCATGGTGGCAGCCACGCCAATGGCATTCTCAGAGTGGTCCTGCTCAGGGAGACAGTTCAGGTCAAGGACATCTCCCCACTACAGCCCTGCCTCTCCTTTAGCCAAGCCTCACAGTCCTCCACTGATTGTACAATTGCTGTGCGTACAGGCTCGGTGACTAAAGCCCGTGCTCTTAACTACCCTGCTGCATCTGTCAATAAATACAGGTGGATGGAGGGGTGGACAAATAAATGGACAGCAGCCTCCTTGCTGTCTACTTCACAGGTCAGACATGAGTAGTCCAAACACTCCCACAAAGTCAGAGAGCACTTCAAAAGAGGGCAATAATTTCCTGTGACTCTGAGACAGGCTCTTGCTCCATAAAGATATACAGAACAACACGAGACTTCAGATAAAAAAAAAAAGCATTTCATCTCTGTATCTTACAATTTCTCAACCCCTGGTCTGGAACATATAAGACATCTAGTGATGTATGATTAACGTAATTGCTTCAAGGTGTCTCCTGAGCTTGAAAATTGGGAATAAATTACAATAAATGAAAATTCATCCCTGAGTACCTCCACCTCTTAGAACTTAATGCCTTCATTTTAAACAACGGCCCTTCTTTATGTTCAATCTCTTTTTTCCTGCAACAATTAATACAAAATTATTCTTTATAAGATGACCTCCTGTCTCGTGGGGCAGTTCTCCGCCTTCTGCAGCATCAATATATTGGCTGAGACTCACCATGTTGACCCCTCCAGACTGGTACACAGAGCACATGGCCATGAGGGGGGCCAGGCCGATGGTGGTGCCGTGGAAAGACATGCCCCTGCAGGAGGGAAGGAGAGAGGGTGACTGGAGTGGGGACCGAGAGGGCTGTTTCCATGTGCCCAGGAGTGGGCGGCCATCACGGCATTCCCTGGCCCTGCTGACATTCCCAGATCATTCCCAAGGGGACAGATCCCACTACTCTAGGCCAGCTGGACAACTTCCAGGTCACCACCCCTCTCACTTCCTCTCACCTACTCTCTCACTGCTCCAGAGAAACAGAAGAGAGAGCAAAAGTTCACTTCTTCCCACAATATGCCCGTAGCCCCATTCCCTGGAAGGAAATGGGCAGGGCTTGCAAAGCTGCATCCCATTCCTGCCGCAGAGGAAAAGGTCAGAGGGTGGGGATGAGGGAAGGGTGGCACAGGTTCTGAGGCTGAAGTGAATCATGCCCACTTCCGCCAGCTGCCAGGGTGCCCTGCCACATCCCTGGCTCTGTGGTATGTGTATGGGGAGGGGGGGGGTCAGGGCAGCAGCTGTGGGGGCTGATGCTTCATTCCTGCATCACTCTGGGGCCAAGGAAACAGATGTGTCCCATCAGGAGCCTCACAAAGTGCAGCTGGGTGCAAGGATGAACTGTTTCTGCCTTTGTTTTGCAACTGTGCTCCTAACCTGCCAACAGCCAGCTACATTCCCCCAGTTTAACACATGCTTTTCTCAGCTGTACGCATCCAGGGCAGGGGCAAGGGAATGAATAAAATACCAGTGTTTTCGTGCACACCACAAACATGAAATTTATTTAAAGCATCTACATGGAAGTTCATTACATCATGCTTTTATATCTCTGTGTTTGTCTTCTTACTTAGACCATGATATCTTAGAGAGTCAAGGCTATCTCATGTATTTTGGGGTCATTAGAACTTAGCAAAGAATCAGACACGTAGTGGGTGCTTAATACATGCTTGTTGAATTCAAGGCACACTTATCTTCAGAGAAACACTGCAAAAAAAATACATGCAGGGCTTCCCTGGTGGCGCAGTGGTTGAGAGTCCGCCTGCCGATGCAGGGGACACGGGTTCGTGCCCTGGTCCGGGAGGATCCCACATTGCTGCGGAGCGGCTGGGCCCGTGAGCCACAGCCGCTGAGCCTTCGCGCCCCGGGAGAGGCCACAACAGTGAAGGGCCCGTGTACCGCAAAAACAAAACAAACAAACAAACAAAAAAAACATGCAAAGCTCTATGACGCCCTACTGGTTATCTGATAAACTCACACAGGGCTCCGAGGAAGTCCTACTGGAAATTGGATTCAAGGTCTTGCCCAAAGCAGAACTCCAGGCTTTCAAAGATCAGGCCAAAGTTTTGGTAACCAAAGACTCTTCCTAGGTAAATGTGCTATCATGAAGTAAGCACTTGGGTTTGTTGTACGGATATTTCCCCGGTCTCTTTTAAAGAGTAAACAAAGGTTTAAATGATTGTTGTTTCAGAGATATTTAGGAAACAGGAAAAAAAAATTGGTTTTATTATGTATGTGCCTTTTGTTGTAACTTCCTGAGAATACCTTTGGAAGTCAACACTAATAAATACTAGATAATCACCACGGGGGACTGTCACGGGCCACCGTGACCCCCATCAGTTTCTGCTCTTTTCTCTCTGGGGATTGAACAAACTCCAACACATCCGCCCTCTCCCCCCACGTCTCCCTCCCCCCAAACACACTATTCCTGCACCACCTGCCACTTGACTGTCTCGCAGTCGACCCTGAGCCCCTGGGAATGACGTGAACGACAAGCAGAGGAGGCCCCTCTCCTGTGCCTGCTTTGGGCGATTAACACCTGTTCTAGAACAAAGCGCCACGAAGATCAAGGTGAGCCCCTTAGAAAGTCTATTTCAAAGCAGCCATGACCAACAGTCACTCACTTCCCAAATACACACCCAGTTGTTTCAGAGACTCAACTAAATATGTCTAAGGCTAATTGTCTTGGGCTGTAAACACTTCTTGGGATTGCTATGACTCAGGCTTTTTAATATTTTCCTGCATATACCGGGTATGGAGCACACGCCTGAGGAACACTTCGTCACCTGGACTGGAGAGTAAGGATGGCTTAGTCCAGCCAACCTTCAGCACTGGGGAGAAAAGGGCAAACAGCACACGCACTGCAGGCAGGGGCTTTGCAGCCAAGGCCAAGGCAACACATACGGAAAAGGCTATTTACGTGATTAACTGTGCATTGTCATGGTTCTTCCAGGCGAGCAGCTTGCGCCTCCAGCTAAGAAAGGACCAGAGGGTAGAGTACGGGTTCTCCGAAACTTCACACATATTTCCATGAGTCCACACTTCCAAGCCCACGAGGGCAATCCGGATATTCAAGGATCGGTAAAACTGAAAACACACAGAGAAGAGAGTCACAGCATCATCTGTCAACACCACTTGAGGTTATGAGCCCCTTCCTAGCCCAAGCGCTCAGAGCACAGATTCCAGATTTCCCTTGTATACATGCCTCCAAGGGGAAGAGGGAACACGTGTTGCTCTTCACCTTCTCAGAAGGGGGACATCCTGAGACAGGCACGACATCCTAAGAGAGGCTCTGTCCCTGGTGGCAGAGCTGGCGTGACTTAGCTTAGAGAAATGAAGACTGAGATAGGACACAGAGTTGTTTTCAGACATGCACAGGGTTCTCATGTGGAGAAAGGATCAGCATTTTTGCACATAAGTCTAAAGCGGGGCTCAGTCTATAGGTAAAAAAGACAGGAAGACATTTCATTTCAAACAGGAAAAAAGCTTTCAAAGTGAGCTAAGCCACACTGTCATCTATAATAAGGACCTTTGGCCCAGGTGTCTGGTACAATTATCCCTCCCAATTCCTTTACGGCCCTTATCATTTTTATACATGTCTAAAAAGTTCTCTTGTATATGCATTTTCAAAACAACTTTATTGAGGTATAATTTACATATCACAGAATCCACCCATTTTAGGTGTACAGCTCAATATTTTTTAGTAAACTTACCAAGTTGTAAAGTGATCACCATAATCCAACGTTAGACTATTTTCATCACACCAAGATCCCTTATGTCCACTTACCATCATTGCCCATTTTCACCCCCAGACCTGGGCAATCACTAATCCACTTTCTGTCTCCACAGATTTGCCTTTTCCAGACATATTCTATAAATGAAATTATACAATATGTAGTCTTTTGTTATTTCTTTCATTTAGCATGTTTCTGAGATTCATCCATCTTGTAGCCTGTATCAGGCTGCCAGTCCTTTTTATTGCTGACTAGTAGTCCATTGTGCGGATATATTAATGGATTTATTGGAAGACGTCTCCGACTCATTTTGGAAGTAAATGGGTGTAAATGAAATACAGGTAGATAGATGTGCTTACTTTGAAAATGTCCTTCCCCATCACTGGGGGTTTTTGGGTTTTGTGAAGGATGCCATAAGCAGGTTGCAAGCTTTAGGTTGCAAAGGTCCCAGATAATCTTCAGGATTTTGTCCAACCCAGAGATCCTGAAATTCTATACACGAGCCTTGATCCTTGGGCTCCTTAAGGCTAGAGCTACGCCTAACTTTCATGACACAGTATATTTCCTCTCACACACACATAGCAAGCAAGAAGAGGGTTTTCCTTAAAGCGAAGTACTGGAAGGCGTAGGTACAAGGAATTCTTTGACTGGCCTATCCTAGAGAATACTGAGACAGCAACTTAAAAAAAAAAAAATTGCAGGTAAACCTAGGTCATGTGAGCAGGAGATGCCATCTTAATCCGAAAGTGACAGGTACTGCCCCAAGGTAATTATAACAATCATAGCACCAATGCTTATCAAGTGCTTTCTATGTATTAAGCACTGAGGCCTAGAGAAGTTCAGTAACTTGCTAAAGTCTCAGCAGGAAGCTGGCAGAGCCAGGGTTAAGGCCCGGATTACTAGACCTCAGAGTCTAATCATGACGACACTACACTGCTGAAGTGCTACCATATTTACACATCCAGAGAATCAACTTGCCCCCAAGAAACTGTGATGTAAATGGGCTCCAGATTCAGCAGAGTATCAGTTGATTTCAATGGAAATTTTGATTTTCCTGTTTTATGCTAGGTCAATCATTACAGAAAATAAAGGGTTTGGATTTCAAGTTGAACTTGCTTCACTAGGGAGCTTTTTGAGGACTTAAACTTGGCTTTTTTCACAGTTAAGGAAAAACATTTTTGATTGGGTTCATGATTCAGCTGATTAGTGCAGTGCATTCCAGTTTTAGTTCCATAATAGTTCAGTTCAAGTAGGTGGGTCAGCAAGCCTCAGAGAAGTGAGTTTGCCTTCCCTAACCCCAGCCGGGAGTGACTAACCTCAGCTGCAGATGAGATAACCGAGACTGCTTCACAGAGCAGACCAGCTGGCAAGGCTGGGGGCCTTCCAGCAAGGATGTGGTTTGCTAACGCCTCTCTTCTCCTTCCACTTTTCACCAGCACCACTGGTTCGATCACCCAGACCAGCTGCAGAATCTACATAGTGGAGACCCAGCCAAGTCTCCCACCTGCAGCATCTCCAGAACAATAGATGTCACATGGGGGATAACATGGTCTACCCCCAGGGAAACAAGCTTTTCTTGTTTTCCCAGATGCTGAGTGTTTGGGTTGTGGGATCATTTAGATGTTATTGCTGAGTGAACTGAAGGCTAGAGAGAGGACTGGACTGTGTCCCTGGAGTCCTTCCTTCCAGGAAATGCCAGTGTTTGACTTTCACCAGGCACCAAACACTGACCAGCGTTTCCAGAGTCATCTACGGCAAAAACACAGGGCATAGACCTGCCCATCCAATGACTTCAGTACACTACCAAATTTGCTTGTAAATCCCTAAAAATATTTGTTCTCTTCCTTATCCTCTAATATTTTTTTAAAATATATATATATATATATATATATATTCCCCCTTGAGACCTGGGATCCAGGAATCCCTAGCAGGCCCAGGGTTAAGGTTCAGAAGTTTCGTGAGTGCCCTGAAACTGTACAATAAATGTGATCAGATTCTCAGAGACCTGTGATCCCAAACATTAAAATCTACTTTTTAAAACTATTTACCACTCGCCTATCAAGAGGCCACTGTCATTCTAGGTTACCTCTTCTGCATTTTGCACTCTTTCATATAAACAAAGTATTTCCAAGTCCCAGACCAGCCTATTCTAGTAAAATTCAAGAATCTGGGTATTTCCTAAGAGCTTGTTTAAAAGAGCCTGACCTAGGAAAGTTAACCAACTGCATGGCTTTTCTAAGAGACAAAACCAAATGATTTTAGAACTGTTTTACAGACAGAGATTATACAGATTGACCCCAAACAACCCACTCCTCAACTTTTAAGGCAGGGATGAGGGGAAGGGAGTCAGAGGACAGCACTCTGGGTCCTCACCCCTGCTTCAGCTTAGAGGAGTCTGTTGTCATCGGACTTCTATATTAGACATTGGAAAAAGGATTCCATCAGAAAAACAATCCAAAGCTATTGATTTAAATCAACCCCTCATTTTGTAAATTAAAAAACAAAACAAAACAGCAACCCAAACAAGACAAGTTACTTGGCTAGGTCCATGCAGTTGACAGTCTTGTCGTGACCACTGAGCTTCAGCTGCATCGCTACTGCCTCCCAGAAGCTGGTGGGGCGGCCAGTCGAGCAAGAGGCAAGTCAGGTGTGATCTCCTGTCCTGCAGCTCCTCTAAGGTGCTGGCACCTTTCCCACAAGGACACACCTGGTCTCACCTTATCAACATAATTGGCGATCTCCATGAGCTTGTGTTTGGTGGCGTCCTGGTCTCGTCGATTCTTCTGAAACTAAATGGGGCAAGCAGAACTAGGTGAGACCCCAGCACCCTTCCCAGGACCCCTCGTGTGCCCCATTACTGGTCTTTGAATTCATTTTCATTTTCTTCCATCTTCTATGACGACGATCTCCCTGACACATAGTGTCAGCTTGGGAGGGCAGAACCTGGGTCACATCCATCTTGGTACCTCCAACTACTAGCTCAGTTCCAGGCACACGGTAGGCATGTTAACAGTTGTGCAGTGAACTGAACTGTCTTCCTCCAGCCTGTGAAGTCAACCTTGTTCTCCTGTCCTCCTAATTACAAGGCCTCCTGCAAACTTCCACTGGGGCTTAGAAGAGGGACCAATCCAATCCTTGCCACCGTCATCACCCCAGCATGGAGCCGCCATCACAGGGATCTCACAGGGCCTCCGTGCACGTGATCAGTCAACACGGTCAAATTGTTGCTGAACAACTGCAGTGTGCAAGACACTGCACTTGGTGCTGGGTAGGATACAAAGTGTGTGGTCCTGGTCCTAGCCTTGAAGGAGCTTCAGTTAAAACACAGAGCGGACCAGAAACAACAACAATGGCAGATGCTATATTTAAGGAGTATGAAATAGAAACGGGCTGAGAAAACCTGCACAGAAATAACTGCAACAGGAGGCTGTGTGAATGACACAAAATGAGTGCTGGCAATGAGGATCATAAAACCTTCGGAAATAGGCTTCATCTAGGCACGCTACTCAGATCAACTAGCAATGCCTTCCACCGTGAGAAGAATTCTAAGACTGCAAGGGGCTCGGCAGCAAAAAGTGCTGTGCTCCGTCAGAAATATCTGCCCTGGGCAGCAGGAGGGGCACATTTCTGTAGGTAGCCTCACTTAATCACGCCTGCTTCAAAGGGTAGATCACGGGCTTCCCTGGTGGCGCAGTGGTTGAGAGTCCGCCTGCCGATGCAGGGGACACGGGGTCGTGTCCCGGTCCGGGAAGATCCCAGGTGCTGTGGAGCGGCTGGGCCCATGACCCATGGCCGCTGAGCCTGCGCGTCCGGAGCCTGTGCTCCGCAACGGGAGAGGCCACAACAGTGAGAGGCCCGCGTACCGCAAAAAAAAAAAAAAAAAAAAAGGGTAGATCACTTTCAGCTGCAATGATGAAGGAAAGCTTCACAGCATAAAGATAAAACTTGCTACAACTGAAACCTAAATTTGAAAATGATGGGTACGTCCTATATGCTGCCACTGTTACACAGAACCTGGGTACCTATCTGATTTACCTTGTGTACACACGATATATGTTACTTCAGTCCAAACCTTCACGTCCTTCCTCCACTGCATCCCACAAGAATATACAAGAAAGAAATGAAAAGAACAGCCAAATAAAACACCCTGGGATATTTGTCCAGATGGGGGTGTGTCTCAGCCACGATAGGGGGAGAAACGCACCGTTTCCTATTCTCCCACTGCTTCTGGACCTTCCTGGGCCTCCTGGGAACCGTGACTCATCAGAACTGCAATTGTCTCACTTTCACCATTGCTTTCTACGGAGTTAAATTCAATGTAAGATCCTGGGACTTAGACCTTTCCAAGGTGTTAATCCTGAAGTTTCTCTTTACTCAGTCATCCCATTTCTAAACTCGTCCCACAGGCACAGAAAGTGCTGCAGCATTTAGGGAGTATTTATTAGAACATCAGAGTCAGACTTCATTGTCTTTCAGATATATTAATCCTATCTTCAAACAGCTGCCCGATAATACCACCATAGTTTTAAGGAATGTACCATGCTATCCTGAAGAGCCTCAGGCAAGAGTCAGCAAACTTTCTGCAAATGGCCAGACTGTAAATATTTTAGGCTTTGCAGCCATAAAGTCTCTACCACAACTACTCAACTCTGCCATCGTAGCTCAAATGCAGCCATGGACAACACATGCAGCGGTAGGCATGGATACGTTCCAGTAAAACTTTATTTATAAAAACCCAGAGTGGGCTGGATCTGACCATGGGCTATAGCTTACAGACCTCTGATGTAAAGAAAAGAGTATCTCCCACTTACACTTTCTGGGCTGACACAGGCCTTAAAACACGGTGCATCACCTGGTCTTTCCCAGCTGCCCCACATTCTGTCTGTATCTTGAAAAGTCCTTGGCATACCTGTTCTCACAGCTGCCCTGTCTCCTCCTCCAAATCCCATCTTGCTCTTCCCCCACCTGGATCTCTCATTTCACCTAAGGAATGAATAAACTGCGAACCACCCCCAGGTGCTCCCACCTAGGCCCAGGGAGCTGCATGGTCATTTTTACTGCTGAAAACCCTCTCTCCAGGCAGCAACCCCATCCACGTCTCTGCTCCCTGTGCTAAGTCCAGAGCCCAGAGGCGAAGCCTGGCCTGTCTCAACACCAGGTTATAAATCACAGATAAGGCGCCCTCCTCTTCCCTGTCTGCCGTCCTCTCAGATTAATTAATTGTCAGGAATACATTTCTGCCCGCGGAGGATGAGAGGCCACTTGGAGAGGGAGTGGGGGAGGAGGTGGTGAGGGGGGCAGGGATTTGTGAGCCTGTGAGCCCAGCCTGGCCTATTACTTCCCCACCCACCCCTGCCCAGGACCTGAGTAGTGAGCACATTCCCTATCCACCATCCACTGAGCTGCATGAATCATGGCCTGTGGGCAGCACCTATGGGGCGCTGCTGGAGACCCTCCCTCTAGAACAGGAAGATGGCTCTATGCACAGCACAGTTCTGGAGGCACCATGGGCGCACACTTTTCCTTTTGGGGGTTTGCTGTGACCCTGGAGGTCAGGAGACTGAAGATGTCCGATCCTCACCCCACCCCCGCTTCAGCTTTCAGACTCACACCCAGTGGGTTTTAAATCCCCACACCAGGAGTCCTCTGGTGAGAGTGCAAGGCCGAGGGGGAGCATCACCCCACCTTTCCATTAGAGCAGCTGTGTTTCTATATGCTTAACTATCGGGGTCCCAGGAGCTTTCATCTGAACAAAGGATTCTGCAGCACACACAAAAAAAACGTTCGAGACCACTGTATGAGAGGATCTCAAGATGTCCCGGAGCCGGGGAAGCTCAGCTCTCTTCCAGCAACCCTCCCACTATGGCAGTTCTGTTAGGCAGGGGCCAGCGCCATTAGCATCCCCCATGACTGCGCAGCTGCGGCTTTTAAATCACTTAGGATTTTGCTCCCCACACCACTCCCCCATCCTACACACACACCAGTCTTTGGAAAGGAAAACAAAAGGAAAAAAAAAAAGAAAGAAAGAAAGGCTGCTGGAAAAACCAATACCGTCACCAATTAAAAAGCAAAACTCCTCTCAAAGCAGAACAAGATGTTTCCTCGGGGCTTCCCTGGTGGCGCAGTGGTTAAGAATCCGCCTGCCAATGCAGGGCACACGGGTTCAAGCCCTGGTCCGGGAAGATCCCACATGCCACGGAGCAACTAAGCCTGTGTGCCACAATGACTGAGCCTGTGCTCTAGAGCCCACTAACCACAACTACTGAGCCTGCATGCCACAACTACTGAAGCCTGCACTCTAGGGCCCACAAGCCACAACTACTGAGCCCGTGCACCACAACTACTGAAGCCTGCACTCTAGAGCCCACGGGCCACAACTACTGAGCCCACGCCACAGCTACTGAAGCCTGCACTCTAGAGCCCGTGCTCTGCAACAAGAGAAGCCACTGCAGTGAGAAGCCCGCGCACCACAACGAAGAGTAGCCACCACTCGCGGCAACTAGAGAAAGCCCGCACGCAGCAACGAAGACCCAACGCAGCCAAAAATAAATAAATAAATAAAATTGAAATATATATATTAAAAAAAAAAAAAGATGTTTCCTCGGCCTGGGAAAGCCCTTCACCTCCGCATCTCTGCGCAGTTAACGACTCCGTGTCCTTGCAGACACTCAAGGGCCACCTCCTCCTGCCACTAACACTGGAAGGCAGCTCTTCCAGCGCGAAGTCTAGTATTCTTCCCCCTTCCCTGCACTGCCTCCAGGATCTGTGCTGTGGGATTGCTCCTCTGGGGGAGCTGCTAACTAACCCATTTGGATGGTATGTCACAGATGGGAACTGTGATGAGTTCTGTCAGAAAGGGAGCCCCAGGCGAGGTGCAGTGTGAGAACGTGGGGAGTGCTCAGCTCATCTGACCTTCCATGCCCAGAAGATATGTCAGTTCTGTGGTTGAGCCACTACATAAAGTGAGAATGAGGTAAAATACGGCTAATTTAGGCAAATATGGGCCGTAGGGCCTGAATCCATTCTTTAGGAGTCAGCTTCAACACCACTGCCTTGGGAAGCTTTTCCCAATTCATTATCTGCACTCTAATCCTCTACAATGAACCATCCTACAGCAGTCATCACACTTGGAACTAGAGAGTTTTTGTGCTGCTACTGTAAACCCTGTGATGTGAGGGGCAGGTCTATCTCTATTCTCCTGAAGGATAAGCACCAAAACCTAAGGGTCTTCAGACCCAGTCTAAGAAATGTTAACCCAAATAACAGTCTTTATCCTGATGTTCTGATTAATGCACTGAGCTGGAAGAGACTTCTCCTTGTTTTTTTCCCAACTATGTTTAAAATAGCAAAAAGAGCCCTTGGTCAGATTTAAGGTCAAAATCACATGACAAACCGGAAAAAGAGGAATGCTTTAGTATTTCCCCAAAGCAGTTTGAAGGCTGGAATGGAAGCTATCAAGAGAGCAATTTTTCTGCTAAAACCCATTGCCTCCCCCTTACCTCTTCATAATCAGCCACAAGGTAAAGCTCCACATACTTCATGGAGTGTAAATCTTCCCTTTTCATCTAAGAAAGAGACATAAGCAGATCAGAGCTATAGAAATGGTGGACTTGACCTCATTTCAAAAAACTGCTCAGAAATGGTGCAGTTAATAAGCAGCGGCCCTCCTTACTAAATCTGTACCTGGGATCTAGAGACAACCCCAGCTATGGTCGCTTCATCATCACCCTCACTACACCTTCCACCCGCCATCTTGGTTATCGCGGGAGGCTGCTCTGGGACAGCGGGTCCAGTCCTTTAGTCTCCAGAAATAACGAGCTGGCTGCCTAGTGCAGACAGAACAGAGGCTGACATACCGTGAGGGAACATGCTGACAGTCAAGTTCCCAAAAGACATTTAAACCACATACCTCTATTTTCGGTATAAATAAATACAAGCATTTTGTGCACATGGTTAAGTGGCTATTCCAAAAAGGGAGGCGTATATTTTTTTCTCACATTTTAAAGTTTCTGAAATCAGCACCTTATTTTAAAGGTAGTAATGTTTTCCCCCAAAGCTGTTATTCTGTCGAAAACAAGGGTTTCTCACACTCAACAATGACTTAGACTAAGAGGAAAAAGCTATTTCCTCCTTCTTAGCCATCTCCCTTTAATTTAGAAATACTCCTGGATCCAAGGTAAGGGTCCTCAAAAGGGACAAGCCTATCCCCAGGCTAACTCCTGTGCTAAGAAAAACTCACCCTGCGAGGTCGCTTCTTGGTCTGGTTTGTAAACTGAAGGACCCAGTCCCTGGCGGTGGGCTTGGAGTGCTCGAACCCACAGTTCCTGGGGGGAAGCTTGAGATGTTCGGATCTGTAAATAAGGTGGTAGCCCTCGCTGTCAGGGAGGGGCTCGATGATGTAGCTGAGGTTACTGCTCACCATAATCAGTCCTCTGTTGACGGGAGAAATAGAATCTCTGGTCAAAGATTGTGGTGCTGGAAAAGCCTCTTGCTCAGGCCTCAGTTTCCCCCTATAAAAAATTTCACAGTTGGTTTTGATCATTGCTTCTTAATCTTATTATGGGGTCGTGTACTCCTTGGTGAGAATCTGACGCAAACTCAGACTTCCTCTCCAGAGAAATGCACATGTACGTGAGATGTGGTGCACGGTTTCAGGGTACAAAAGCATATCACAGAGAAGCTTGAAGGTTCTAAAAGGGCTGGACCAGGGACAGTTCATACTCATAAAGGATGGCAGGACTAGGATCCTAAAAAGCCTCCCAAACCCAAACATAGCATACAACAGATCACAGGTCAAAACTTGATAGACGGAGAAAAAGACAGTCTGGTGACTGGAGGAAGAATGCTGGCCTGAGGATGAGGAGACCCAAGTTCTAATCTTAGCTCCAACATTAAATTGCCAAATGCTCTTCAACAAACCTCTTCAATCACTTCAAGCCTCCGTTTCCCCAAGTGTAAATGCAAATGAAATTTTCTAACTTCACAGGACTCTTGGGATGATTAAATGGAAAGACAAGTGTCCTTGCTCTTGGAAACCAAAGCTAGAGACATCACTGATGGCATGCCTACCAGCCCCAATTTCCCTGTGTCAGCGAGGCAGCTCTGCGGTGAGGTGACACCCACAACCAAGCATGTGTGACTACTCTTTTCTCTGGGTTACAGATACTAGCCTTGAACTCAATAAATATGTGTGTTCATTCATTATATTTTTTCATTCATTGAACCCTTACTCTGTATTAGATGTAATCTAGACATAATCCCTGCCCTTGTGTAATTTACATTCCATTGGAGGACAGACATTCATTCCACAAATACTTCCTGAGCTGCTGCTATGTGCCAGGCATCGTGCTAGTTGCTGAGGACGGACTAGTGAACAGGACAGACAAGATGCCTGCCCTCACGGAGCTTAGAGTCTGAACATGGGAATAAATCACTACAGTATGTTAACAGAAAAGGCAAAAAGCTTTCATCGCCCTTAACACTGATGTTGGATGCTGCTGCCTGGGGTGCTGCATCAATGAGGCTTCTGGGCGCTTTATCTGGACTCGGTGAGAAAGAGTGCACAGCTTATCACCAATCACTATCACCAATAATCAATGGAAGGGACAGCAGAGGCCCCCGTAGCAGGTATTTGCCATCCTTGACACCGTGAGATGAAAACTAGAGCAAGGGAATGTTATCAGGGCCCTGGGGAAGGAAGGTCCCAGCAATGTACCCCAGGGACCCCATAGCATTTCGTGTGCTCCAAAACCTCAGGCTCTATCCATTCAGAAATTTCAAAAGGTAAAGTGTAGCCAAGTCAGTCTTTGCCACTCCAAACTGGCAGGACCTCTCTTCGGCTGTCTCGGCTTCCATCCCTGCCCCTAGCACCTCCGGATCCCCGCCCAGGTTTTGCCCTTTGGAAAGAGCCTGTGATGCTCTCAGGAGAGACAGCGCCAGGCCCTGATCAGCAGCAGTCCTTCCTGGAATCCATCCCTGGTTGACCTCATTCCGGTGCCAGGGAGCCTGACGACTTCCCGGCTACCTCATCCAGGCTGACGCAGCAATCCCAGACCAGCCCCCCGGCGGGACGCCCAATGGGCTGCCTGTGCAGCTGGGGGTGAGAGTGGAACAAACAGCAAGGGTCACATCCGCTCCTGAGTCCGGACGGGAAAGGGCAGAGGGCAGAGCTGCTGTGGGCATCCTGTTCTCAAGCTATCTTCTCATCTTGGCTGACCAAGGCCCCTCCCCGTCACCTCAGTTTCCCCCAGTGGCTACAAACACTACAAACCAGCCGATGGCTTTGTGTGCACTGGGTTGTGGCTGTGGAGATAACACCCAGTGGGTGGAAAGTTCCAGTGTAGCTGACCAGGCATCACTTGAATAAGCCTCTAGGCTGAATAGGACAGAGACAACACAGAAGTTTGGTGCACAGTGAACAACAATCATGGTGGTTATAAACGATTGAGTCTTTACTATGGACCAGGCACTGTGCTGAGTATTTTATTATTCACACCAACTTCTATGATCCTTACAAATATTATCCTCATTTTACAAACGAGAAAACTAAGGCTCAGTGAGGTTAATCAACTGACCAAAGTCACACAGGCAGTAAAAACCTAAGTAGTCTGGTTCTAGGTCCCAAGACCTTAACCATGACCTCACACCGCCTCTGTCACCAGAGCCCTGTAGCTATAAGTGACAAGAATCAGCAACTCTCCTCTGAGGCGTGATTACCCAACTGGCCTGTCTGAAGTAAGACCCCAGCTGGGAGAGGCAGTCAGTCCACTTCTCATTTTTAGACACCATTTTTTGAGAGTTAACTATATGCCAGGCACTGTGCTTATAACTGTCATTCTTATTTCATTCTTACATCAACGCTGTAAAGCACCATTATGGGTCCCATTTGATAGATAAGGAAACTGAGCTCCAGAGAGATTAAATAACAAGCTCTCATGGGTATTCTGGGGCCAAAGATTTAAGGTCCGGCAGACTCTGGACCACATGCCCTTAACTTCTATGCTATCTGCCTCTATCAGTGAGTTCCAAACCTAGGGGTCAGAGATCTTAGGATCAAATCTCCCAGATCTATCCATTAGAATATTCTACAGGGTGTATTAGAAATGGAGATGTCCAGGCCCCACCTAGGAGATGCAGGTTCTGTAGGCCTGAGCAAGTGAACAAGTCCCATTGGAATGTCCTGCACAGCCACACTCAGGAACCCTGACCTGGAGCCCAGCCTCTGGCAGGGCCCTGTCTTTTCACAGAGCTCTAAGCAATTCTGTTCCAGGGAGTGGGCAGATTATAACTGGAGAAACACAAGCTCAGAAGGACATTGAAGGTCCTTCCAGCAATAGGACTCTGCGGCCGCTCCCCTCCCCTGCCCCTGCTGCGGCTGCTGGTAACGCGCCTGTGTCACAGTTGCCCCCTTCCCGACTGCCAGGGGATGGAGAACAGGCTGGCGCAAGCCCTAGCATGTCACAGCGAAGCCAGCTTTGAAAGTGGGGGGATTTGTGAGAATCTACTTCCCAGGGCCCTCCACTGTCACCAATCCCAAGCCCTGCTAGCTGCCCTCCCCTGAACACTCGCCAGTCATTTCTCCTTCTAAGTGTCTCAGTTGATCTAATTTGCTAAATGTAAGCACTGGCAGAGCTTAGCGGGGGGTGGGGGTGGGGTGGGGTGCGCGGGAGGGGGACCCATGAGGTTGGGTGGCCAGGACCTCACACGCTATTCATTGTTGAGAGCGACCTCACACGCTATTCATTGTTGAGAGCTTGATACAAATGAAATTGTACAGAGGAACCCTGGCAGGGCAGGCCAGGCAGGCAGCCGGTTTAACCCCTGAATGACTACAAGACTCGCTCAAATGCATCCTTCCAGGAACTAGGCAAGAACTGCTTCTTAGGAATTTGTCCATTCAGAGCTGAACCCAAGGGGACACACCCTACATGCCTCCATCCAGAGCTGCCCTAAGAGGTAATCACTCTGTCACACTTCTTTCCTTCCCCCAAAATCTGCATGCAAGTGAGAAGGAGTTACAGGGAGCTTCAAAGGCAGCACAGAGGTGACGTGGTCACACGGGTGATGTGGTCCCTCTGGGATGGGGTGGCAAGCCACAAGTGGAGAGCATGGGCTCGGGAGTGGGACACACCTGGATTCAAATTCTGGCTCTGCTGTCTGCTAGCTTTGGGCTAAGTTACTCAACAAAGCTTCCCCTCTCACAGGGCTGCTATGACAGTTGACTGAAGTAAGAGGCAATGTTTACTAATAATTAGGGTAATATTTAAAAAGGATAGCTAATAGTCATTGAGCATGTATGATACACAAGGCAGGGTACAAGGCATCTTATTCAGTAGCCATTCAGCACATATGTATTGAGCACGTACCGTGTGACAGGAACAGTTCTAGGCACCGGGGATGCAGCGTGATAGGAAAACAAAAAAAAGTCCCTGATCTCAAGGAAGTTGCACTCATCACCTCATGTAAATCCACCAATGATGTCACTATTGTTGCTCCCATTTTACAGGTGAGAAAACTGATGCTAGGGAACTGAAGCAACCTGTCAGGTTTTATACCAGGAACTGCCTGGCCCCAGAATCTACACCTGACAAAACTTGATGCTGCCCTGTGAGCGCTTACTCTATGCTTGACACAGAGGTAGCATTTCTTATCTGTTCTGCAGAAGGAAGGCCAGGTATTCAAATGGGAAAGGGCCACGCCTCTCCTTGGCAAAAGGGCAGATGGGCATGGACTGGCTCCTTCTGTCCCAGGCGCCCCACCTCCTGGAAACTCTGCCCACTCTCTCTGCAGCACAGACATTTCTACACTGAAGAGTCCTTTCCATGGTCTTGTCTACCCTGCTTTCTCAGATAAGAGGAACCAAGGCCCAGAGAAGTAGAAACTTGCCCAAGGTCACCTAGTGAGCTACTGTTAGAGCTGGGGGCAGATCCCAGGTCTCCTGACATCCAGGCTCCTTACTCATGGGCGGAGCCATGACACCACCCTCAGCCTCCCACCCAGGACTCAGCAGCCCCCTGCACCGTGGGCATCATCTGGAGAGCTGAGCTGGCCAAGGCAAAGACAAGGAGGAAATGAAATGAAACAGGGGGAGGAAAGCT
Source organism: Aethalodelphis obliquidens (assembly GCF_003676395.1). NCBI lineage: Eukaryota > Metazoa > Chordata > Mammalia > Artiodactyla > Delphinidae > Aethalodelphis > Aethalodelphis obliquidens. The sequence goes on along the minus strand of NW_020837989.1, from coordinate 1,639,440 downwards.
CAGAGATCACACAGCCGGGAGGTATGGAGCTAGATCTGAAACTCAGGTCGCTTGACTCTAAATTGTGAGCTCCTTCTAAGCCATCACATAACGTTCACACACATCCTCCTGTGCACACTCTTAATTTCATATCCTCTCTCTCCCTCTCTCTCCCACAAAGTCTGAGTCCAGGGACCTGGGGTAAGGTATAACCACAGTGAGTATGGGCCCCAGGGTTTTGAGGACAGATCTGCTATAAGAGTGATGCATCAGGGCTTCCCTGGTGGTGCAGTGGTTGAGAGTCTGCCTGCCGATGCAGGGGACACGGGTTCGTGCCCCAGTCCGGGAAGATCTCACATGCGGCGGAGCGGCTGGGCCCGTGAGTCATGGCCGCTGAGCCTGTGCGTCCGGAGCCTGTGCTCCGCAACGGGAGAGGCCACAACAGTGAGAGGCCACAACAGTGAGAGGCCTGCGTACCACAAAAAAAAAAAAAAAGAGTGATACATCAAATAGATGACTACAGGTGAACTACTGTATGTCTTTGAAAGACTTTCTATGTAATTAAACTTGCCAGACATTAGTACTTAAGATACTATACAGCCATTAAAAGAATGAGCTAGATCTATGTGTGCCTACGACATAATGTGAAACTGGAAAAAGAAAAAAACGAATTACAGAATGGTATGTATAACCCTATAACCAATCTCCCTTGGATTAAAAAATCATATATACACATCATTATGTATTTCAATTATGTATACTCCCCAACAGATTACAGATGGGGAATGAGATGGATTGAAAGGGCAGGACAGGATAAAGAATCTTCACTTCTTTTAGTTTTATGCCCCAGTATTATTTGGATGTTTAGTACACTCATTAGTTACGTAATGATAATCTTCAAGCACTTTCTTTACAAACAAAGTGACCAATCAGGTTTAAAAAATGTTTTTACTGCAATCAATACCTCTCCTGCTGATAGACAGTGAGTTGGACACACATGTGCGCACGCGCACACACACACACGTACACGCACGCCCAGTGTCTGCCAAATCCCACAGGTTCCGTCAAGGACACCTCAACCCAGTAATGTCTAGATTTCTTCACAAATAATCGTTGCTCCTAAAATTTATACTTTATGTTAATTTGCAAAGCATTTGTGCACACAAGACATCGTATAGGACATTTAGATGAGTCCTTCATAGGAGACAGGCTTGGGGAGTATGGACACTAAACACCCCTAGGAAATGGTGTGCCACATCGTTTCATTGGTGTAGTTTATAAATATCCAGAGCTGCCACTCTATTCTCGAAGGGGTCAGGGGCCTAAACAAGATTACAGAGCATTATATTACATACCCATGTTCCTTTCTGGAAGGAAGATTTCTAAAAGGATACACAAGAAACTGGTAACAATGGCTGCCTCTGGGGAGGGGGGATTCGGGAAACAGGAAGCGTACTCTTTCATTGTACGTTCTTGTATTATTTGAATGTATTTTTACTATGATCCCGTATTACCTCTTCAATTAAATGAGCCTGAAGAACTGCTTTGGAGAGAAGAGGACGCCCAGCAACAATCTAGAAACTCAGCTGGATTCCTCTGTATTTGTATCATCAGCCTGAAGATCCCACTTGGTATAAATCCTACCTATTTTCTCCAATCACAAAGAGCATGTTTCCAGGAGAGAAGCACAATCGCTATGGAGATTTTCCATTGCAGCATCGCTTTATGAGCCTTAGTGGGGGGCGACTGGAGTGTTCCGCGTTCCGCGGGTTTGAAGCCTGCTGCTGCTACAGCTGCTCCTACTCCAGAGTCTGAATCGAGCCGTCTGCCAGGCGTCTCCAGCTCTTAAATCAGTCGGGCCCACAGACACCCTCGGTTTCTTAAGGTGTGTAGTGAGAAGGCTGGGAAAATAAGGCGGGTGGACCCCATAAAAGGGAAGCGTGCAAAATAGAAACACATGGACGGCTCACCCAGTTCCCCCCTATCAGCACAGCTGTGGGAACGATGTACAAGAGGCCAAGCCAAATTCCCACTGCCCCAGACCAAGAGGACAGAGGAATAGGCAGAGAGAAGCAAGTCACACCCGCATGTTCCCTTTCCTCCTTCTTGGGACAGATGCTGTTCACTTGCAGACTGCAGACGACTGGGCCCGTAAACACCACTGGAAGGCCAGTTGGCTAGGCTCAATCAGGTCACTTGAGCAGGGGATTTGGGGTCTCTGTTATGGCCTCCCAGCCAAAGCTTGTTTCCTGCCTGATCCCCTCCGGCCAGCTCACCATGAAGCCTTACAGATGAGACATGGCTCGATGTATAAACAAACACGTGGGATCAGCAGCATGATGGGCCTCACGTTGGCATGCGAGCCTGGGTGAGTCTTAGCATGGTTTCACTGTTATAAGATGATGATAATCCCGTCTGCATGCTGTAGTGTTAACACAGCACTTAACGTTCTCTACCATGCCTATCATCCATGCCCACTTTACAGATGAGAAACTGAGGGCTCAGGAAATTACTTTTATATGCCTGTCTTCCCTCCACCCGTGTAGGACATGGGCATAGAGCAGACACCCACTATTAATTTGCTGAATGAAAGAAACAATCATTGGCTCAATCGATCAAGAGAGAGGAAGGGTTCACAGTGGAAACACCTCCTACTGGCTCATGAGGGCCAACGTGTGCATATCTGCCCAATGCTGCCTTCAGTAACATCATGTTGATAGCTTCGAACTGGTCATGGTGGGAATATTTTTACCAGCATACTGGCAGATGCTACATATCAGTGCTTTTTTTTTCTTTCTGTTTTCGTAGAGCTAGGTTATCAACACACTGGGTATAGGTACCACATAGTATAGGCAATTAAAACCCAGGCAATTAGTATAGGCAATTAGAACACAGGTTTTTCAGATCATCTCTTTTCCAAAAGGAGGGGAGGGTGGGAAGAGTCTAAATAAATGATTTTTATTACTCCAACATACATGTATAGATCCTACTATATGCAAAGCACCAGGGCAGGCTGGAGGAGAGAAACAGATATTGAGATAGAATTCATCTTCTCAAGGAACACATATTCTCAGGTATAAACTATAACGGGCACACATATCACCTGGGGATCTTGGTAAAAATACAGGTTACAATCCAGTAGGTCTGGGTGGGACCTAAGATACTACATTTTGAACAAGCTCCCAGGTGATACTGATGGTGCCCGGCTGCGGGCCCCGCCCAGGAAGCACGGGTCTGGGAGGTGACTGAGTGCTTGTATATACTGGCCAGTTCTAAACGTTAGATATCTATTAGCACGTGCAATCCTCACAACACGACAGATATATATTTCCCTTATCCACATTTTACAAAAGAGACCATCAAGGTCCAAGGTCACCCCTCTGGTCAACTGGTACTTGCTCAAAGCCAGGTCGTCTGGCTCAGAGAATGAAGTCACTCTCTTTCCAACACGCCCCCTCGTTGGAACTTTTCAGTTCATTTTCTGTCTTGAAGATTATCCCTGCTTCTCCCTTCTCTTCCTGCTCTTTTCACTAGCTGCCCATTTCCTTTTTTGCCCCCTATAAGCACTTCTACCAGAGAAGAGCAAAGGAGACGTGGGAATAAATGCTCAAATTCATCCATTTCAAGTGTATGAACCATGTCTTCTATTTCCTATATCCTGGTGCTTTGACACTGGGACCTTGCTCCTGCCCCCAGGGTTAGCCACTTCCTACAGATGGTAACTCACCAGTGAGCACAGCATGCCTTTCCAATGGGCTTCTCACTCTCTGGGCTGCCCACCTCCCCGGGCCTGTTCACCCCAGGGCCAGGTACCAGACAACTAGGGACAGCCCCACGCCCCAGATCCCACCAAAATTATTCAAACTAGCCAATCCTAAGCCTGCTTACCCTGCCTTTCCTGTTCCTTTCCACAGAAACCACAATAAAGACTCTTGCCCACATTCCCTCTCCCCCGTCTGCCTCCTGACTGACCCCTGTGCTGCCCTGTGCCCCAGCCCCAGCATGGCATGCCCCTCCTCCTGGGATCTTGAGTACAATAAAGTGTCTCTTCAACGGCAGTTGTCTCCTGCTCTGTGGGCTTCACCACACCTAAATAATAATAAAACCTCAAGCTCCTCAGGAAAGAGTCTGCTCAATCCCCAGTGAATCTGTGGGTTATCTATTATTAACGTTATTATTTTTACCGTCACCATCATCAAAGGATTACTTCCCTTGTCCCTCCCAAGCTCAGTCCTTCTCAGAGCTGGCTTGCATACATTCTCAACAGACAGCTTCTCAAAGTCCCTGCCCAAGGCCAGCCCCGCTTAGCTTAAAAAATTCCATTGCTGGGGAGAGTCTCAGGTGCGCCCCACCCAGCACTGTCAGGGCCTCTTACCTCATTCCCCGGCAGGTGCTGAGCGTGACACTGGACTGTTCTGCCTTCCTCACTGTCCCATGGTAAAAGCAGTGATCCTAGCGTGGAGAAAGCGGGTGGTCAGACCACAGGATACTGATAAGCACGGCAATGTTAGTGTCTCGTGAAAGTCAGGGATGATTATATAGCTACCCTAAGCTTACAGTCTGCAAAGAGCTTTCTATGCCACCATTTTATTTGACCCTCGCAATGTTCCTGGGCGGTGGGACGGGGTGGATGCCATCATCCTCACTGAAAAGATGAAGAAGCTAAGGCTCAGAGGAGCAAAGAGATTTGCCGCAGGTCTCACTGCTAGTTGGGGAACCCAGGATTTCAGATCTCTTTTTTTTTTCAGAGAAACAGTTTATTTATTTATTTTTGGTTGCGTTGGGTCTTCGTTGCTGCGCGCGGGCTTTCTCTAGTTGTAGCGAGCGAGGGCTACTCTTCGTTGCATTGCACGGGCTTCTCATTGCGGTGGTTTCTCTTCTTGTGGAGAACAGGCTCTAGGCACGCAGGCTTCAGTAGTTGTGGCACGTGGGCTCAGTAGTTGTGGCTCGCAGGCTCTAGATCATGGGCTCAGTAGTTGTGGCGCATGGGCTTAGTTGCTCTGCGGCATGTGGGATCTTCCCGGAGCAGGGCTCGAACCCGTGTCCCCTGCATTGGCAGGCAGATTCTTAACCACTGCGCCACCAGGGAAGTCCCTCAGATGTCTTTCTATGACACGATGCTGGCCACAGGAAACACTGGCTTCTCAAAAGCCTGCGTCCCCACTAGATTCACATCTTTGACCCCCCGTAAGGACTGAACAGTGTCCGCCGCAAAATTCATGTCTACCCAGAACCTCAGAATGTGATCTTATTTGGAATAGGGTCTTTGCAGATGTAATTAAATTAAGATGAGGCAATACTGAACTAGTATTCTTATAAAAAGAAGAGAGGACACAGAGAGACACACACACACAAAGAGAAAGGCCATGTGCAGACGGAGGCAGAGATTAGACAAAACTAGAAGCCAAGAAGCACCAAGCGTGGCCAGGAGCCACTAGAAGCTGGAAGAGGCAAGGAAGGATCCTTCCCTAGAGACGACAGAGGGAGCATAACCTTGATTTTGGGCTTCTAGCCTTCAGAACTACGAGAGAACACATTTCTGTTGTTTTAAACCTCCAAGTTGATGGCACTGGTCTATCCCCCATCCTCCCTGCTCCCCTTGAATCCCTACCCGCCTGGAGCAGACTTGATTTGGCACCTGTGTCCATGGACGCTTGCAGGTCTGCTGCTGCTCTCTAGCCAGGGCATCTCACGGCCATCTGGTCTTCCGAACCCGGCTGGATTCCTCATGGCTACAAACCACTCTGTGCTAGGCCCAGGACTAGGCCACGAGACACAACAGTGAGCAACAGACACAGCTCCAGCCTTCGTAGGACTTAGGGTCTTGTGAGAGCCAATATTAGTTTAAAAGCCATACAAAGATAATTACAAATCATGAAGAAGGGCTTGAAATAAAGTTCGAGGTGCCAGCGGAGTGTTTGATAAGTAGGGTAGCCAGAGCATTTATGAGGCAAACCAGGACCCCGTTGAGAGTGATAAAGTGCTAAACCAGACAGACGGACACAAACCAGGACTGTTCCCAGCACACCAACGGGTGATAACAAGGGACACATTCCTACAAGCTTCTTCCCAAAAGGTCAAAAGAGATAAGCTGGTCCGGAGAGAAAGAAGGTAAAGTCTCCAGGGCAGAGCCAGGTTCTTAAAAAGGGCTTAAGAAGGATGTAAACTGCGTAGTTGCAGACACAGAAGCTTTATCTTTCCCCACCAACGTCCTGGGCCTGAGCAGGGCCAGTTGGGAATCTCTGGCATTCACCTACATAACAACAGTCCGAGTGACCCATCACCAGGACCACACTTGATTGTGGTTGTTCCTTGGTCCCCAGCAGGCAAGCACGTGACCCAGGAGACAGCTAACCCATTCGGCTACATTCTCTGGTTCCACCCTCTGCTCAGCTCTAGGCAGGAGTATAGTGCAGCACACTTTACAAAGGGCTGTCACACACATCACCGCACATGATGATAACGCCTGCCATTTACTGTTATTAACAGTAAGAGCTAACATCTACGCAGCTCTTGCTCCTGGATAAACAATTTACATGATGTTTTTCCCTTTAATTCTGACCACAGCCTTATGAGGTAGATACTCTTATTCTCATTTTTTAAAAGGGGGAACTAAAAGTTGGAGAGGTTTTAGGTCATTCACAGGGCCACACGGCAAAGTGGAGATTCAAACCCCAGCAGCCTGACTTCAGACTCCATGCTCTGTCTCTCTTAGCAAAAGCAGACCCAGCAAAGTGCATGGAACTTAGTTTGTCAAAGCTCTATTATCTTCCAGCACCAACTGGAGGTACTAGTCTAAGCCTTGCCTCTCACTGGTTACCTTGACTTCGGCATGTTCCTTTTTCTCTTCTCCCCTCAATTTCCTCATATGTAAGATGTGACGTTGGAAGAGATGTTTATAAATTCCCATAAAAATCAGTGATTCATCTTACCCTTCCACAGCCCTGAGAGTCAGATCTTAGTATATCCAATTTTCAGATGAGGAAACTCAACACTAGTGTGGTCAAAAGGGTTTTTCAGGTCACACAGCTAGTTAAAGCCAAGACTAAAACCCTGGCTTCAGACCCCAAACTCTGCAACTCGTTCTACTGGAACACACTCACAGACCGTTCCCCCAGTGATCTGACCTAGATCAGGGCTGGAGCCCACAGGCCCAGCAATGGGTTGGATAAGGTTCCCACAAATCCCACTACCCCTGGCCAAGTTTGGTAGGAGAGTGTGATCCGCAACATTTGGGTCAAGCGAGGCTAAGTGGTTTATTCCATTCCCATTTCTCTTGGAGTCTTCAGCTCCCAAGTAAGAAAGCTGACTGGAAGCCCCCTGGGGCTGGGTGGGGGGCTTTGCAAGAGCCCAGGAGCAGGGGATGTAAGAAAACAAAGAGGCATCCCATGCTTCAGGCGAGATGTGCTTCTGTGCTTCCGTCAACGAGACCTTCAGGAAGGAGGGGCTCTCTGGGAGGGAGGGGAAGTTCTCTCACTGTCCTCTGTGTCTCAAAGGCCCTCACAACATCTCTGCCTAACCCTGAGAGCACAAAGAACAAGTACACAACAGCCATGAAGTCATCGCATTCCTTCCCAGCTTCTCAGCCTGAGGGGGCCACCCTGAGGGGGCTTTCGTAGCAGGAAGCATGAGCTCATGGCAAACTCAGAGCACTGAGACCCATTCTTCAGCACCGAAGTGCAGAAGCCAAGCCCAGAGGAGGGTGCTTTGTGAGGTCATAATGGCGAGGGGCTTTTGAGGCCTGTCTGTCCCTTCCTCATCGAGCTGGAGACAGAGAACAGAAGTCTCAAGGGAGGAAGAAGTTTCAACCAAGAGGCCTTGAAGAAGGTGTGGAGCCACAGCTGGCCAGCCTTCCCAGAGATGAGAAGACAGAGCCTACTTGCCTCCCGTGGGCACCAGCCAATCCCCCCACCCCAGGAAGGTCTTGGTGAAGAAGGCAGCCCTGATCTTCACACCCAACAGTCCAACATAACCCCTCAGCTACCGAGTTACTACAGACCTCTTAGACCCATCGAAACCTAACTGTCCTGTGTTCCTCTCCTCATTCAGGGGTGATCTGATAAACTCATCTGTGCTGCTAACACCTGTTAGTGGCTGTCATTGTCTTCTAGGCTTTTGCATTCCGGCAGGGCTACTGTAGAGACTGGATCACGTGGGAACCTCAGGGTCATGGGAAGCTGTGGGAGGAGCCCATCGTGCTGCCTACACACCACACCCCCCAGATACGCACACCACAAAAGCCCATGACATCCAGCCCCAAAGGCAAAAGACTGCTCCTTCTGCTGGAGTCTGTCTTCCCTTCTCCTTCACCCCTGCTCTTTGGCACAGAGTCTCAGAAGGGTCACTCAAGTCCAGAATGTCTCAGCTTGGGCACTATTGACATTTGAAGCCAGATAATTCTCTGCTGTGGAGGACTGGCCTGTGCATTGTAGGGTAATTGGCAGCATCCCTACCCACCAGATGCCAGTAGCATCCACCTCCCAGTCATGATAACCCAAACTGTGCCTACAAATTGCCAAGGGTCCCCTCCTTTGTTGGCTAAAACAGTCAAAGAGACAAATAGAATATTTTAGGGTAATTGCACATGATTAAAATTGGTATAAATCATCACGAAGCATATTTCCTTTGCTTTATGTTCATTACCAACATATTTAACAAAAATTTAAGGAAAAGAAATGATTTAAACCAAAATCACTCCTAGTGGAGAACCACCACTCTAATCCTACAAATTCTAAAAGGTGCCCTGTAGGAAAAGCTAGCAAACCATGAAATGTGTATGATTCATGACCTTAAATGTCCACCAGTGACCAAATGGTGTGGTGGAGCAAACTAAAAGACTAAAACTGAAACACCATTTTTTAAATGACAAATCTCTGTGCAAACAGCCAAACTCAACTTGGAGGGGAAAAATACCCAATATGAAGATAGCAGCAAAATAAGAAAATCTTCACATCCTAAAACCACATTAAAAAGGCAGAGTACAGGGCTTCCCTGGTGGCGCAGCGGTTGAGAATCTGCCTGCTAATGCAGGGGACACGGGTTCGAGCCCTGGTCTGGGAGGATCACACATGCCACGGAGCAACTAAGCCTGTGAGCCACAACTACTGAGCCTGCGTGACTGGAGCCTGTGCCCCGCAACGGGGGAGGCCGCGATAGTGAGAGGCCCGCGCACTGCGATGAAGAGTGGCCCCCGCTTGCCACAACCAGAGAAAGCCCTCGCACAGAAACGAAGACCCAACACAGCAAAAATAAATAATAAAAAATAATTAATAAACTCCTACCCCCAACATCTTAAAAAAAAAAAAGGCAGAGTACAAAACCTTACATGTCCATATGAAAAAAAAACAAACACCCGACTGGGTGAGATGACAGGATTACCAGTAAATCATTTCTCTTACTTAAACTTTTGTTAGTATGTGGGTAATTAACATAAAGCAAAGAAAATGTATGCTTCACAATGATTTATATCAACTTTAATCAGATGCAACTTGCTTAAAATATTGTTTGTTTCACCATTTTAGCCAGCAAACGGGAGGGTACGCTTACGAAACAAATTCATATTTCGTGTCTCCTGCTCACTCCCTGGGTCTCAGTCAGGGAAACAATTTCTTCAGGGGAGGGACTGTCTCCACTGAGCATCTCCTCACTTCCTAGGGGTGGGTCTGGGATAGGGCATCTGCTTGACAGATATTGACCTGAACTTACCTCGGATTTCAGGGTGGTAGTTCGAGGGTTGCCACTTGGAGTATATTGGGTTTCTGTGTAGGCTGGAGCAAAAAGGTGCCTGAAAAGAATAAAAACAGGCATTTGTCTCCTTAGATGATGGACTTCACGGTCCTGGGAACAGCAGCCAGTGATTCTAACTAAACTTGGTAGAGCCACCCCAAGCGTCTCCACACAGAAGGAACTAGGCAGTCCTATGGAACGGCTCAAGGAATAAAAAGAAAAACAGAGTGAAGTTTGTTATGAATTTTGTGTTCATTGGGATCATCGCTTAAGTCAGCCACAACCAGATAGAGTTGACCACAAAAGCAGTTATCTCAGATCTTAACTCGTTCTGGGTCCTGGGAAAATACATGTGCAAACACATTCACAAAATTTCCCAGGGTCTATGGACCCTATTGTGTACCTTGACTGATTATTTCTCCAGCGTATCCACCAACTTTTGGTATCAGCACACCAATTTTTCTTTAAGGGAACCCCTATTCCCTGTTGCATGTTTTGGTAAGACTGTCAATCAAGGAATCCTACCTGGCCTTGGCCAAGGGTGGCCCTCGGCGCGAGCCAAGCCAATGGAGCCATGCTGCAAGAACTTAACAAATGGGAGCTATTCATCTGCTCCTGTTCCTGCTGCATGGGTTCCAGGAGTTTCCTTTGCCCATCTTTTCTGAGACCTAGTGGTTCAGATCCCCTGAGACCTGGTAGTTTTACGTGTTACCCTTCCAATATTGTTTTTTCTTTCGGACATTGGTTTCTCTCTTGCCACAGACCTCTTGCAGCTGGGGTTAAGAATCCCTCACCAGGGCTTCCCTGGTGGCGCAGTGGTTGAGAGTCCACCTGCCGATACAGGGGACACTGGTTCTTGCCCCGGTCCGGGAAGATCCCACGTGCTATGGAGCGGCTGGGCCCGTGAGCCATGGCCGCTGAGCCTGCGCGTCCGGAGCCTGTGCTCCGCAACAGGAGAGGCCACAGCAGTGAGAGGCCCCCGTACCGCAAAAAAGAAAAAAAAAAAAGAAAAGAAAAGAAAAGAAAAAAAAAGAATCCCTCACCAAAGGCAAGGTGACCTCAAATAAGGCTTTTAGAATTTCCCTGAAAGTTAAAAGACAAAAGAGCCAAATGGACGCTTCAACTAGCTCAGCCACGTTAAAAGCAGAACGAATCTAAAGAAAATCGTGGTCAGGGGGCAAAGTTTGTAATGGAAGGCACCACTAAAAATTGAAATCTAACAAAAAAGAATTAAGTGGATCTATATCTACTAATGTGGAAAGATGTCTAAAATGGAGTTAGATAAAGACAATAAATTTCAGGAAAGTATGTACTTTTTAAATCCCTTTTAATGAAAAAGTAACAGCAGTACACACTAGTGCATGCATCAACAACAGCTGGAGGAGGGCACGCCCTTTGTTAATGGTGGTTATCTCAGGGAATTACGGAAGATGTTCACAATGTAAGCTGTATAATATTTCTGAAAAACTGGTTGATCTTAAAGAATAATTATCATGTTTTTATTCTGAAAACAGAAAATCTAATTTGAAACTGCTTTTTAAATAAGAAGATACAAGCTGAGGCCAGCATAGAAAGCCAAAGGGACCTGCAGGGACCACCCTGGTTTTGTAAGAGGTGACATTTCCCACAAGAGAGGGTCATTGAAGAGGATCTCCAGAGTCTCTCGGAGTCACTTCCGGCTCTAAGTTCCGGACCCCAGACTCTCAGATTCCCCTCCACCCAAAGAGTGCAGTCGGAAGGCAAATGCCACAAGGGTTGTCTCTTGCACTATGTCAAGCCCTTCAACGTGCTGGCTTGGACGAGAAGAAAAGAAACCCAACAGAGAGATGTAAAAACAAAGCAAAACAGAAAACCCAGCTTGTGTAGAGAAACTCCAATTCACATGGAAAGCTTGGGTCAGTAGCTAACTTGCCAGATTCTGTCTCCCTTTCTCTTCCTCCGTAGCATCTAACCAGTCAGGGATCGAAGGGAAGAGTCACCCATTTGTCTGAGCGAGATAAACTGTAAGCCCCAGGAGGACAGAGGCCAAGCTGTTTTGCTCACCAGTATATACTGGTGTTTAACATGTACTCAGTGATAGAATGTGTTAACTAATTACTGAATGAATGAATGAGTGAGTCGTTGAGCATACTAGGAGCTTAGAACATGGTCTGGAGTCTGAGAGACTAAGTTTCAGTGCCAGTTCTGACATGTACTGTCTCTATGGCCATGAGCGAGTTGTTTTACCTCTCCAAACCTTTGTTTCCTCTTCTGCAAAATCCCTTCTACTTGACAGGGTTGTCATCTGAGTAAAATAACATAATGCATGAAAAGAGCTTAAAACCAGTCCTGGCTCAGAGTGGAGCTCAGTAAAGGTTAGTGATTATCATTATTGCTTTCAACAGGGATTATGATGAGAAGAACCCAGAAAAACTGGTGGAATTTACCTATTTCCTTTCAATTCCCCCCAGCCATTAACTCCCCAGTATATCACTTGAGAGAGGTGAAAAAACAATGAGCTCATTCCTGCAGCCCATTTCCTTGGTCTGCTTTCACAGACTGCATAATGGACGGCGAGTCAGGAGTTCAGAATTTAACAGTCCATCCTGGATGACAGTAGGGAGACATGAGTTTTCCCACAGTAATGCACTCCTGGAAAATACACTCCCAGCCTCTTCTGAGCCTTAGTGGGGGGGGAATATTCATCCAGTGACACCAAGATGCTCCAAAGAGAGCAATCCAGACTGAACCTCAGAGGAGTCCACATTCTTGGTCATTTCTTGGCCACACATCCTCAGAAGGGTAAGCATCTTTCTGCACCTTCTTATTCAGGAGTTCTGCCACTGTCATCATAGGACTCTCAGAGCCTCAGTGCTGAGAGGGACCTCAGGAATCATTAAGCCAAACTCACTAGACTGTGGACTCCCTAAGAGCAGGGAGCACGGCTGCCTTGTTCAATGCTTCTCCCCAGCTCCTAGTACCAGGCAGGTTTATTCTGTGGAAAAAGTGGATGAATGAATAAATGAACGAATGAATGAATCTTCTACCTTGTGTAGGAATCTGCCAGATGGCCATTCGGCACTGGACATCTCCAGTGACAGGGAGCTCCTGAGAGCACCCACATAAAATAGTTAGAGAAAGTTCTTACGCTGAACCAAAAACTACCTCTCTCTGTAACCTGCACCCACTGGCCTCATTCTTGTCTGATGAATCTACAAGAAACAGTCTGCTCCCTCTTCCACCTAACTGCCCTTTTCAGGACCAGCAGCATTAGCGTCACCTAGGAACTAGTTAAAAATGCAGATTGTAAAAAAAATATATATATATATATATGCAGATTGCCAGGCCCCACTGCAAACATCCTTGCACACAGAAACTCTGTGGTTGGAGCCCAACCATCTGTTGTTGTAATAACTCTCTGAGTGAGTCTCGGGCAGAACCACCACCCTAGACCACGAGTTCTCAACATACTTTTAAAGCAGGCAAACTTCAGAAATATCCACTTGTCTCACTACCCAAGCCTCCATCACCCTTCTACCTCCACCACACCCTGGATCATTCTGAGCTTAAGAAACCCTGAAAAGTTGCCATCAAAACAGTTCACATGCCTTTAAGTGAGAAAGCATTTCACCTTCACAACATGCCTAGGAGGACACTGCAACCTCGGAACTGTAACTTGTCCAAGCTGTCATGGCACAGTGTCAGAGCCGGGTTTCAAAGCCAAGTCTGTTGGGCCAGACCATACTTTTTAAGCAGTTCTCTGCTCCGTCTCTATTAGAAGGTAGAAGCATAAAACTCAAGCACTGCCAGCAGTAGTCCAAAGCACAATTTGACGGTGATGACAGCAGCCTTGAGAACATGTGATGCCACAAAAAGGAGGCTCCTGGGTCTTAGATGTGAATACATGCAGAGAAGAGCCGTAGGGGTAAGCAAAGCACAGGGCAAGATAAAGAGGATAGACATGTAAGGACGTCAGGGGTCGTTTTTTGGGGGGGGGGGGGTTGTTTGTTTTTTTTAATAACAACCCTTTCCCCAAATGCGGTTGCAGATGTTGACCAGGAGGGTCATCCTTCCTTCTAAAAGCAAAAGGAAGGGTCATGTTCCATCACCACTATCTGTGCAATTGTACCGATTCACAAGACACTGCTTTCACACGCTCCCCATCGCCCCAAGCCAGGCCCATCTATGCCTCCAGTCCCTGGTGGTGCCTTGGCGCTGCTCTCGGCACCAAAGACACTATCCCCTCAGAGACAGGGCTGCAGGGCCACTGAGCAGCCCAGCTCAGCCCAGCCACCCCTTCTCCAACCACATCTTGTTCTCATCTCCTCTCTGACAAGGGGCTGGCTCAGCAGATCTGCAGGAAGCTGTCTCTCACCACTGGAGTGTGCTAGGATTTTCAGGAAACGAGTTGTGAGTGATGTGCATCCAGGAAGAGAGAAGGACTGTCCAAGATTTCCCACCCTGCCCCCTCCTTTTTCTGGCTTTGATGGAAAAGCAACTTCTGAAGAAGTGCCTCCCACCCGTGCCCTCAAGGCTCACAAGCCCACAGGCAAGCAGAGATCACACATCATCCCAATGCTAATAGCAGCCGGCACTGCAGTGCTCCCTTTGGGTGAAACTCAGGTTGCCCAGACCCCAAAGTCCTCGAGCAATCTTCTGAATCTTTGTATCTTCTGCATCCCAGCTGGGAAAATAAGCTGTCCCCCAAATATTGGACATAAAACATAAGGTCACTCTCCAGGGAGGGACAACAGAATTGCCCTTGGTGGCCTGGTAACTGTACACGCAGCCACACCCCCCAAAACACACTGCAGCTCCAACAGCCCTGACCCACCTTTCCTAAGGCTCACAGCCTTCGAATCCAGAACCGTCCCTTTAAGGACTACGCACTGTCAGACTAATTTCAAATGCTTCTCTAAGCTTCTCTAAAACCCCCTCTAGGGAGAGAGAAGCAGCAGGACTAAAATTTGCAAAACATCTTCCGGAGTCCAATCGCCCCATCCAGCATGCTGCTTCAGATAAGCAAATGGGTGAAGACAAAGTCAAAATTTCCAAACTACCTTGAAAAACAACCCTACCCAGATATGCTCAGCATAAACAAACAGCACTCTGCTCATCCCAGCGGCTATGTTTACTGACTCCTCCTTCTCCCAGGTCTTGCTCCATATCTAGCTCTTTCAGGAGTATTGGGGGCACTTATACACTGGTGATGCTTGGGAGGTACAGCCTTGCTGGTCCCTCTTATCTTCTCTGGAGGAGCCTCACCCTCACCCTGTCCATCCATGCGGGTGATAACATAAGGCTCTTTCATTTCTCACTTATACTTACAATGCTGTCATAACGGGACTCAGCCCAGTAACATCACACCCGGAAATGCTGTTAAAAAATATAAAATCCCAGGCCCCATCCCAGCCCCACTGAGAATTACATTCTCTAGAGAAGGACTCAGAAATCTATATTTTTAATAGTTTTTCCAGGTGATACTTTTTCAGTCTCTGGGAATTCTCCGCTGTACCAATTTTAACATTTTTAATTCTTTTTCTTAGTTCTAGCCTCCTAAGCACCCAGTCAAAATCTAAAGATGATATCAGCACAGCCTAGAGGTAAAGTCCCGGGCTCAGAAAGGTTTGGTTCGAGCACCAGCTGCATTACTCTCTACATGACTGTCATTTCAAACCCTGCAAATGAGGCAAAAGATCACCGTAATGCCTTTCAATGTCATACAAGAGCACCGTCAAATCACAGGCTCTGGAAGCTCTAAGGTTCTTTGGACTCCATGGGGGGAAATGTAGCTTTGAAAGACTATTTACAACTAATTAGGGCAGCTCTTGTAAAACTCTGTAAAATCAGATGTTAACTTGTAAAACCCTAATAAGATACCATAGAGATACAAATGATTTCCATCTAGCAGAAAAGATAACTCTCAAGGTTATGATTTTATTGCCCATAGAATATTAACCAGTTTTGTATGTAATTTAGCAATGTTATCTCAGCATTCCTTCCTCACTATTGAAAAAATATATATGTTTCCTTTATCTATCCAATTTTTAAACCAGTTTTATCATTTTGTTGGTTCCCCATTAATTAAACAAAACTTTGACAAACGCTCACTATCTGTATTTGTATGAGAACTGTTTTCACTTGAGTCACATAAATTCTGTTTTTTTTTCCTAGACTGAAAATGAACAGGGTGATAATTATGATCTCACAGCCCCACTGAGAGGATCAAATGAGAAAATACATTCAAATACTAGCTAGGACGTTTATGAGTTCTGTGAACTTGGGCAAATCGGCTAGCCTCTCTGTGCCTCAGTTTTCTCATCTATAAAATGGGGGAAATAATAGAATCTACTTCATAGGGTTGCTAGACAAGGTTAGGAGAGTGTCTGACTATGAATATTTGCTAAATAAAATGAACAAATGTGAAAGAAATCTTTGCAAAGTATAAAGTATTTCTGTCTACAAATATCAGTTAACATTTTCTCCAGGACTATCTATGTGCACATGTGGTAAAACTTGGTAATTGTTAACCAAGATAATGGGCTTCTGAGAGTTCATAATACTAGTCTCTCTCCTTTTGGGTATATTCAGAAATTTTAATATTCATATTTTTTAACTAGCAAGGTGATACTATACACATCACAAGCTATTCAACCTCAGTTTCCCTTTCTATCAGTTGGAAATGGTGATGCCCAGGACAGGCAGACATTGGGAAGAGCTTTTGAAAAGCAGAGAATGATATTCTAATGTAATGGCTAGTGCCTGCCCATATTTGGGACAAAATAACAAATTCAATAAGTAGTGTTTTGTTGTCTTTTGTTTTCAAAGAGCAAGAAAGAAAAGGGGAGAAGAGACAGCTCAAGCTGTCTCAGAACCAAGATTTCCAAAGCAGTGCTCACTCCACCTCTGACTCCAAAGGAATGGAAACAAACCAACATGCCAAAGGCATGGCCCTAAAGCCAAATAAGGGGCCCACAGGCAGAGGCATTCCTTTTTGAGGGAACAGAAAGTTTAAGGAAGGGGGAACTTTAAAGGTTGCTCCTGATGTAAAGAGTAGGAGATCTCCTCCTACTCCAAGGACTCACTTGAGCAAGCATCATCGCTGCTAGAGGCCCAGGTCCAGAAGCAATGCCGCAAAGCAAGATGGTGCCACCCACAAGCCTGGCATAAAGCCGAAGCATGTTGTCTTTAATCTTCTATTAAGGAAGTGTCCAAACAATGCATTAAATCAACACTCCTTGTCACCAAACGCATCCCATTACATCTTCTCCCAGTCCCCACGAGACCTGGCACCCTTCCGACCAGGCCCTGGTCCTGTGTTTTGCTTTTGTGTTGTCGACCAAAGGATGTTTGGATGAGCACTGTTTACTCCTTTGACCAGCAGGGTCTTTATTTAATCCTCTTCAGGCCTCGCTCTTGGCTGCCTCCACGAAGATGGAGTAACCTCTCTGTGCAAATAGGGCTGACCTCTTGGGATCAAGATGCTTAACTGTCAGGGACCCGAGAGGCCCTCCAAATAGCTCACCCAAGAAGAGTTTACGGGTTTGTTTTGCAGTGTCCTGTAAAGTACCCATTACAGGCACTTATTGGAATTGGATAAGAACAGTTCAGGGAAATGGGGTACTATGTTTACTACTTCTGAGAAAAATAAAGAAGTGGAAACCAGTTACCACGAGCAACCAAATCCATTTCCGATAGCAACAAGTTTCTGGTAAATCACCACAGTTATCAGATTAACGTGAAGGGAAGGGCCAATGCAAGAGGCAATGGTTCAGTTGTACAGATAAACTTTGGGGATAAGACACAGGAAAAGTGAAGAAAAGAAATCTCTAAGATCACAGGACTTATGAAAATATGCTTAGAAAAAGGGGAGTAGGTGGGCTATCCCATGAATAAAAGCAAAGAAAAAGCAAAGACCACAAACCAACCTGCCCTAAATGTGGGTTCTTGGTCCCTTTTAGGCTCTGATTAAATATCCCAGTAACTCTGATAAACCTTGACCAATGTTTCTTAGCATCCTAAAGCACAAATCACAGTGAATGCACAAGTCAGGAAGGTTAGAACTTGGAAAGTCCTCCTAGAACATAGTGGACATACGTTGTCCTGCACTGCCCAGCAGCCCTGCCACTTTCTTGGGAAAACAGTGCCAAATTTACATTTAGAGAAGTGTTCCCCTCTTGCTGCATGCTGACTGGGCCCACCTGGAGTCAGTCATAACAAGTCAGGACCATCAGGTCTCATTTCACTGAATTTCTAGATGAGTGACACCGGTAAAAATGGCTGGAGCTGAGACACACCATTGATGGTGCCTGAAGATGATGTTGAAATCTCAGCCTCTGCTTACTGATGCTGAATCGAACCTCAGAGACAGAGTTTCAGGTGAAGTAGAAAGAATAGTGTTACTGCTGTGCCAGGCAAAGGGGACCACAGCAGGCTCCTACACTTGAAAACCATGTATCCCAATCCGGATGGATTTTTTTTTTTTTTTTTTTTGGCTGCTTTGGGTCTTTGTTGCTGCGCACAGGCTTTCTCTAGTTGCAGCTAGTGGGGGGCTACTCTTCCTTGTGGTGCGCAGGCTTCTCATTGCGGTGGCTTCTCTTGTTGCGGAGCACGGGCTCTAGGCACGTGGGCTCAGTAGTTGTGGCTCGCAGGCACTAGAGCGCAGGCTCAGTAGTTGTGGCACACAGGCTCAGTTGCTCCGCGGCATGTGGGATCTTCCCGGACCAGGGCTCGAACCCATGTCCTCTGCATCAGGCAGGCAGATTGTTGACCACTGTGCCACCAGAGAAGTCCCCAACCTGGATCTGATGAGGGGTTTTATAACAGTGGTTCAAGGGTGGGGTCGCTGACAAGATCAGGGTGTACACACAGGCCTGCACTCCCTTAATCCCAGGTCTCAGGTCTCCTAATCTTGATGAGCTTCTCGGGTCCCTTTAATCTTGCCTCAGGCAGTTTCTGGGTTGCTCCTCCCTTGATTAGCAGCTGTTCGAATCTGCCTTTTGGAACTCAGGGAAGGTCATGGAGGCTGGAGTCTGGCCTACAAGAAATGGGGAACAAAAAGGCCTCCGTGCCCGGGAGCCCCACAGGGTCCTGCTCGGTTTCAAAGAGACTCTCTATGAATTCGTAGACCCTGTCCTTTTCAAGCCCTAGTCCTTCAGCTTTTCCCTCACTCTATGTGTTGCCTCATACGCTTCCCATAAAGTTTTTTTGGAGGGGAGGGGGACTGCTGAATAAATGGCAGAGTCTACTGCAACAAAAAATCTTTACATGTCACCCTCTCTGTTCAGTGCTTACCCCCATTCCATTCTCATGGATGAAAAATTTGAAAAAGAGCAAAAGTAACTTCCCAACATCACAGAATTATATTTGGCTTCTAAACTCGTCAGTCTAAATGAACGAAAGCTACCTAAACATCAGCATCAGCAGTAGATAAGCCAAGAGTTAGGCCATCCAGACACTCCCAAAAGGCAGAGAGGAAGGATGTTCATGCAAACTCATCAATGAACGCTTTTTAAGCAGCATAATACGGTACAAACTGCGGGGCACATGGCCTCGGGAAGACCAAGTTCCTCCTGGCTTGAATTCATCACGTATTTGCTCTGGATTCTTGGCCAAGCTGCAGTGCCTCTTCGGAACACCCATTCCACAAATATTTAATTGAGGCCAATCATGTGCCAGGCACTGTGCTGGGGGACGTGAAGGAGGCAAGCACAGCTTTCCTGCCCTGCGCATGGCATCTCGCTCATGAAGACGAGAGGAGGCTGAAGGGTGGCAGCTTATGCCACCCCAGACATGCCACTTTAGCATAAGGATCATTTTGAGCTGAAGGCAACTGAGAAGAAGCAGATACAAGAAAAGCTCCTTGCCCTCCTACTTGCCTAAAAGCGGGTCATCAGTTCTCAAAGGTGTCCCTCCTCCTCTCTCTACCAGGAAGGACAAAAGTTAATCACCAGAGACAACTTTAGACCCCGTCAGCCTGGAGACGGCACCAGAGGAATCCACACAACAAACTTTAAAAACTAGCCTTTATCTATCCTTTCCCAAATATTTACCTTCCCACAGTATACGGCCTTTAGAAGCCTAAAACCTCTTTCCTTTTTCCTACCATTTCTCTACAAACTTATTGTTCTTTGTTAAAGATGCTACAGAAGCCTCAATTCTGTGTCACTCATTTTTCTCTGGGTATCTCCCATGTATACATGTTAATAAACTTCTGTTTGTTTCTCTTTTGTTACAGGGTACCCAGCCGAGAACTTAGAAAGGAAGACAGAAAATTATTTCCTCCTTTCCAAAGTCATCTGTGAAAGTACTTTGCAAACACTCACAGGCCACACAGAAGGTAGGTATTACTCTTTGGTCCCTAGAAACCAAGTCTCTATATTACAACCTATCTTCCTTCCTTCCTAGAACTGCTGCAAACCACAGCTGCAATCAACTTCCAATTTCCCCTAACAAGCTGCCTACACAGCTTCGGAGGAGGGGTGCCTGTGCATGAGTATGAGTGTGTGTGTGTGTGTGTGTGTGTGTGTGTGTGTGTGTGCGCGCGTGTGCGTGTGCGTGTGCGCGTATGTTGAGCACAGAGAAAAAGGGCCGCCTAGGGATCAGGGACTCAGTATCCTCAACACTGCTGATCTCCTTTTCCACAGCCATATTCCTATCACCACATAACTGAAAGGCCAGTTTAACCTTCGCATTCTTACCCAAGCCCCAAAGCCAGCATCGATAAGAGATCACGAGTTTCTAGAATACAAGGGGTCTGACATCTTTCCCAACACTTAGATCTCCTCCTTCTCTAGCACTCCAGTCTTCCTCCAAAGGAATCCCTTTCCACGACTTGTCCTTCCTTTCCTGGGAAGGGGGGCAGGGGGGCGGCCTTGGAAAAAGAAACCAAGCCTGATATAATGCAGTCATTATAGCCCCTTTGGCCCATCTAGACCTCTCTCCAGGGAGACTGATGCAAGAGGAGAAAACGTGGGGGCTGCCAGTTTCCTGCAAACCCGTAACCTCGGGGGTAAAAGAAGGAGGAAAAGCGGGCAGTGGGGCACATGGGAGCCATGGAGAGGACTGGAAGGGAGCCATAAGTACAGAAGTCATAAAGACCCATTTCTCCTTAAACTGGCTCAGGAAAGCCTGGCCCAGCTCCACCCACTCAATGATATCATTGTTTTCAACAAAAGCTGGTTTGAGAACCCGAAGGGAGACCCCCAGCGAGGCCTCACCAGTTCCTGGGAGATCAATCAAGTGCTCAGAATTGTAGATAAGGGGGGAAGTCTATGTAAGGGTGCAAATTACAGAGATAACCAGGGTAAGGACAGACTTCGCTTCTGCCAGGACTTTTAGGGTCACGGAAAGAGTATAGGATGCTACTTGTCACATAGATTGATATTATCAGTGGATTCCCCACCACCAGAGCTGATGACTGGAGATTATTACCTTCAACTAATGAGAAAACTAAAGATCTGAGAAGTGGCTTATCCGAGGTCCCACCACAAACTAAGGACAAAAAACGGGGACTTGTACCACTGTCCTGCTACTTACTCAAGCCCGGAACCTCAGATTGGCCTTTGAATCCATCCCCTTCCTCAGCTCATATCCAACCCATCTCCCAGTCTCCATGATTCCACCCTATAAGTATCTCTGGAATCTGTCCCCTTCTCTCCATATCTGCAACCACTTCCC
Source organism: Aethalodelphis obliquidens (assembly GCF_003676395.1). Classification (NCBI taxonomy): domain Eukaryota; kingdom Metazoa; phylum Chordata; class Mammalia; order Artiodactyla; family Delphinidae; genus Aethalodelphis; species Aethalodelphis obliquidens. Next base: position 1,618,077 of record NW_020837989.1, on the reverse strand, counting down.
TATATTAGATCACCATAATTACCCCCTCAGATTAAAATAAAGCTTTAGAATGGGTCTTATTACTATCGCCAGTCTTGCCCTTTCCAATCCATCCTCCACACTGTAGTCTAAGTAATTTTTCTCACATGCACTTTGGATGCTGTCACTATCTGGCTTTTAAAATTTCTTCATCGGCTCCCCATTGTCCTCAAGATACACACCCAATCCTTTTAAGGAGCCTACAAGGCCCTTCGAGGACTCGCCCCTGCCTACCTGGACAACCTCTTCTCTCACCGTTTCCTTCCTCCCTCTTGCTCTCTGCTCTAACCACAAAGAACATCTTTTCATCATCAACAAAGGTCTTAGAGCCTTTGTTCCTGCTACTTGCCCTGCGTGGAGCCCATCCCCCTCGTATAAGCCACAACTCTACCACCACCCTACTTCTCCTTTTACTTTGCTTCCTCCTAGAAGCCTTTGCAGGCCCTCAGTCCAGGGTAGGTTCCCCTTCCCCATGCTCCCATGGTACCTTCTACTTCCCCCAACATAGCCTGTCCCAGACTGCTCAGTAATGGTTGGATTATCTCTCTCCTCCACTAAGCTCTAAGCCTCATGATGGCAAGCTGTGTTTGCTTGCCATTACTCTTCCAGGAATACTCAGGACCTAGCCCAATGCCAGCCACCAAACTGGCACGCACAATATTTGCTAAATGAAGGAAGAGAAGGTAAGAGAGAAAGGAAGTTAAGAATTCCCAACGAGTAACCCAGAGCTCAAGCCCTGGAGACTCAATACACTGGAGACTCTTGTCAGAAAAACCACGGGTTCTCTGACCCAATACCTACTCCCAGTTGAGTTTGAGCAAGACCTGCAACTTGCTCTAGGGAGCCCAAAAGCCTATTCATTTAGCATCCAAGGTATCAGCCAAAGGTCTGTGTATGTCACTGAGTTCTAAATAGAGAAAGAGTAAAGGTTACATTCTTAAAATCAGAGTATCTCCTGGGCAAAATGTAAACGTGGCTTCATTCTCAGGACAGAACCAGTCCAGAGGCCTCAGAACTGGCCTCCTCCTGTAGACATTTCCCCGGGGATGATCCTGCCCCATGTCCTAAGCACCAAGGTTGGAGAGTAGAAATCCAGCTTCCAGGGAGTCTGCATGAAGAGCCTAGGCACATCCTTGAAGGTGAAAACAGAGGTCTGGAAGGTGGGACTTCCAGCACATCTCCCAAGTCCTAATGTAGATCTGTCCCACCCACCAGACCCTGCTTCTCAGGAGACTCTCCCAACTCCCCGAGTTATGAAGAAGCCATCTTTGCCTTGGGCTCAGCCCCTTGCAGTCCATGGCTCCATCCGCCAGGTACACCTCCACCCACTGGGCTGAGCCCAAATTTCCCTTCAACGGCGAGGGGTTGGGGAAGAACTTCTTCTCATCCGAGGTGCAGAAAACACAGCTCAGCTTTAAATTGCACCTCAAGCCTCTTTCCTAAAAATACCCCATCTACCTCTCTGACAATATGGCTTTACCAGAGGCAAGAGAAAGCCCAACTCAAAGTCAAAAATAAGAGAACAAAAAAATTTGAACTCTAAGCCACTCAAATCCTCAGGTAGCCCAGCTGTGGAAGGGAGAGAAACCCCTTTCCCACTGCCACATACCACTCTTCTGAATTATAATGATTTGGCTAGCTGGAATCCTGAATTCCTAAGAGCTTATTAGCACTCCAGTTTTGGTTCCCCTAGATCCAGACCAAATATTTATATATTAATTTCTCAGTCTGAATTCCTTTCTCATTCTTCCACTCATCTCTCTTCCCTCCCTCATCCGAAGCCTCCCCTCCTTGCTCCCACAAGACAGAGCTCCAAGGTACCCTCCTGAGGGAAGTTTTCTCTAACCCCCAGGGAGAAATTCCCCCTTCCTCATCGCCCCCTCAGCACTTTACTTTTAACGGTATTAAGTAAATTTGTAACCAACCTCGGATTATGCTGTTTGAGCATTTTCTCTCCCTTAGAGAGTAAACGGCCAGAGGGCAAGGATATGGTCTTTGCATCTGCTCCCTACAGCACCAAGCATAGGACTTTACACACAGGTGCTCAATCAATATTTGCTGAAATCAATACTACAAAGCTACAGTAATCAAAATAGCATGGTGTTGGCACAAAACAGACATATGGATCAATGGAACAGAATAGAGAGCCCAGAAATAAACCCACACACCTACGGTTAATTAATCTTCGACAAAGGAGGCAAGAATATACAATGGGAAAAAGACGGTCTCTTCAGCAAGTGGTGTTGGGAAACTTGGACAGCCACATGTAAACCAATGAAGTTATAACACACCCTCTCACCATATACAATAATAAACTCAAAATGGCTTAAAGACTTAAACATAAGACCTGACACTATAAACTCCTACAAGAGGACATAGGCAAAACATTCTCTGACATAAATTGTACCAATGTTTTCTTAGGTCAGTCTCCCAAGGCAATAGAAATTAAAAGCAAAAATAAACAAATGGGACCTAATCAAACTTACAAGCTTTTGCACAGCAAAGGAAACCATAAACAAAATGAAAAGACAACCTTCAAAATGGTAGAAAATATTTGCAAATGATGCAACTGACAAGGGCTTAATTTCCAAAATATACAAACAGCTCATACAACGCAACAACAAAAAAAACAAACAACCCTATCCAAAAATGCACAGAAGACCTAAACAGACATTTCTCCTAAGAAGACATACAGATTGCCAACAGGCACATGAAAAGATGCTCAACATCACTAATTATTAGAGAAATGCAAATCAAAACTACAAGGAGGTATCACCTTACACCAGTCAGAATGGCCATCATCAAAAAGTCTACAAATAAATGCTGGAGAGAATGTGGAAAAAAGGGAACCCTCCTACACTGTTGGTAGGAATATAAGTTGGTGCAGCCACTGTGGAAAACAGTACGGAGGTTCTTCAGAAAACTAAAAATAGAATTATCCTATGATCCAGCAATTCCACTCCTGGGCATATATCCAGACAAAACTATAATTCAGAAAGATACATGCATCCCTATGTTCATAGTAGCGCTATTCACAATAGCCAAGACATGGAAACAACCTAAATGTCCACTGATAGATGAATGGATAAAGAAGATGTGGCACACACTGCTATTTTTAAAATAGATAGCCAACAAGGACCTACTGTAAAAAAAATTAAAAATTAAAAAAAAAATTAAAAAGAACTATATATGTCAGTAAATGTTAATAACATAAAAAAAAGATGTGGCATACACACACACACACACGCACACACACACACACACACACAATGGAATACTACTCAGCCATAAAAAAGAACAAAATAATGCCATTTGCAGCAACATGGGTGCAACCAGAGATTATCATACTAAGTGAAGCAAGTCAGAAAGAGAAAGACAAATACCATATCATATCACTTATATGTAGAATCTAAAATATGACACAAATGAACCTATCTATGAAACAGAAACAGAATCACAGACACAGAGAACAGACTGGTGGCTGCCAAGGGGAGGGGGGGTCGGGGGAGGGATGGAGTGGGAGGTTGCGGTTAGCAGATGTAAGCTTTTATAGAATGGATAAACAACAAGGTGGTCCTACTGTATAGCACAGAGAACTATATTCAATATCCTATGATAAGTCACAATGGGAAGGAATATTAAAAAAAGAATGCATATATGTATAACTGAATCACTTTGCTGTACAGCAGTAATTAATACAACACTGTAAATCAACTATACTTCAATTTTTTTAAAAATCTGCTGAAATCAAACTTGTAGAGTGGAGTCAAGTTAGCTCTGGTTTATAAGGCAGGAGATCCATCAACTGATGAACTGATAAACACAATGTGGTACATCTATACAGTGGAATATTATAAAGCAATAAAAAGTAATGAGGTACAGATGCATGCTATACAACTTGGATAAAACTCAAAAACATTACACAGTGAAAGAAACCAGTCACAAAAAACCAATATTGTATAATCCCATTTATAAGAAATACCCAGAATAAGCAAATCTATAGTGACAGATAGCAGATTAATGGTTGCCTAGAGCTGATGGCGTTGGGGGAACATTGTGGGTAACCAGTCATATTAGTTTGCTAAGGCTGCCTTAACAAAGTGCCACAAACTGAGAGGTTTAAAAAACAGGAATTTATTGTCTCACAGTTCTAAAAGTTAAGCCTAAGATTAAGGTGTTGGCAGGGCCATGCTCCCTTTGAAGGTACTAGGGAAGGATCTGTTCCAGGCCTCTCTCCTAGCTTCTGGCATTTCCTTGGCTTGTGGCCACATAACTCTAATCTTCATATGGCATTCTCCCTCTGCGCGTGTCTGTGTCCAAATTTCCCCTATTTATAAGGACACCAGTCATATTGGATTAGGTGCAATCCTACTCCAGGATGACCTCATCCCAACTAACTACATCCACAATGACTATCTCCAAATAAGGACACTCTGAGGTATCAATACAAGGGGTTAGGACTTTGACACATGAATTTGGCGGTGGGGGGGACATATTCAATCCATAACACTGCTAATGGCTTCTTTTTGGGGTGATGAAAATGTTCAAAAATTAGAATATGATGATGGTTGCACAACTCTGTAAATATACTAAAAAACACTGAATGGCATATTTATATAAATGGATCAGCTGTATGGTATGTAAGTTACATCTCAATAAAACTGTTAAAAAAAAAAGCAGGAGAGTTGGGTTTAAAGATTCTGCCCAAGCTCAATAACCAACCCATTGGTGAGAGTGTGTGAAACAAATTCTCTCAACACAGGTGGTGGATTTAACTTACAGAGAAGCCAAAGGCAAAGTGCCTTTATCTACCTGTTCTGTGTAAATTCCCTGTGACTCAGTGATTCACATCTAGGAGGTGATTCTCTAGAAGTACCTCTCAAAGAACATGAAGGTGTCCACTCCAGCACTATTTGTAAAAATGAAAAAAAAAAAAAAAGAAAAGAAAAAAAATAGTTTGAATGCCCATCAATATGGGGTGATTAAATTGATCATGACATCTTGATTATTACTGAATCTGAGTGATGGGTATAAGAGATTCATTATATCATTCTCTCTACTTCTATATGCATTTGATAATTTTTCATTATACGAAGTTCTAAAAGTTAATTATGGCATATGCATACAATGTACCATCATATAGCCGTATGATCTCAAAAATTTACATGGAAATGTATCCAAAATATACTCCCATACTGTGCTGTATGAACGTAAAATGGTACAGCCTTTGGGAAGGAATCTGTGGAATGGGAGGTGCGATTTGTCAAAATTTAAAACATTTTAGACATATATGCTATATGACCTTGCAACTCTATTGCTAGGTATTAATCCTACAGAAATACTTGCAAATGTACTCAAAGATTATGTATAAACCTATTACTGCAGCATTATTTGTAATAGCAAGAAATTAGAAAACTGTCTATTAATAGGCAAATTTTTAAATTCCGGTTCACCCATTCAGTGGAATCCTATGTCATCATTAAGAAGAATGAAATAGGTCTATAAATATGCTAATGTGGAAAGATATTGAAGAGAAATAATAAAAAAGCAAATTATAGAATGGTACATAAAGTATGATCTCATTTATTTTAAAACTCTATTATTTATGTAATTTTTTGCTAGAATTTTATTATCAAAGTTTCAAACACTCCAAAAAGTTCTTCTGTAAATTTTTAAAAATAATTGATGATTGCCCATGTTATATTTCCAAATGAAAAAAAAATAGGTAATAAAACTTAGGATATAGTATAACCCCATTTGGATAAACTTACATGGAAATTTATACAGGGTTAAAATAAAAATCCATATGAAACAGTATGTTCAGGGTAAATGTTCACTCACTGGATGCCAGCTATCGTTGTTATCTTAAGGTAAACAGCCTGATGGTCAAGGGTTCCTCAAACTCAAGAATCAACTCTCGACTTCCTCCAAGTACACAGCTTCCCTTCGCTCTGACAAGGGTCCATCTAAGGCCAACAGGACAGCTGACAGCTTCCTCCCATTCATTTTACCCTGTGCTCCTGCTGAAGGGCCGCCAGGAGAAATAAGCTTGAGACAAAAGAAAACCATGGACATCCTTCCTGGCTACACAGGCAGCCCTGGCTGCGGGTCCCTGAAAGGAGATAGAGCCGGAACTGGTGAACAAATCCCGACCTCCTTATCAGACAGCTCAGAACCTTGCCAAGGGAGTGCCCAGGCACTGATTCTGCAGGCAGAGACAAGAGGTACAGTTTGGCCGCCTGGAGAACACTGCACAGCTGTATTCTCGAGATACAGTTAGGTCAAACTGGGCACGGCAGGGGAGCAGAATTGAGTTTCCTCCCAGGGGCAATGGGTTTTAAGGTCATCTTCCTAATTACATTTGGAAACCAGCTCAGGGGAATTCCCTCTTACTTCATTCTTAAATGTTTTTCCCATCCTGCAAAATACAAATAATAGCAACCATTTATTGGGCTCTCACAGTGCACCAGGCACAGTGTCCTTTAAGAGAACTGTGTTATTGAATATCACATGACACCTGATGAGGTGGCCACTATTACGAGCCCCACGATGTGGATGAGGAAACTGAGACTTGCATAGGTAAGCAACTTGCCAAAGCTTACACCTCCAGGAGGTGCAAGGAGCCAGCCTGACTCCTATGTGCCTGGATCGCAGCACTACAGTCCACTGAAATCCAAATTCTAACCTAGGCCTAGGGAAGGCAGGAGGAAAGGGAAGAAGTAGGGCAGAATAACAGAGAAGTAACACCAGTGTTCATCGAAGAAGAGCATACCAAGTAAGGACAGGGCATCCAAGAGGCAGTATGAGGCCACAGCTAAGACCCCGGGCTTGGAGTGCCCTTCCCACCCAGATGTCCTTGAACAAGTCACACGGCTCCATGCCTCAGGGTCCCCATCTGCCAAACAGGACTAACACAGGTACCTACACCTCACAGGGTTGCTGGGATGATTCAATTAGAGATTGCACAACAGAGCCTGCTACATAGGCATCTCCTATGTTGTAGCTATTACTACGGTTGACGATATCATTCTTCCTATCTGACCATCATTCCTCAGCCAGAAGCCGCCTGAAGGCAGACTGTGCATCAGACAACACGAGCTGGAACTTAGGAAATGCTGATGAATGGTAACCACACATGCTATGTCTCAATATGTTTTTCTCTTGCCACTCTTACTTGAAGACAGTCACAGGGGCCACATGCAATGCTTTGCGTCACCAAGACACTTTAGAAAACATCCGTTCTTGACTCTGCATTAATGAAACTTGGCATGTACTGAAAACCAGCTTATTTACGTGCCACGAATGATACTACGCACAGCATAATACATTATCGCTGGGACTTCCCTGGTGGTGCAGTGGTTAAGACTCCGCGCTCCCAATGCAGGGAGCCTAGGTTCGATCCCTGGTCAGGGAACTAGATCCCACATGCATGCCACAACAAAGAGTTCACATGCCACAATTAAGAAGCCCCTGTGCCTCAACTAAGGAGCTGGTGAGCCACAACTAAGGGGCCCACCTGCAGCAACTAAGACCCAGCCCAACCAAATAAGTAAATAAATAAATATATATTTTTAAATACATTATTGCTAAGGCTCACAAACCTGGTGTATTTGTTTCCTGTGCCTCATGTGTAGCAAATTACCACAAACTAGGTGGCTCAAAACAACAGAAAGCTATTCTTTCATGGTTCTGGAGGTCAAGAGAGTGAAGTTAAGGTGTTAGCAAGGCTGCACTCAGTCTAAGAGATTCCATTCCTGGCCTCTCCCAGCTTCCAGTGGCTGCCTGTATTCCCCGGCTTGTGGCTACATTACTCCCATCTCTGTGGTCATACTGCCTTCTCCTCTTCTGTCTGTCAGCAAATCTCCCTCTGCCTTCCTCTTACAGATATACTTGTGATTGAATTTACAGCCCACCCAGAAAATCCAGAATAATCTCCCCTTCTCAAAATCCTTAATATAGTCACACTTACAAAGATTCTTTTCTGCCACGTAAGACAGCATAGTCTCAGGTTCCAGGAATTAGAATGTGGGTCTCTGGGAGGGTGGGGAACATTTTTCAGCCTACCTCATCCCACAATGAAGTTATTTTCTATTTTCTATGCAGGACATAGAGTATAGTAAGAAACAGACAGACCTGAGTGTGACTCCTGGATCTGCCTGACATTGAGTGAATTACTCAAATTCCTCACACTTGAGTCTCCCCATTTATAAAATTTGAATAATAATATCTTCTAAAAAGAGTTGCCATGCAGATTAAATAAGATGGCATGTGAAGTGCCTCTGCACAGTGCCTGGCTCTCAGTAAATGCTCACTAAGGAGTGAGCGCTATCGTGAACACAAATGAATAAACAACATTCAGAAGGCAAGTGACTTGCCGAAGGCCACCTAACCAGAAAATGTCAGTGCCTGGAACTGAATCTGGGTCTCTCTGGCACCAAAGCCCAAGCATGTTCTACCCTATGGATTAGGCATTTCGGGCTTATGTGCTCACAGCCTTAAGAGTCAACACATCTAGGTTATTTCAATTGTGGATGCTACTTCATACTCTCTTCCGGCTACTGTACAGCTGCATCCCTTCAGATCACCACTTCTAGTTACTGAGACTGACTTTACACAGTCTACCCTAAGAAAGCAATATCATGTTTCCAATGATTTAGAAATACTGGAGACCCTGCTTATGCAGGGGTGCGGTTAAGAGTTTGGCTTGTACAAAATCACATCAGATTGGCTGGCAATCCATTTGGTCTGCAACTCCAGGGGTTCTGGACAATATGGGAATTATAACCGAAATCCATCTCCACCTACAAAGCTACAATTGGAAACTGCATTTCAAACAGGACCATGAGGTCTCTCTGGGGCAAGGTGCCTAGCCCAGCACTTAGAATTTAAATCCACGTAGGCATTTGCTGCCTCAGAGTCAACGCAGCAGGGTTAATTCCAGTTCCTGATACTTCAAAAAAACGTTTGAAGAAAATTTCAGACACTCACAGGGAGCTCTCTTCAAATTCTCATGTCCCCACCCATCCATCCAACCGTTTCCTCGGCACCGGTCTCCTCGGGTTATACAACATCGGCTGCAGGGAATGGGGAGCCCAGCTGTGTGCAGAGTTTGAAGAAAACATTCTGAATACTTTAGCTCTGCCAAATACTTGGTTAAAGAACGATATCCTCTAATTTCTTAAGCCATGTGTATTTTAAGTGAAATGTAATCCATATGTCTGTGACTCATTTAAATGCACTTCAGTGAAGCATGGTTCACCAAGAGCGCTGGGATATGTCTAAGCCTTTCTTAAGCTTCTCTTTGATCCAGGAAATTGAATTCTGCCAACGACAAATGAAGCTCCTGACAAGAGAGGGTCTAAGAGAGCTGTCCTTTATCCTAGATAAGATGTTAAAATCTATTCCTCACCCAGGAGGAAGCCGGGGAGAACTCCACAGCCTGGGTGATATGCAGAGTTTTGCTCCAGATCAGCTACGCATTTCCACCAGGCCTCCTTGGAAGAGAGGTGCGGCAGCAAGCGGTGGTAACTAACCTACCCCGTCTATTGCTGAAAACACTCCTCTTCTGCCTATTTCTCCCCTTCTTGGGTCCTCCAGTATTATACAACTCAAATAGGGATGAAGGGGAAAAAGCCCAGGAGCTAGATCACTCCATTAGCAGTGAATGTTAATTTTCCAGGACAATTAATTTTGTTGCTTGATTTCCAAGACAACAAAAGCAGTCTCCACCCCTAAGATATCTCTGAGGGACTGGTAAGAAGTTAGAGATATGAAGTGAGATGAAAGTCGGAAGTAGTGGTAGGTACAATCATCAGTAAACCTCCAAATGCCTAAATTCTGCCTTGACCATTACTATTCCCCATGAGGTCTGGAGGTAGATATGCACACAAAAGAAAACAAATATCCATTCTTATTAGCTAGCCTTATACAAACAGGATTTCTCTTTCGCTGAGCTGGAGCACAATGAATGGGGTGAGACCAAAGGACATCTCTCGTTTTCCCAAGCCAAAACCTAAATCTGGCATCATTTGGACTCAAGGAAGGAAGTCTACTGAAGAGATGAGAGTTGCAGAATGTGCTTCAGAGACTAGCAGAGAGAAGTATATAGATGGCTAAAGATCCTCTGGGCACAGCGCCCACTGGCTGAGCTGCTCATTTGCTTTTGAAGGTGATCTTGTAATGTAGTAATTGAGCCAGTGAGCATCCTGCAAGCAGGTTCAACAGTTCAGTGTGCCCTCCTCTTGGGAGAAAGTGGAGAAGGCAGAGAGCCAGGGCCTACATCTCCCTGGAGGCGACCAACTCCCCAGATGCCTACAGCTAAGGAAGATTCCATTTGATTTCAGCAAACAAACTGTTGTCCAATAGGGTTTCTGGATTGATGAGGCAGTCCTCAGAGCCTGGGGGAAATTACGTGGAGAAAAAAATATTATGGATTTCTACCTCAAAATTGTGGGTTGTGGAAATAGCAGCCTATAATTTCTTCCCTGTAATTTCCCTTCTCGTGCTTATGTTGCCTAAACGGTGGGTCCTGAGCTATCAGTTCATCCCCAACTTCAAGGTCTGTGGTTTTGGGGGTATTTGCCTTTAGCCCACTGTCCCCTATTTCCAGGAATGTCTACAGAACTGGAGAATAAATGCCCTGAGGCAGGGACCTCTTTTCCATTTTCCACTTATGTGGTATCCTTTCAATAGGTAGCACAGGAAAGGCTTTTAGAACCCAACTGGGACAAAACCCTCATTCGACAGATGAGAAAGTTGAGGCCCAGGAGGGCCAACTGGCTTGTTGACCAATTCCACATTGTCTGTCTCTGAGCTCAGTACTCTCTCCACTGTACCACACAGCCCTAATCACAAGTCAGGTTCTCCTAACCACAGCTATGTACCAACAGTGGCAAATGATGGGTAGGTGTGAGTAAATGTAAGACTAGGGAACATATCAGAGCAGAGTACTACCTTCATCACATACAGGTGAGTCTACAAAAACACGTGTGGAGCAACATGTAGAGTATAATCTCATTTCTGCTCCTCCCTCAGCACAAAAACAGCAGCCTGGTGTGCTTCTGTGTGATTGTGCCGATGAGTATCTACGTGCGTGCTCTCACACGCAGAGAAAAGGTCCATGGCAGGCTCACCAACTGTTCACAGGGGACTCTCCTTGTGGGTGGGAGACCTTCATTCTTTCACTCATTATATTCTGGTATTGCTACATGTTTTACAATGAGCACGTACTGCTTTTGCAATTTAAAAAAGCACAAGCTAGAAAAAACTAGTGGCTGCCATTTACTGGGTATGGAGTACAAACCAGGCACTATGCTGACCCCCTGACGGGCACCATCTCATTTCATCCTCCCAGCGGCTCTACGGTGTGGGACTCTTATTATACCCCAGATAGGGAAACTGAGGCTTGAAGAGGACGTACGGTTAGTAAATGGCGAGTCAGGATCTGAACCAGGACCCTCCAACATGAAAGCCGCATTGAAGTTAGCCCTACGATGTCACTCTATTCCACCTGCACTCAACAGAGAAAAGAGTGTGTGTCCCCCATGGGAATGTCATCCGTTTATCCCGAGTTGCTTCACAGCAGAAAAAGGCTGCCAGCTGCTGTGCTATGGAACTAAGGCACCTTGGGGTGTCTGCTGCCTGAGCTGAAGGCCCATTTGCTGTGCCCCTCTCTCCTGGCCTAACCCCCATGTTCCTCCATCCTCACTATGCTTGGCTATCTCTCCATGTGTGAATTCCATTAGAGGCCTGCTCACTGCTATTTTGGGCCATGCATTAGCACATGGGCTTTGATTAGACGAGAGAAGGCCAGACACTTCAGGATGATGAAAAAGAAATTAGAAATGTCCTCTCCCTCCCCTCAGAGTCCCAGAAGCCCTTGTCCACAGCTCCTAGGAGGCCTGAGAATCCAATACATGAGGAGACGTACGTGGGGGCAAGGGGAGGGAATGGAAACCCTCATAACCTGTTAGGACGTTTGAACCCGGCTGTTCTTGCTCCTTGGAACTGTCATCTCCCCGCTGTCCACGTGGCTCACTTCCTCGCCTCCTTCAGGTCTGGACTCAAATATCAATTCACCACCCAGGGCTGCTCTGGCCACCGTTCCCAGCACCTCCCTCCTGAACCCCTGCTCTCCAGAGCCCTTATGTTCCTTTTGTTTCTGCCACAGCAGTTGTCACTGGACATACTACACATTCACTTGTGTATTTATTGTTCCCCTCCACTGAACTGTAAGATCCAGGAAGGCAGAACTGTTTTATTCACAACTATATCTGCAGTACCTGCACTGGTGCCTGGAATGCTACAGATGCATCCAAGGGGGAAAAGATAAATGAACCAACTGAGGAAGTTGAGAACCAGAGCCTGAGGATCACTTAGCACAGGGCCTAGTTTCCCCCTCAAATATCATGGGGTTATAAAAACTTTATAATTTTGATAAAATGTGAAAAATCAGAAAAGCAGCACCACCACCCCCCAAGCTGTTTTGAATCCAGACTTGCACGCACCATGAATGAGAGGGCTTTGGGAAGTAAACACACTAGGAAGTCATGTGCAGTTGGAGTTCCGCTTGCTAACACATGTTCAAAAACAACAAGCCCAGTTTAGACGAAAATAGCAGGAAGCCATCCCCAGGGATACCTGGTGAGGTCATATTGCTTGGCTCTGCTGCTTCCACTTTTGTCAAGTCTCCTGCCTGCCGCCAATTCAAGGACGCCAGGAATCACATCCAGGCCACTGCTGATCACTGGGAAACAAAAGAGCTCCAGGCAACAGACAACAGAACCCCATCTCCGGGCTCTCCTCTGGAACCTCAGTGTGGGACCGTAAAACATCACAATAGTAGTCAACTATTTACTGTGTTCTCTGTAAGCACTTTGCGTACATCGCTGTACTCAGCCCTCACAACCACCCATATGAGGCTGGTGTTACTAGTCTCATTTTATAAGTGGGGACACTGAGATTCTAAAAGACACAGCAATATGCCCCAGGTTACTCGGCTAGTAATTTGAAACTGGGTTTCTGTGACTCCAGATCCAAGAACACAAATGATCCTCATTTCACCTCTCTCATTTACTTGCTGTGTGGCCTTAGGCAAGTGCCTATTCTTCCCTGAGTTGAAGTTTCTGCTTCCATGCATAAGACTGCTGCACTCAGTGTTTTCTATGGCATCTTCACGCTCTAACTTCCTATGACCTCTTGCAAAGAGTCCAAAATACGAAGGAAGGATGAGTCCTGGGATCCCTGCTTGGCCAGTCCAACTCCAAAGGATTTGCCCATGACACTAACCCCATCACGTAGGCAGCCCAGAGGAAGCTGAGGGGTCAAATGCCCCAGCTGGTGGCAGAATAGGACAGATTAGACGGAGGTGGCAATAGGGAATGACAGACTAGAGCTAGAGGGTTAGGGCCATGAGAAACTGAAGAAGGCCCCTGAGAGAGACTAAAAACAGACCCTCTGGGGGCCTTTCCTGCAAGACCAAAAGAAGACAATGCAAGGAGAAATCCCAGGCAGATTTCTGGGCCTGCACCCTCTGCAGACACAGCCAGCTGGGTCTATTCCAGGGAAATGGGACAAAAGGAACACATTCTTGGGCTGGTTTTACTCCAGGAGTAAGGTAGGAGAAAAGTAGCAAAAATGATTGAGATGCCCATCTTTCTGGCTTCCCGAAGGCCACCACATTCTGGAGGCAGAGGAAAGACTCGGATGAAGCCCGTTACTGCACAGGCTACTTAAGTCATACTTTTACTGCACTTCCGACACCACTCATCCTCCTCTGCGAGTGTCCAAAAAGCCCAAATTTGGAATAATTTATATTCTTGCTTTCCACCCAAGCTTAGCAGTCATTCCCATCCTCCTGGATATGGGAAGGTCCCTATCCATCGGTTTCTTGGCAGGGATGCGTGTGATTACTCATCTGCTTCCAAGGGACTCCGGAGGCTGCCAAGAGGAGACAGGCGGTTCTGAGAGCCATGCAGCCTTATCTGCAAGGTCTGTGCGGCAGAATGTAAGTGGGACTGTTGGTGGGGAAATATCAGAAGCCCTCAGAGGACCCCGGCCAAGTAAGGAGAGCTCTCCAGTGGCCAAAGCAGATTGGGAATGGCCAAAGAATGGGCAAAAGACACAGCCGTGCCTTATGTCTATTCACCTGCTCGATAACGTGATCAAGATACAGCTGCACTTGATGGCAAATCCATGTGGAAATATTTCTGAGCCAGGCAGCCACCCAAGAGGAGTGAGGTTAGGAAGATGGAGGAACCAGCCCGATGAAGCCAGGAGACTGCTGACCATATGCCCTTATTGGCAGGAGCTCAGATGCAGCTGACCCAGAATGGACAGAGCAGCCAGGGTGTGAGCATCAAATCCCAGAACACTCCACCTTGCCTCTCTCCTTTCTGCTGTTTTCCTCTAATCTCCTTCACTTCCTGCTGTGCGCTGTGCTGGAGCTAGTAAGACAGCTGCCAAAGTCCTCCAGCCCATCCCTCCCTTCATGTCTCCCACATACACACACTCACACACACTCACGTGCAGTGAATTCTAAGAGGCCCCAGAAATACAGCCTGAGGAAATTCAAGGAAGATGTTAAACAGTCCACTAATTTCACAGCAAGTCGAGAGACTGTGGAAATGCTGGCTCTGTAAGATGCTCCCCACAAAGGACCCCTAGCTTGAGAGCTTGGGTCACTTCGCTAACTGTTTCCTTCCAAAACAGCGGCACCTGCGTCCGGCACTGACATGCAAGTGGGTTGTTTCATTTCAGACAAAGGAGAAGTCCACTTACTCATTCTTCTCCAGGTCCAGGATCAGTTCTCGCCCCTCAGCCATCACCCTGAGCTCAGCTTTGAGTGGATGCTAAAAGCAACAACAAAAGAATGTCAGTTCCTAAAAGCAGGGGACGAGGCTACCAGCAAGGGGCGCACGATCTAGCACAGGGCTCTGACCTGGATCCACAGGAAGTGGATCGACAAAAAAGGCTCAATCTCATTTCCAGCCCAAACGTGAAATATCCAATTGGGAGGACCCAATTGGGAGGACCCAATTGGGAGGACCCAATTCCCCTCCCCCATCTGCATTCTCCTCAAAGACAAAGGAGAGAAACTCCAAGCCGAAATGTGGTTTTAAGCGCCTGCATGCAGGCCTGGTAAAGGCAAACCCTGAAAAACACGATCTTGGAAGACAAATTCTGAGTGGAGTTAGATCTGGCTTCAAGTGCTGGCTCCGACACTATAGTTGTGAATTGGGCACATTACCGAACCTCCCTACAACTCAGTTTCCTCATTTATAAAACAGAGGAGTAAGAGTCAACTTTATGGGGATCTTGTAAAGACTAAGTGACATGGTAAATGTAAAGAATTTATTACAGTGCTTGGCATACAGGAAGCCCGTTACATGTTGGCTGTTATCTAAAGTACCAGGGAAAGCCTCTTCATCATGGTCTCGTATTTTATTTTATATTGGCTCTCAGTTTGGATACCCCGCAATCATCTCAGAGGAGACAACTAGAAGAACCTCCTACTAAGGTTTTAAAGGTCTGAAAGATACATTTTACACACAGGAGAAAATTTGCTGAGGGCCGAAGTAGCTACACACCCAGAATAGACCATTTAAAGTATCATACAAATGGCCAATAAGCATAAAAAACATGTTCAGCATCACTGGTAACTTTCCCTCACCCAAAAAGATTTTTTTAAGATATCTTTTAAAAAACCAAAGCAACAAAGATTTTTTTTAAACCATAAATCACAATGCAGTGGAGTATACTATAGAATGGGCACTCTCACACCCTACCAGTGAGAATTTCAATCAATACTGGCTCACCGGAAAATAATCTGTCGGTATGGACCAAGAGTTTAAAAATGTTTAGGCCCTCTAACTCAGAAATAGAAGATTCTATCTGAAGGGAACAAATGGAAACACAGGCAATGCTTTATACACAAGGATGCTCATTACTTACAATAATGACTAATGAAATAGAACCTAAATGTCCAAAAATAGGAGAATGGTTAAATAACTGATAATCCATTCACATGACAAAACATTACACAGTCACTAAAAATGATGACTTTCAATAATTTTTAAATTATCAAGAAAGTACATATGATAATGATTAAGCACAAAGGTTTAAAACATAACATTGTATGTTTTATTCATTCACACTTTTGTAAAGGGACTAAAGTAGAGAGAAATAAACCAAAAGGTTACCATAGTTACTTCTCAGCAGTGAGAACATGAGTTAATTCTATTTTGTGCATTTTTCCATGTCTTTATAATGGCTTTATATATATATATATGTATATATATATATATACATATATATATATATTTTTGGACTGCGTTGGGTCTTCACTGCTGCACACGGGCTTTTTCTAGTTGCAGTGAGTGGGGGCTACTCTTCGTTGCAGTGCACGAGCTTCTCACTGCAATGGCTTCTCTTGTTGTGGAGCTCTAGGCACGCGGGCTTCAGTAGCTGTGGCGTGAGGGCTCAGTAGTTGTGGCTCGCGGGCTCTGGAGCGTAGGCTTGGTAGTTGTGGCGCACAGGCTTAGTTGCTCCACAGCATGTGGAACCTTCCTGGACCAGGGCTCGAACCTGTGTCCGCCACATTGGAAGGCGGATTCTTAACTACTGCCCAGCAGGGAAGCCCAAGCTTCTACCCCTTTTAAGGTTGACCTCAAAGCTTAGTTCTGGCATGTATGAGAAAGTGGGTCACCTGCTTTGCCACCTCTGGTTGGCGCCTGCCTCTTCCAAGCACGTTTCTCTCCTTATCAACTTCAAACTCCACTTCCCATTAGGGTCCTGGGCATCCCTGAAACTTTTGTGCCACTGAGGGCTCTGATGAGATCCGAACATTGTGATCTAGGATGCTTATGCAACTCTGTCCTTTGCTATTTTTTGCTAATTTATCCTACTCACTTCTCTTAACAAGGGACATTTCAAAAACATGGGGAGAGGAAGTTGGGGGATGTTTACCCAATAACTTTCACTAAGAAATTCACTTCTCTGTTTCTGATGCCTATTTCTGATTCAGCTCCACCAATACCTATTTCTGGTCGCTGGTCCTTTGCCACTTCACTCTGGGGGGTCTGGAGCAAGGGCCCTGCCCAATCACATTAAGCATCAGAGACACAGTCCCAAGTGGGCATTTGAGGAAAAGCGCACAGCAACAGAGCTGTATCAATCCCTTATCCAAGAGGTAGGTGGCCAAGAGTCCACACAAAAAAATGAAAGTTGACACAGATCAAAGCACTTTCACTTCTCCCCCAAAGAGACACAAGCTGCAACATGAGTATGAACATTTATTTTTAAGTGAGTAATCCAAAAATATTTCTCTAGTCTGGAAGATGCTCAGACACTGATATTTAAGATATGATGTTTCCAGGGGACATTTCAAGCAAAACAATGAAATAGCACTGTAAGGATTTATGTAGCTTCCCTGTCCAGATTCACTCAGTTTTTGTCTTGCAACTCTACTCTGTGCTAGGAAGGGGCAACATCACCTCTCCTAGGAAGTGTAGGAGCTGACCCACTGCTTATACTTCCCCAGGGCAGGGTTAAATGCCTTTCTCTTTTGAGCTAGATTAAACAGATCTTCAGCTCCACAGGGTATTGGAAATCTGTCCTATATATCTGTACCCCCCTTAAGACATAGTACAATATTTAGCATATAGTGTTCAACTAACGTTTGATGAATGAAGTAATTACAAAATGAGAATAAGATGCCTGAGTGAGACCTACCTCTCCCTCTCTTGACATTCATTCATTTGTTCTTCAACAAATATTTATGGTGCCAGGCACGGTGCTAACTATTTCTACAAAATACAATGACCCAGATTCTGGGCAGACAATGGCTGGGAACAAAGACAGGATCTGAGCTCCACTTTGTTTCTCAGGCCCTTCCTGAGGATGCCCAGCATCCCACATCTGGAGGGAACAGAGAGGCGTCTAAAAAAGTATCAGATCCATTCCTCGGACAATAATGGATAGGTTGGAATATCCAAGATCTTAATTTTTAAAAATAACCTTCTCTAGGACGGCCATCCATTAATTTGTCTAGACTTTTCCTGAAGCTATTTTCAGTCTCTCCTACTTTTTGATGAAATGAACGCCATACATTTATTGTCTTTAGGATAAAACATTATTTGCTTTCATTTGTCCTGGTATTTTTGCTGTAAATTCCCTTATTAAATCCAAACTGGAGCATTTTTGGACATGTCTGTATTACTCTAGGCATAACTTCATGTATTCTGGGCATTTCTACTCTCCATTTACCTTTCCAGACTCAAGGACCACAAGTCTGAAATCTTTCCTGACACAGCTCTCTCCTCTCTCTGCTACCGTAATCTGGCTCTTATATGTTGCCCAATAAATCACTGACCATTTGAACCCAAAGGGCTCTTGTTAACTACCCCTCCTCTCCAGCCCTCTTCCTTCTTATCCCATCTAAGCCCTATTTTATAAATGAGGAAACTGAGTTCAGAAAGTGAAAGGTCCAGTAGCTGGTTACTGACATGCAGCAATCACATCTTCCTTTCCAGTTCTTTCTTGTCTCACTTGAGCTATAAGAACCAGAACCAAAGACTATCCTAGATGCACAGATCCTTCCTGCAAGAACAGGATAATGTTTTCTGTCTTATTCCCAATCCCCTTTAGAAAGCCTGTGCATTCTGCTGGTGTCATGGCCCAAGGAGCCTACTGAATTTTAAGATTATTGGATTTGAAGACAGATTCCTCAGTACAAGGTCTCTACCCTGCGTCTTATTTTAAAAATAGTTTGGGTTATCATTTTTCTCTCCAAGTATATTATCTCATCAATAAAGTGAAGCAGGGACTTCCCTGGCGGTCCAGTGGTGAAGACTCCGCACTCCCAATGCAGGGAGCACGGGTTCGATCCCTGGTCAGGGAACTAAGATCCCGCATGCCTCACAGTGTGGCCAATAAATAAATAAATAAATGACGTGAAACACATATTATGCAGAGCAAAAACTAATGACAAAATTTAATCAATCCCAGCTGAGAGTCGGTGATTTTTGTGACACATATTTGCACTTAGCTTATGTCAGCATTAACGAGGATTTTCATTTCCTCAACTACTTGCATTTAGAAGTGTTTCTAGTAGGTTGTCACACAACGAAGGAAAGCCCCATCTGGGATTTCCAAAACTGGAACACAGAGCAGAAAGAGTGGGCCAGAAACGGAACTAGTGGTGATAACTGGGCTTCCAGGAAAGTTGAGTAGGTGACCTCAAGCCTCACAAAATGGAGTTGTCAGCTTCTGCCTGTGAAAATGAGATTCTTTGTCTTACCTTTTCCCTCAAGGGGCTTTCTGCAGTCTTCCACTGAGGTATTATTAGTTCATGCTGTGGCTGGGGGCTGCCTTCCCCACTTCCTCCTGCCAACACAGGAAGCACACCATTGGAATCCCAGACCTCTGCACCCTAGCTAAGCCAGGCATGCACTGCCAACCGGAAAGACCCATATTGGGTTGTCAGGAGACCTGATGGATTCCAGGCTCTTGGCACTCACTATGGGTCAGGCACTCTGCTAGGTGCTGATAATATAGTGGTTGGTCTGTGTATACTTCACAAAGTTTATCTTCTAGAGATGGGAAGCAGACAACACAAATATTCTCCAATGGTACCAGAGGGTCATGAAATAAAGAGACCCTGAAGAGGAGGTACCTATTTTAGAGAGGATGATCAGCAAGGATGGCATTTAATTGAGACCTGAGGGACCAGAAAGTTGCAAAGATCTAGGGGACGGGTGTCCCAGGGAGACAGGTCAGCAAGAGCAGAAATGGCCTTGGCCTGTTTAAGGAACAAGCAGAAGTTAGAGGTAGCTAGAACGTAGCAAACGAGAGGGGAAATTGGTAGATATGGTCAGCAAGACAGCCATGGGTCTGATATCACAGAGGGCATGGAAAGTGTCTGGATTTTATTATAAATAGACTTGGAAGGCACTGGAGGGTTTAGACACAGAGCAATATGATCTGTATTTGGTTTTTAAAAGATCTTTCTGCCACTGGGTGGAGATGGAGAGGGTGGAGGTGGGGGAGGGAGGCAGGAGTGCAAGTAGAAGCAGGAAGGCAAGGCTGGAGACTTGCAGGAGCCCTAGTGAGAGTTGCTGGTGGCTCAGACTAGAATGACATCAGTAAAGAGGAATGAAGTGTTTGGATTCTGGGTATATCTGAAGGGCAAGCCCCTGGGTATTATTTCCATTGAGTTTCAGTTTTCTCATCTGTAAAATGAAGACAATGATACCCACCTGCCCATCTCACAGCATTACTGGGGAGAGTTACTGTGAAAGTGCTTCCCAATCCGCAAAGCATCATCACGTTAACCTGAGCTTCCTAAGGGCAAGTTTGCTTTTTCACATCACTTTCTACTTTCCAAATGATTCTCACCACCCAGTTCTCTGTACTCAAGACAACCCTGGGAGCTAGGTAGGAGGATTCCTATTTTTCAAGAAAGGTGAATTGAAATCTCTTTGAGGAGACTTGTTCCAGGCAGGGCAGACCTCAAACATTAGTCGCAGGCAATCTTAATAAAGTGGTAATTGCTCAAGACCTAGGCAAATTAGTCTCCGTAAGAATAGGCCAAATCCACAGGACTCCTGGGGTTGAAGTGAGGACTCCAAAATTTATTCTTTCTAAACCAACCACATCAATCACATAGCATACAATGAGTGACACAGAAGATGGCCATAGTTGTTCTGTTAGACTGGCCCAATTATGAGTGATTAACTTTCCTTTGAGATTACTGATATGATGTGTTCTCAATCAAAATAGAACCTAAAAAATAACCTCATTAGAGTAGAATTAGTTTCATCATATTAGTAAAAATGAGAAGCCATTCATTCATTTACTCATTACATATTTTCTGAGCGCTTAACTGTATGCCGAATACTATGCTAGGTGCTTGATATTCACTGGGGAATCAGGCATAGTTTCTGATCTAGTGGCTCTGATCAATCTAGATTCTCTGCAACAAAAAGGAATTATGCTATTCAATGGAACATTCAAAGGAATGAAATGATCTTTATGATTGCAAAAATTATTGAAAGCAAGGCTCAATAACAGGAACACAGTACATCTTAAGAAAAATTGTTCAAACCTTGGAAATAAGGCAAAAAGAACAAGCAGGATGTCCTTTCAATGTTACATTTGGAGCATTGTTTAACGGGCCTTCCCACATATTAGTGAATTATCTAGAGGAATGTACCTTTGTTTGACTTTTTTGTTTCCTATTAATTAAAGGCTATACTCTGTGAAGTTATCTGTTAACTGCAGCTTTCAGTCTGGTAGAGATGCAAATGACTTCAGCATAGTAGAAAGATAACTAAGAATTATGGTTGTTTGGCCCCATGGAGCACTGACCACTTGTGTATCTGTCCCAGCACAGGATTTCAACATTCTTTCTCCAATGCTTGTATCACTCCTGTTCCTCTAATGCTTTGAACTAGCTTTACCATTCTATTCACTGCCTCATTAATGAATCAAATCAATCTTTGCCAACCTTTCATCCTATATTTGTATAAGAGTCATGTTTTTAACTTTTTGAAAATTATACTTCTGCGATTTCTTGAAGGAATTTATAGTCATTGAAACCATGTTTTTGGAGAATGTAACGATGTGGCAAATGCTCATAATGTGAAGTGGCTTATGCAAGACACAAAACAGTACCTATGGTATGGCTCCAATTTTATCAAAATATATTTATAGGCACACACACAAAGACTGGGGAAAAGAGGAGAGACTAGGAAAGCAGCGGAAAGAAAAGCCAAAAGCAGAAAAACCGAGGAAAAGGAGAGAGAGGGAGGCAAGCCAGGGAGGGACCGACTGTTTTCTGCCTGCTCCGGGTCTCCCGCATCTCCACCACCTCCCCTGGCGCACAACGTGGGAACAAAGCCGGGGCTCCCGGCCTGGGGGCCGGCGGGGGCGCTGCCCCGAGAAGTTGCGGGGGGCGACTCCCAGCTCCCCAGGTCCCCCAACCCACCCACCTCCAAAGCCCCCCGTCCCCCGCCCCGCTACTTACTTCTGGTCCACCCCGGCAGGGCGAGCGCCAGCAGGCAGAGCTGGGCAGCGCCCACGCCCCGGGGCATGGTGGCAGCTGGCCCCTCGCGCACTCTGCGTTCACCAGCACGCGGCCATGCCAGCACCCTAACCAGGCCGCGGCGCTTCTGGAACCCACGGTCGCCCCGCAGCTCCCAGCCCTGCTCCCAGCCATTGGCCGGGACGCTCCGCCCCCGGCTCCGCGGAGGAGGGGCGGGAGGAGCCAGGGGCGGAGCCAGCGCGACCCCTGGGAGCCAGGCGAGGTGGGGGCGGGGGGGCGGGGGGCGGTGTTCGGCGGTGCTCAGGTGCTGGCGATCAGGGGAGGGCGAGTCCGAGCCGGAGGAAGGGTAGGGATTCACTGTGGGCGCGGCCTGAGGAGGGTCGGGGGCTTGGGTTTGTAGGAATTAAACTGGACCCCTCTGGGTACAGCGGCCCATTTCCTCTGTCCCGCACTGGGCTAGACGCCTTGGGTGACACTCAGAGGCTACTCACCCAGCACCGTCCTCTAGAGGCCGCCACGCTTGGACGCAGGTTCTGAAAGAGTTAACCTGGCACAGAGAACTAAGTGCTATATGAAATTGTTTTCTTAGCAGGACACAAATCAGGGATCCTTTCCTTCTGACTGGGAGGAACGGGGTGGTGAAGAGAGGATTCCCAGAGGAGAAGACGTCTGAGTTCAGGAGGAGGCGAAATGGAGCACCAGGCAGAAAACGCGAGACAAACAGACTAGGGCGGGAAAGTCCATGGGCTGTACTGGGGAAAAACTGGAATTTGGGATGGTTAGGATTTAGGGCTTTGGAGGGAACGGAGGGAGATGAGACTTGAAAATAATAATAATGACTGTCACTTACTGAGGGTTTACTGTTTGCTAGAAAAAGAAAATAATAACTAAGACTGATAGAGCGCTTCCTAAGTGCCAGACACTGTCTTCAGCACTTTACATGTCAACTTATTTAATTAATCAATCTAGGAAAAGAACTACCTTTTATTGTCCTTTAATATGTGCTGGGGACTCTCTATACATCATCTCTTTTCATTAGCCCAATGATCCCCTGGGGTAAGTACTAAGAGTTTCCTGGTTTAGAGATAGAAAACCAAACCTGAGAGGCTAAGTAATTTGCCCAAGGTCACACAGCTAAAGTCAGAGTCTGGATTCAAGTCCACATCTGAATAACTCCAGAGCCTCTTACAGCACATCTTATTTTACAGATGGGTAAACTGATAATCAGAAAAAACTGCCTTGCCTAAGATCCCTTAGCGAGTTTTGGCAAAGCCTGTTTCTAAAGCCTCAGACCTCTTGTCATCTATTCCTTTCACTGAGTCTCCTTCTTCAAACCCAGGTTTGTACAGTTAAACAAGATGCTGTGTTTGGGGGAGGAAAAGGCACTCCTGAAGATTAGTAGGTATGTCTGTTGAAACCACTGGACATACATAAAAGACACTGCTCTTGCCATTGATGTATTTAGAGGCGGTATTATTCTGTTCAAGCTGTCATAACAAAAAACACAGACTGGATGGCTTAAACAACAGAAAGTTACTTTTTCACAGTTCTGAGATTAAGGTGTTGGCTTGGTTGGTTTCATACAAGGCCTCTCTTCCTGGCTTGTAGAAGGCATTCTTGCTGTGGCCTCACATGGCCTCTTCTCTGCTTGTGTGAAGAAAGCAAGCTCTGCTGTCTTCCTCTTCTTAAGGACACTAATTCCATCAGACAGAGCCCCACTCTTATGATCTCATTTAATTTTTATTACCTCTTTATAGGCTCGATCTCCAAATATAGTCACTGGGGGTTAGGGGTTCAACATATGAATGTGGGGACACAGTTCAGTCCATAACATTCTATCCTGTGGTCCCCAAAGTTCATGTCCTTCTCACATGTGTCAACTGAAAAAAATGCACAATGCGAGAGTTGTGAGTTAAGTTTATTTCAGGCAAAATGAGGACTATAGACTGGGAGACAGCATCTCAGGTAGTTCTGAGGAACTGCTCCAAAGAAGTAAGGGGGAAGGTCAGAGTTATATATGACTTTAATGAAGGGGTTACATACATCAAGCACACATTTTGGCAGAGGCTTGCTAGTCAGGAGGAGCAGATGTCACTGTTAATGACTTTAGTGCTCTTCTAGACGTGAGAAGATGCAAGAATTTGGGCTCATAAAATCTTCTCCTGAAGATATCTAACTATTTAAAGGCCTGTTCTGCCAGTTCTTCCCAGAGCACGGAGTGCCTCATTCCTGATCTCCACCCTGAACTCCTTTCAGGAGGTGTTGAAAGTCAGTGACTGCAGTGGCTAGTGACTTACTTCCTTCTTGTAGAGGCAGATGGCAAGTGCCAAGTTTTAGTTGATGCGTGCAATTACCCCATCCCAACAGCCCCCGAAGACTTAACCCATGCCAGCATCAATTCCAAGCCCAAGGTCTCATCTAAATCAGATATGGGTGAGATTCAAGGTATGATTCATTCTAAGACAAAATTCCTCTCCATCTGTGAACCTGTGAAACCAGACAAGTTATATGCTTCCAAAATATAGGTTTAGGGGGACATTCTCATTCCAAAAGAGAGAAAGCCGGAAGAAGAAAGGGGTGACTTCCCATGCAAGTCCAAAACCTAGTCCAAATTCCATTAGATCTTCAAGCTCTAGAATAATCCTCTGGCTGGATGTTCTGCCTTCCCAGCCCACTGGGGCAGTAGTGTCATCCCCACATCCCTAGGCAGTGGCACTGCCCCCTCTGCTTTGGGCAGCAGCCCCACCCTGTGGCTTCTTGCTTCAGTCCTGCTCCTGAGGCACTGGGCAGGGGAAGCCTGGCTCCCTGAAACCAAGAGGGGGTCCTACCCTCTGAAACCAAGAAAGAAATAGCCTTGCCCTCTGGGCCTGTATGCTCTACGCATACAGTGGGAATGGCAGCCCTGCTGATCTCTGAATCACCTTCAGGGTCGTTCTTCCCTTTTCTTAAAGGATAAAGCACATTCACAGCCAAATAGCTCTATTGTCCTGTCCTATAGAATCCCAGTTCAAAAGCCTTCCTTTATTTTGTCTTATCTCTGTTCTCCTTCCTCCGAACTGGCAGCGTCTCTGCTAGCATAATCCCATCTCTATTTCTGGCAGCTGCAGAGATGGCTGATTAACGGTTTGAGTCATCTCATTATCAGGTGATTGTCCAGCCACACCCTCAGCATCTTCTCTAGAACATGTGCTTTCATTTTTTGCAATGTAGATGGGCTGAGAAGTTTCCAAATCTTCAAGCTCTTGTTCCTTTTTGCTTAGAATTCCTTCAATTTATCTCTCTCCTTTTGTATTTTACTATAAGCAACAAGGAGAAACCAGGTCACACCTTTAACATTTTGCTCAGGAATCTCCCCATCCAAATATCCAAGTTCGAAACTTGGAATTTCTACTTTCCACAAAACACTAGGACACAATTCAACCAGGTTCTTTGTCAATTTATAACAAGGATCACCTTTCTTCTAGTTTCCAGTAACATGTTCTACCTTTTCATCTGAGACCTCACCAAAATCACCTTTAATATTCACAGCTCTACCAACATTGTCTTCACAATATGTGTCTTCTCCAAAATGATAGCCGCTTTCTTTAGAGTGCTTCTCTTTTTTCCTGAACCCTCACCAGAATTGCCTTCAACATCATATTTCTATCAATAGTCTCTTCAAGGCAATCTAGGTTGTTTGTAGCATGGACCTCAAAGCTTATCCAGCTTCACTATTTACAATAGCCAGGACATGGAAGCAACCTAAGTGTCCATCGACAGATGAATGGATAAAGAAGATGTGGCACATATATACAATGGAATATTACTCAGCCATAAAAAGAAAAGAAATTGAGTTATTTGTAGTGAGGTGGATGGACCTAGAGTCTGTCGTACAGAGTGAAGTAAATCAGAAAGAGAAAAACAAATATCGTATGCTAACACATATATATGGAATCTAAAAATAAAAATGGTTCTGAAGAACCTAGGGGCAGGACAGGAATAAAGATGCAGACACAGAGAATGGACTTGAGGACACGGGGAAGGGGAAGGGTAAGCTGGGACGAAGTGAGAGAGTGACATGGACATATGTACACTATCAAAGGTAAAACAGATAGCTAATGGGAAGCAGCCGCATAGCACAAGGAGATCAGCTCCATGCTTTGTGTCCACCTAGAGGGGTGGGACAGGGAGGGTGGGAGGGAGACACAAGAGGGTGGGGATATGGGGATATATGTATATGTATAGCTGATTCACTTTGTTATAAAGCAGAAACTAACACAGCATTGTAAAGCAATTATATTCCAATAAAGATGTTAAAAAAAAAAAAAAAAAAGCTTATCCAGCTTCTACCTATTACCCAGTCCCAAAGCCACTTCTACATTTTTAGGCATTTGTTACAGCAGGACCCCACCTCTTGGTACCAAAATCTGTATTAGTCTTCTAGGGCTTTGCATAACTGAACACCATAGACTGGGTGGTTTACACAATAGAAATGTATTTCCTCAGCTCTGGAGGATGGAAGTCCAAGATCAAGGTGTTGACAGGGTTGTTTTCTGGTAAGGCCTCTTTTCCTGGCTCCTAAACAGCTGCCTTTTTGCTGTGTCCTCACATGGCCTCTTCTCTGTGTGAGCATGCAGAGAGAGAAAACACTGGTCTTCCTCTTCTTTTAAGGACCCTAATCTTATCAGATCAGGGCCCCACCCTTATAACCTCATTTAACCTTTATTACCTCTTTATAGGCCCTATCTTCAGATACAGTCACATTGGGGATTAGGGCTTCAGCAGATGAATTGGGGTGGGAGGGGAGACATAATTTAGCCCAGAACAAGGGCTCTAGCCCTAGAGCCATGAGACTAGAATTCTAGTCCCAGCTCTCTCCAACCAGCTCTGTGACTTTGGGTAAGTCACTTCTCTTTTCTAGGCCTGAGTTTCTGACCCAATGGCCTGGGAATGGTAATGGCTACCCCAATCCATCTCACTCAGGAGCTGTGAGAAGCTGTTGAGATAATGGTGGTGAAAGTGCTGTGCCAGTTAAAAAATATTGAAGTATCAAGTCTAACTCATTCTATGGACAATCTACTTGCAAAAGGCATCCAAGCTCCGTATCTGAAATTTGCTCCCAATTGCTGGCACTCAGCTGAACAATATTTAATCAGCATGTGCCCCTGAAAATTGGGAAGTAGCTCACAAGAGAAAAAGTCCAGTGGTTTCTGCACTGACCGAAAAATGATTCCCAATTCTGTCTCTCATCTATGCCCTTCCACACTTATACACAGAAACATATACACAACTTTTGACCCCCAAAAGACTTTCCATTTATTTGTAAAGAATGTATTTGTTATTTATAAAGAATACTACATCTCTACATAATCTTTAAAATATTCATGACACTTAATCTACTAATTACATTTCTGGGAAACTAGCCTAAAAAAATAATCTGCAGGGCTTCCCTGGTGGCGCAGTGGTTGGGAATCCGCCTGCCAGTGTAGGGGACGTGGGTTCAGGCCCTGGTCCAGGAGGATCCCACATGCAGTGGAGCACCTAAGCCCGTGCGCCACAACTACTACGCCTGCACTCTGGAGCCCATGACCCGCAACTATTGAAGCCCGTGCACCTAGAGCCTGTGATCTGCTGCAGGAGAGACCATGGCAATGAGAGGCCCAGGCACCGCGATGGGGACCCAACACAGCCATAAATAAATAAATAGTTTTTTTAAAAAAATAATAATAATCTGCAATGCACACAAAGATTTATGGACTACAATGTTCATAGTGGTGTTATTTATAATAGTGAAAAATTGGAAACAACATAAATGTCCAACTGTGAAGGAACAGTTAATAAATTATAGAATATTCATATGATGGATTATTATGTGGCCATTTATTTAAAATAATGTTTGCAAAGAGTTTATGCTCTGATGTTAAGGGAAAAAATCAGTGTCCAAAATTACAAATGTAAGTATGATCTCAGCTATGTAAATAAAAGACTAAAAAAAACACTAGAAGGAAATGTGCCAAAATGTTAATGGCAGTTACCTCTGGATGGTGAGACTATGGATGGATGAAGGTTTTTTGTTTGGTTTGTTTTTTCTGGTTTTTCTTCATCATTTTTTGTTTGTCTTGCCCCTTCCATTTTCTACAATACTTCTCTACTTACGTGTTACTTTAGTAATGGGGGTGGGTGGACAAATGGTAAACACAGGAAAGAAACACAAAAGGAATAATGGTTTATCCTTGTGTCTTATGCAGAGAGTTTTGCATACTTGACCTCTCTACACAAGCTTGATTCTCTCCTCTGATGTTAGGGAAACTGAGGCAGAGTTAGAGCAACCAGTTCCAAATTTCAGGAGTCCAGGTGACCGAGGTCACTGTTCCTTCTAGCTACAGTATAATATCATGGTTAGGAGGTGGCCACCCTGCCAGGTTTAAATTCCTTTTCTGTCCTTTACCAGCTGTGTGACAACAGGCAAATAAACTTTTCTGTGACTTTGTTGCCTCATCTATAAAAGATGCTAATAATGATAGTTCCTAGATCATAGAGTTTTTGTGAGGCTTAAACGGATGCTTAGAATAAAACCTCTCACTTAGTAAGCAGTTAACACATGCTAAATGTAATAATTCTCATTCTACTGCTAATAAGTATGGGGGTGGGGACCATATTCATAATGCTTAACTCGTGCTTTTAGTTGTGTAATGTGTGAAGAGTCTAATTATATACTGATTCCTTAATTATTATCAAAGATAATGATCACATTATATTGTAACTGTCTTTTTCTTACCCCACATTCACGACATTGTGAGCCCCTCATGAACAGGAGCTAGACCTTTTTCTTCTCTCATCCATCCCCTGCATCTGGAAGGCACAATAAATGTTTAATTAAATTAATTATAAATTAAATAACTAATAATAATTCTTTCATTCTGGCTCAGCACAGACTTCCAAGTTGCTCATGGGAGAATTTTCTTCATGGGCCCTTACTGTGAAAATAGTGTTGGCCCTGTGATAGCTTTCCTTTTAAATCATTTTCCCAGCAACTAGCTCTTTTTTTTTAAAGTTCGGTTTATTCGAGTATAATTTACATACATTAACATTCTCCATTTTTTTTAGTACACATTGCTATTAGTTTTGACAAATGCATATAATCTAATAACCACTTCCACAATCAAGATCACCCTCCTGTCTCCTGTCACTCCTAACCCCTGGCAATCACTTATCTGTTTTATGTCCCTATAGTGCTGCCTTTTCTAGAATGTCATATAAATGAAACCATACAGAATGTAGCCTTTGGAGTCTGGCTTCTTTCATTCAGCATAATGCATTTAAGACTCAGCCAGGATGCTGCATGTTTCAATACTTCTTTCCCTTTTTATTTTGGCCGTGCGGCTTGTGAGATCTTAGTTTCCTGACCAGGGATTGAACCCGTATCCACTTTCCCCGGCAGTGAAAGTGCTGAGTCCTAACCACTGGACCTCCAGGGAACTCCCGATACTTCTCCCTTTTTATTGTTCAGTAGTATTCCATTGTGTGATTATACCCTAGTTGTTTACCCATTCACCAGCTGAAGGGCATTTAGATGGTTCCAGTTTTTGACGATTATGAATGAAGTCACTATAAATATTCAAGTTTCATGTGAATGTAAATTTTCATTTCTCTAGGGTAAATAATTCAGAATGGACTTCCTAGGTCTTGTGGTTAAATATATGTTTAACTTCATAAGAAACTACAAAAAGTATTTTCCAAAGTGGCTGTATGATTTTGCTTTCCCACCAGCAATGTATCAGAGTTCCAGCTGCTCTGCATCCTGGCCACAATCCTGTCAGTCTTTTAATGTTAGCCATTCTAATAGATGTGTAGCTCCCCAACAATGTTCTTGCTCTTCAAATACTCCTTGAGGTAGCAGGTTAGTACTACTGGATCCATTTTGACAGAAGGAATTAAAGTCTAAAGAGGAACTTTTACCCAAGTCTCTTGGTTATATTCAAGATTTTAGTCTTTAATTTTGAGTTTTTACCCACTGAAAAAGCAAATCTCCCTAACCCATGGGAAACCCATAAAGCTCTTGGAATCACTCATTCAACCAACAGCATTTATTATATGCCTGGCCTTTGCTAGAATCTATCAATACAAAGATTGCTAAGATAAGATCTCCACTATAACAATTAGGGCAGGAGGAGGTAGGGGAAAGAGTGAAGGAGGTAGAACTGACAAGTAAATTAAAGGGCTAGTTACAGACAGTGATCAAGTTTCTTGATGTGTGACTTGGGTCTCTCGATTTCCCAACACCAGGTAATGTCTCCGGGATTGTGGATCATCATCATCATTATCATCATCATCATCACCGTTAAGCACCTCAAATGATGCTTAATTAAGCACCGCGCCTATATTATCTCATGTAGTTCTCGTAACAGTCCCATAAGAGATACTAGGTCAAACCATATGAAATTATTGATTTTATAGGTCATAAAGAGTCAGACTTTGTCAGTGTAATATGGTTCAACCTAATAAATAATAGTTGTAATTGACTGCACAAGGCTTACAATGTGCCCAGTGCATTATTCATTTTATCCTCAGGATAACCCTCTATGGTGGGTACTACTGATATTCCCACTTTATAGATGATGCAGCTGAGTCTGGAAGCGGTGGTGGAAGGGTAACTTAAGCACAATCATGCAGCTGCTAAGTTGGAGACAAAGCCTGAATTCAAACTGAAATGTGGGGAACTTCAGAGCCACTGAAGCCATGGTGGTCCGTATCCATACGTACCCACGTATACTCTGGTATTATTACAGATGAGCAAACTGAGTGAAGAGGTGAAGTTGCCTGAGGTGACTGTAGGATCTACCATGCCCAAATTTGTAGGGCATCCTAGCTTCAGATTCCTGGCCAAACTGCCTTTTTTTCCTCATCACCTGCTTGTCACTCTGGAAATTGGGCTGAATCCAGGCCATCCTCAGGTGCACTTCCAGCAGGGTAGTGACCCCATAGCCAGGAAAGAGGCATTGATACTTGTTTGCTCTCACACCCTAAAAGAAATATATTTTTTATTTAACAAACTTTATTTATTTTAGAGCAGATTTAGGTTCGCCACAAAATTTAACATAAGGTAGAGAGAATTCCTTGTACTTCCCCACACATGCACAACCTCCCCGCTTCTTCATCCGTGAAATTTCCTTGCTTTGACGTCTTCTCCATCTAAAATTAATATAGCTCCTCCTGATTTCTTTTTTTTTTTTTTTTTTGCGGTACGCGGGCCTCTCACTGCTGTGGCCTTTCCCATTGTGGAGCACAGGCTCCGGACACGCAGGCTCAGCGGCCATGGCCCACGGGCCCAGCCGCTCTGCGGCATGTGGGATCCTCCCGGACTGGGGCACGAACCCGTGTCCCCTGCATTGGCAGGCGGACTCTCAACCACTGCACCACCAGGGAAGCCCCTCCTGATTTCTTTTGGATAGTGTTAGAATGGTATATTTTTCTCCATCCATTTAATTTATATACATATATATACACATATATATGTATATACACACACATATATACATACATATATATGTATATACGTATAGGGTTTCTTGTACACATGTAATTGGTCTTGTTTTTTGATCCACTCTGATGATCTCTTTTTTTTTAATTGGTACATTTAGACCATTGACATTCAAAGTAGTTATTGATATAGTTGGATTAATACCTATCATATTTGCTACTGTTTTCTATTTGTTGCCTTTGTTCATTGCTTTTGGGGGTTTTTTTGTTTTGTTTTTGTGATTTTTGTTTTTGTCTTCCACTCTTTTCTGCCTTTTGTGGTTTTACTTGAACACCATATATGATTCCATTTTCTCTCTTTTCTTAGCATATCAGTTATACTTTTTTTTTACTTTTCTTAGTGGTCCCCCTAGAGTTCACAACACACATTTACAGCTAATCCAAGTCTACTTTCAAATAACACTCCACCACTTCACAGGTAGTATGAGTACATTATAATAACAGAATAATCCTAATTCCTCCCTTGTATCATTGCTTTCATTCATTTCACACACACACACACACACACACACACACACACACACACACACACACACATATATACGCTCTGATGTTTTGCTCTCAGGTGATGCTGATGCTGTTGACAGGAGCACATTTTGAGAGCCATTGCTTTTGAATGTCATTGAAAGAAATTGTAGTAATCCTCTTCCCTCATTTCCAATTTTTGGATAATTTTTATCAAAATTAAAAAAATCAGAACATTAAAAATAGGCAGAACACTCTGACATAAATCATAGCAATATTTTTTTGGATCTGTCTCCTAAGGCAAAAGAAATAAAAGCAAAGCTAAACAAATGGGACCTAATTAAACTTAAAAACTTTTGCACAGGAAAGGAAACCATCAACAAATGAAAGGACAACCTACTGAATGGGAGAAAATATTTGCAAATGACGTGACCGATAAGGGGCTTATATCCAAAATATATAAACAGCTCATATAACACAACATCAAGAATACAACCTGATTTAAAAATGGGCAGAAGACCTGAATAGACATTTTCCCAAAGAGGACATACAGATGGCCAAAAGGCACATGAAAAGATGCTCAACATCATTAATCGTCAGAGAAATGCAAGTCAAAACCACAATAAGCTGTCGCCTCTCACTGGTCAGAATAGCTATCATGAAAAAGAACACAAATAACAAGTGTTGGTGAGGATGTGAAGGAAAGGGAACCATTGTATACTGTTGATGGGAATGTAAATTGGTGAAGCCACTGTGGAAAACAGTATGGAGGTTCCTCAAAAAACTAAAAATAGAACTACCATATGATCCAGCAATTCCACTCTTGGGTATATACCCAAAGAAAACAAAAACATTTATTCTAAAAGATATATGCACCCCAATGTTCATAGCAGCACTATTTACAATAGCCAAGATACGGAAACAACCTAAGTGTCCATCAACAGATGAATGGGTAAAGAAGATGTGGTATATATATGTACAATGGAATACTACTCGTCCAGAAAAAGACTGAAATTTTGCCATTTGTAACAGCATAGATGGACTTAGAGGGTATTATGCTCAGTAAAATATGTCAGACAGAGAAAGACAAATACTGTATAATAAAATTTATATGTGGAATCTATAAAACAAAACAAACTAGTGAATATAAGAAAACAGAAACAGACTCACAGATATAGAGAACAAACTAGTGGTTACCAGTGGGGAGTGGAAAGCAGGGGAGGGATAAGATAGGAGTAGGGGATTAAGAGGTACAAACTACCATGTATAAAATAAGTAAGCTACAAGGGTATATTGTACAGCACAGGGAATATAGCCAATATTTTATAATAACTATAAATGGAGTATAACCTTTAAAATTGTGACACTATGTTGTACCCCTGAAACTTTATTTCAGAGCAAATTTCTTTATATTAAAAAAGTTGTCGATACATAAAGAAGTATGCCATTAAAAAGATATTTTAAAATGTGAAGGAAATGATTAAGACTGTCCACTGGATGCAGGAAGGGGACTGTTCTATAAAGTTTTTTCATGATGCTATGTAATGACTAAGATAAATCTTGAAGAATCAGTAGATATTTTCCAGGTAGACAAAATAGTTGTGAGTGAAGAATGTTTCAGGAAGAGAAAGCAGTATTTATAAAAGCATAGTGGTGTGAATCCCTCTTCATTAAAACAAAATTTACGCAACCAACCTTTACTGAGTTCCCACTAACTGCCAGCCTCTGGACCAATCAGGGAACTGCAGGAGTTCAGATTGGCTGGCATGCAGGCAGCCGAAATGGGGTAGAAGTTCAGAGCGTAGGCTCTGGTGTCAGACTTGAGTTCAAATCTCAGCTCCAAGTTGTGCAAACTTAGGTAAGTTATTCAATCTCTTTGTGCCTTGGTTTCCTCATCCATCGATACGTGCAGTGAGTATACACGAGAAAATGTATATAAAGCACTTTGCCCAGTGCCTGTGTGTGATCACATGTCACCCACCAATACGTTCATGTTGTTAATTTGGTATAAATGAGTACATATTACTTGTATGGGTGTACAAGATAATAAACTTTTTGTAACCACAAAAAAAAAAATCAGGAGTTAGCTTTTTTTTTTTTTTTTTTAAAGTCTTGATCCTGGCTTCTCTTGAAAAGTTAGAAGGTTGGGCAATAGTCAACCTACATTCTCCCACGGTCACCACCACCCCTAGCCCACATCACTCATTTATGTTATAGGCATTCGATTTTGCTATTCCTGTAAAACATGGTAGAGACATAAGGCCCACTTCTGAGGAGGGGCATGAGCATAGCTGGTTAATCCTCTCTGATTAATTCAGACACCCAGGGCTGGCTTCACAGAAGTATGACTCAGGCAGTCTGCACAGGACCCCTGTCTCAAAAGGTCCCCATACTTGGCTTAATACCTTGCTCTTGCTATCTTGAAATTCTTAATAATTCTTGGACCAAGGAAACTGCAATTTCATTTTGCAGAAGGACCTGCAAATCATGTGGCTGATCCTGCAGCCACCCCACACTTAACGTTAACCCTCTCAGAGATGGTCAAGGAACCGAGACCTGGGTATGTACAACTCCATCCCCAGACCCACTGTGTTTGGCTCATTGATGGGTATGTGGTTCTAAGCTGGACCAATGAGCATCCTCCCCAAGACTCTTGACAACCCTACCAAAAAGTTGCTTTCTTTTCTTCTGAGGTGGTGAGCAGAGTAAATTTGGAGCTGTGGGTGGTCCTTTTACTACCCCGTCAGGAAAGAATCTGTCTGAAAATTAAGCCAAATAGTGGCAAAAGATAGAAAAAGAGAGGGTGGGTGGGGGTGTTAATAATATTATTTGAACCTGTGGATGCAACCATGTCTGAAGTGAACCTACCCCCGGAACTTCTCAATTACTGAGCCAAAATTTTCTTAAGCTTGTCTGAGTTAGGAGTCTGTCCTTTGTGGCTGAAAATGTCTCACTAACATAAAGGCCTTCTCCATCCTAGGCACTGTGCAAGGTGCTGGGATTACAATAGTGGACAAGACACATGTCATTCCTATCTTCGTGGTACTTAGAGTCCAGTGGGAGAATGGCAATAAGCAAGCAACTACACAAATAAATAAAATATAATAATTACACACTGGGATTTGTAAATAAAAGGAGCTAAGAAAGAGAATAAGAGAGGAGGACTACTTAGCATGGTTGGGAAAGGCTCTCGGTTGAGTGTATTTTAAGCTGAGAGTCAGCAATAAGAAGAACAGAGGGAAAAGACTTCTGGGCAGAGCAAACAGGAACTGCTTTTAGGCTTCAAAGGGCTTGATTCATTCAAGGACTGAAGGAAGGTCTTCATTTGTTCATCTGTTCATCTATTCAACAAACATCTAGTAGGCAGTGACATGGTGCTAGGCACTGGGAGACAAAGGGAAATAAAAGCAGTCCCTGACAAGTTGGCAAGATACATTGAAAGATGTAAAAATGTTCAAACCATTCAATTCTAGGAATTTAGTCAAAAGAAAAAAAAAACAGGAATGTCTGAAAAGATATAGCTACAAGGATGTTCATTACAGAATTACTTATTTTTTCAACTTTTTGTTGAAGTACAACATACATACATGTGTTAAGTGCACATATCATAAATATACAATTCAACTATTTTCACAACCTAGATACACCTATATAATTCGTATGCAAATCAAGAAAAAGAATATGAGACCAGAATTCCAGAAGCCCCCTTTTGCCCCCTTCTAGTTACAAGTCCCCTTCCCACCAAGGGTAAATGTTAGCCTGACTTCTAACAGTATAGATTAATTTTGCCTCTGTTTATACTTTATATAAATGGAATAACACAGTATGTGATTTGCAGTTGGGTGGCGGGGTTGGGGTAGTTGGGATGCCCTGTCTTCTTTTGCTTAACATTGTGTTTGTCAGATTCACTGTATTGTTCATGTAGTTATAGATTGCTCATTCTGTATAATATTCCATTACTGGAATGTCCCACAAATTATTTATCTATTCTGCAATTTATAGACATATGGATAGTTCCTAGACTGAGACTATTATAAATAATACTGTTGTGAACATTCTTTTAGTTAATGTATGTCTGCATTTATTTGGGGTATATGCTTAGGAGAGACATTGCTGGGCCATAGAATGTTGGGTCAGAGTATATGATACACTTTAGCAGATATTGCTAAACAGTTTAGCAAAATGATTCCACCAATGTACACTCCCACCAGTTTTGTAAGAGAGTTCGGGTTTCTTCAGATCCTTGATAACACTTGATAGTTCCCTTTTTAAAAAACTGTAGCCATCTGGTAGTGGTATCGAATTGCGGTTCCAATTTTCATTTCCCTAATGATTAACAAGGTTGAAACTTCTTCATATGATTATTGGCCACTGGACATCCTCTTTTCTGAAAAGTCTATTCAAGTCTATTCCCCATTTTTCTACTGAGTAGTCTTTCTTTTTCTTATTGGTTTGCAGGAGTTCTTTAAACATCTCGTCTATAAGCCCTTGGTCGGATATATGTATGCAGATATCTGCTTCCACTTTATGAAGTGCCTTTTCACTCACTTTTGGTGAAAAGAAATTCTTAATATAATACTAATATATCCAAATTTATCAATCTTTTTTATGGTTAGTACTTTTTGAGTCCTGTTCAAGAAACTGTGTCCTACCCCAGGATCAGAAAAATGTTCTCCTCTAAAACTTTACTGTTTTTATTTTATATTTAGATCTACAATTTATCTGAAATTCATTTTGTTTATAGTGTGAAGTAGAGGTCAAGGAAATTTTTTCCATATGGCCATGGCTCTCAAACTGTGTACCAAGTACACAGTGGTACCTTGGGTGCCACAGTGAATTCACAGGGGTGTCATGGGATATTTTACATTTTTGAAGGCAGCACAGTGACATCTGTTGGGTACCATATAAACTATTAACCTGAAGTAGTTCACAGTTTCATCATTAAATTGTACTATGTTCCCTTCAATGACATCATATTTTTGCAAAGCTGCGTTTTTCAAAGTTGCCGTGACATAAAATAAATATCACGTGAAATCAGGAGATGAGAGTAATGGTGTTCAATCTGATTCTAACACATGATAAGCTCTGCAGTGCCCAATAGGAGCACAAGTCCATTAGCAAATATTGTGGTTGCTTAAAAGTAAAATAAAATGTTATTTTTTCTTTTAATTTATGTGTATTATATAAATACTAAGTTGTTTGGATCTAGCTACTTAATAAACAGAATTATTAGGTATTTGTATTTGGGCCTAGAGGTGCCATGAAAAAAATGACTGAGCCATTAAATGTTCCATGCGTCAAGAAAGTTCGGGACCCTCACTGAGGCAGAGCCTAGAGCAGTCCCAGGATTCTCACCCTGGTGTTTATGTTCTGTGTGATCCCCTCCTCATGAGTGTACGTGGTACTGGTGACTTGCTTCTAACCAATAAAATATGGCAAAAGTGATAAGATATATGTGATTATGTGTACGTGATTATGTTACTTAAAATTGTAACACTCAACTTCAAAGGACTCTCTCTCTCTCTCTCTCTCTCTCTCTCTCCTTGGCTTTGAAGAAGCAACCTGTCATTTTGTGAGCTACTCCATAGAGAGAACCATGCAGCAAGGAGGTAAGGGTGGGCTCAGGTTCTCAGCAGCAAAAAACAGGTCCTGAGTTTGGCAGCCTGCAAGAAATCGAATTCTGCCTATAACCACATGAGTTTGCTTGTAGCTCCTTCCCTAGTTGAACCTCTGATGAGACTGCAGCCCTAGCCAACATCCTGATTGCAACTTTGTGAGACCCTGAAGCAGAGGGACTAGTTAAGCCATGCCCAAACTATTGTCTACAGAAACTTTAAGATAATAAGTATGGGGGGGGGGGCTTCCCTGGTGGTGCAGTGGATAAGAATCTGCCTGCCAGTGCAGGGGACATAGGTTCGATCCCTGGTCCGGGAAGATCCCACATGCTGCGGAGCAACTAAGCCCCATGGGACACAACTACTGAGCCTGCGCTCTAGAGCCTGCATGCCACAACTACCGAAGCCCACGTGCCTAGAGCCCGTGCTCCGCAACAAGAGAAGCCACTGCAATGAGAAGCCCGCACACCGCAATGAAGAGTAGCCCCTGCTCTTCGCAACTAGAGAAAGCCCACGCGCGGCATCAAAGACCCAACAGAGCCAATTAAAAATAAAAAAAAAAAAAGTGTGGGGACTTCCCTGGTGGCGCAATGGTCAAGAATCTGCCTGCCAACGCAGGGGACACAGGTTCGATCCCCAGTCCAGGAAGATCCGACACAGCGAGGAGCAACTAAGCCCGTGAGCCACAACTACTAAAGCCCGCGTGCCTAGAGCCCATGCTTCACAACAAGAGAAGCCACCACAGTGAGAAGCCTTGGCACCGCAACAAAGAGTAGCCCCCGCTCTCTGTAACTAGAGAAACCCCGTGCGCAGCAACAAAGACCCAATGCAGCCAAAATAAATAAATAAATTTATTTTTAAAAAAAGATAATGAGTGTGTGTCGGGAATTCCCTGGCGGTCCAGTGGTTAAGACTCTGAGCTTCCACTGCATGGGGCACGGGTTCGATCCCTGGTCAGGGAACTAAGATCCCATGTGCCACGTGGCACAGCCAGAAACAAAAGCAAAAAATAAGATAATAAGTGTGTGTTGTGTTAAAGTGCAAGTTTGTGGTAATATTGTTACATGGCAATAGGTAACTAATACGCTCGCCTTGTGGATATCACATTGACCAGCCTCATTTAATGAAAATACCATTCTTTGCAGTGTCACCTCTGGCATAAATCAGACACAGCATTTTTTATAATAATGAGAAGTAGAAGCCACCTAAATTTCTAATAGATTTTTGATGAATAGATCATGATACGTTTTATCCACTTGACAGAATAATAGATGGCCAATAAAAATCATGTGGAAAAATAGCTAATTACATGGGAAAGTTTTCACAATATATAATTAAG
This sequence comes from Aethalodelphis obliquidens, assembly GCF_003676395.1. Classification (NCBI taxonomy): domain Eukaryota; kingdom Metazoa; phylum Chordata; class Mammalia; order Artiodactyla; family Delphinidae; genus Aethalodelphis; species Aethalodelphis obliquidens. The sequence continues at coordinate 1,579,079 of NW_020837989.1, read as the reverse complement.
TGAAAAAAATGAGTTATAAAATCGTATGTTCAATTATATCCTAATTGTGTAAAAGGTGAGTTTTGTGTGTATCTGCATTATAAAAATGGTGTTAAAGTGTGAGTTTTGTGTGTATCTGAATTGTAAAACTGGTGTTAAAGTGTGTTTGGAAGAGGAAGGATTACAAGTGTTTAACAATCTTTTTGTGTGTTTTTAAAATTTTCTATAGAGAAATTGCCTACAAATTTCCTACAAAGAGAACATACTACTTTTATACACACAAATTCATACACGTATATTATTTAAATCAAAGAAAAGTCCCTGCCTTGAGGAATTTACAGGGTTGTAGAAGGAGACAGACTACAGACAAACAAGGGCATATAAAGTTAGAGATTGTATGTTCAGGACCATTTAGAGATGCAGCTTGAACCATCTTAACACAAAAGGCTCATGGGCTGGGATTGGCCCTGCTTGGGTTATATAACATAGTTGGACCAACTGCAATTGCTGGAATATGGGGTTCTAGGCCAGGATCATGAGGTCACTCTATAAGCCTTGCCTGTCATCAGCACCACGTGGAGAGTTGCAGGGGAATCTTCCCAAAGGAAAGAGAGTACCATGAACAGAAGCGGGATGAGAAAGGTGACAGTGAATGACAAGACAAGAAGCTGTCAATTTTGCCTGGAGGAGCACGGCAAAGGCACAGAGGAAGTGATGCTTAGGCTGAATGTTCCAAGGTGAAGAGGTGTTTCCAGGTATCTGGGGTCAGGAGGGCATTTGAGGAGGAGGGAGGGAGTGATATGAACAGAGGTGAAGGGAGCCAGAGAGATAGATAGAGACCAGATCATCCGAAAGTGGCTTCTGTATCAGGCTAAGGTATCTGAGCCTTCATCCTGAGGATAATGGGGTGTCCCAAAAGAACTGAAGGCAAGGACCAATGTGTTTGATCACCTTTGCTTACCTTGCAAGGTACAATACCCGATGCATACTACTATAAGCAAGAATAGTTAATAATATTTTCTCTCTCCTGCACTAGCCTTCATGAACTCTTCAGTGACTGTGAGGAGGATACTTTGAGGAATCTTTTATAATAGACTCCGCTAAACCAGTGTGTTTCCATGTTTTTGACCATGATCCTCAGTAAGAAATACCTTTTACAACAGAATTCAACTGAATTATGTTTAAAAAAAGAAAAACACTTCCCTAGACTATCAAATTCACGATGGCAGTGACAAAAATGTACGACTCTTTTGATTATCACTATAGCCTCTATATCTGGCACAATACTTGTCCTATGGTGGGCCCATAATATTACTATTATTACTAAGTATGTATTTACTGAATGAATGAATAGATGGACGTTCGATAAATGATTCAAAATGCGTTGCAAACTACAAAGAGTTATACAGATACAAACAATTGCTGTTAGCATCCAACTCAGAGCTGGATTTATGAGGCTCTATGTTAGATCACCAGAGCAGGCAGGGGGAGGCGATGCTGAGGGCAGAGTAGAATTTGGATATAATGCCAACAGTGGGTGGTGCCCCATACACCCCACTGGAATGATTCATAGTACTTCCTGGGCCAGGGTCCCCCTTCATAGCCCCACTTCCTCTTTAACAGACCGTGAGTAATTTCAGTGGCATACTGAGACCATGATTCAGAGACTGGAGATGAGAGGGTTTGAAGATTCCCTCTCAAAGTGAGCGCAACAAATGCACAACGTAGTCTTCTTCACTGATTAGGGGACCTGGGTTTTAAAAAGCCACTGCTTTAGATACCTTGAAAGTGCGTTTGGCTCAGGGAGGGTAGCCAGGGACCACTTAAACCCATCATATCCTCCCTGCCTCTTGAAGCTTATTGACCAGTATCATTTGCAAAGCCCTTCTCTTGCGTTCTCTGTAACCAAAGTTCTCTAAGCAAAAAGCCAAGCCAAGGAAACAACTCTAAAAGGAGTTGTTTGCCCAAATATTAGCAATGCTAACTGGGGCTGAGAAATTACTTCCTCCCAGTGTCAATATTCCTGCAAGGTTTAAGGATTAGAATCCCATTTGAGGAAGGGCTGGTCAGAAGAAATAATGATTTTCTGTCATTTTCAAAGAGCCAGAATCTTTTGTGATGAATGAAGTCATCATTAAAGATCTTTAGTTCAGGACTGCACTAACAATAATTTAATAGTTATAGATGACTGTGGGGGGAATTTCCAATACCAATCACATAGAGCCTTTTTCATTCAAAAAGCAAGCCAAGGGCTTCCCTAGTGGCACAGTGGTTAAGAATCCGCCTGCCAATGCAGGGGACACGGGTTTGAGCCCTGGTCCGGGAAGATCCCACATGCCGTGGAGCAGCTAAGCCCGTGCACCACAGCTACAGAGCCTACAGTGTAGAGCCCGCGAGCCACAACTACTGAGCTCTCAAGCCACAGCTACTGAGCCCATGCACCACAACTACTGAAGCCGACGCATCTAGAGCCCATGCTCCACAACAAAAGAAGCCACTGCAGTGAGAAGTCCGTGTACTGCAACAAAGAGTAGCCCTGCTAGCTGCAACTACAGAAAGCCTGTGTGCAGCAATGAAGACCCAATGCAGCCAAAAATAAATAAATAAAATAAATACATTTATAAAAAAAAAAAAAAAGCAAGCCAAGAGTTAAGACAATGTTTGAAAGCTAAGGTTCAAGATTGAGGGACTTTGGGAGCAAGACCTGGGTTGGAGTCCATTCTCTCCCCTGTACATTTTAAGTAATCACTTTGGTCAAGTTAAAGAACATACCTCTCTAAGCCTCAAATATCTCAGCTATAAAAATTCAAAGGTACTCTGAGGATTGGAAAAAAAATGTGGAAAAGAATGTAGTGCTGTACCCGGCACATCATGTGTTGGATAAATAGTTGTGGTAGTAATGATGACAATGATGATGATGGTGGTTGTGATAACCTTTATTATTTTGGCCTAAAGCAATATGAAGAGATATAAGATCAGGTTAATACTCAGATTCCAGTTGGAAAAATAAGCTGGATTCCCAAATAACCACAGTACCAAGCAGTATTCAAGAATGAGTATCACATTCCTACCTTCTTGAATTTATCCAAGCTGTTCCAGCTACTGGAAAAGACGTCTCACACCATGTTCACTTCTTCAAATATGGCCTGACTTTGTTTCAAATGCTGTTATTCTATGAGACTGTCCTTGATCACTCAAGTCAAGGAAGCTCTCCTGCAAGCCCCCCGCCCTTCATTTGTGAGACAGTCCTCCTGCAGCCTTTCAATAAACACTGCTTTCTACTTGAGTTAATTTGAGTGAGTTTCTGCTTCTTGCAGCCAAAAGAGCTTTGATTCAGATACTGCCAACGCATGTGGTTTCAGACATATTGAGTGTGAGGGTGCTGGAAACGCAAGGGAGGATGGAAGCAAGCCAGGCAGAGGGTAGGATGTGGGAGTCACAGGCTGATCATCAAAGATGGTTCAGAACCCATGACATCTCTAGGGAGGGAAAGAGAGACGAGAGAAAAGACTGGAAACATGACTGATTTCAAGAAGAACTTAGATAAATTCTTGTCCCACTAAACGAAATCACACTACCACCGAGCACCTAGTGCGTGTGGCTGAGCACTGCCTAGGCACCAGGAGAGAATGCAAAGTAGAGCAAACACGACCTCTGACCTTCAGGAAATTACACCTACAACTTCTACTGAGTACAGATGAAGTGCAAGGATGACTATCTTGCAGTTCTTTCTCTTAGAGGGTCTTAAAGCATGAGACAGAAGAATCGGACAAGATCATACCAAACAATATATTCAAAAGTGCTTTAGCAATGGTAAACAGCTTTGTATACATAACATGTTAGTGTTCAGTCCACAGTTATGGAGGACCTACTGTGCCAGGCACAGTGGCAAATCTTTTATACATATTCTTTGAAGGAAAAAAAAAGTACCCTAGAAGTAGGTTCTATTATCCCATTTTACAGATAAGGCAATGGAACCTCAGAGAGGCTAAGTCCTTCTGTAAGGTCATGAGGCTGGTGAGTAGCAGAACCAGAAGTAAATGCACATTTATGTTTAGCAGATTTTTGACAGAAGGAGAAAAAAATTATATTTTCAATAAGTGGTACTGGAACAACTGGATATCTGTACGAAGAAAAGGGAATCCTGGCCTTTACCTCACGTTGTATACAAAAATTACCTTGAAATAAATCATACAGCTAAAAGTAAAGCTAAAACTACAAATTTCTAGAAGAAATCACAGGAGAATATATTCACAACCCCGAGGTAGGCAAAGATTTCATGGACAGAATACAAAAGTATAAACCATAGGAGAAAAAAATGATAAATTAGACTTCAAAAAAAAAGCCACCAAACTTCTGCATTTCGAAAGAATGCAGAAACAGCAAGCCACAATTTGGAAGAAAATATTTGCAATGTAAATATCAGATAAAGGGCTTGCAACCAGAATAAAAAGAAGGTAACTCAATCTTTTAAAAAGGACAGAAGGTTTGTAAAAGATGATACATGAATGGATAACAAGCACAAGAAAAGATGTTCAACATGATTAGTTATCAGGGAAATGCAAATTAAGACCACTGTGAGATACCACTTTATACCCCTGAGAATGACTAAATTTAAAATGACTGACAATACCAAGCATTGGGGAGGATGTGATGAAGCACCTGGAACTTTCAGATATTCCACTTTGGAAAACAGTTTGGCAATTTCTTATCAAGTTGAAAATATACGGGACTTCCCTGGTAGTCCAGTGGTTAAGAATCCGTCTTGCGATGCAGGGGACACTGGTTCAATTCCTGGTCGGGGAACTAAGATCCCACATGCCGCAGGGCAACTAAGCCCGTTGCTCCACAACTTGAGAGCCCAAGTGCCACAACTACAGAGCCCACGTGCTCTGGAGCCCGCGTGCCACAGCGAAGAGCCCACACGGCGCAATGAAAGATCCTGCATGCTGCAACTAGGACCCAACACAGCCACCAAATAAATAAATAAATATTTTAAAAATATATATACTTATTCTATGACACAGCAATTTCACTCCTAGGTATTTGCCCAAGAGAAATGAGTGCACATACAAAGAGAGTTTTACATGAATGTGCACAGAACCTTCATTCATAATAATCAAAAAATGGCTAACTCAAAGGCTAAACAGATCATGGTACATCCATAGAATAGTACATTACTCAGCAACAAAAAAGAACTATTCATATATACAACAACACTGATGAATCTCACAAAATTTCTGCCGAATGAAGCCGGGAACAAAATACTACATTCTCCGTGGTTCGATGTAAATAAGATTCTGGAAAAGGCAAATCTAAGCTGCAGCGGCAGAAGGTACATCGGTGGTGGCCTGGGGTGGGGAGTTGGGGGGTGGGCATTGCTTGGAAGGGGCAGGTAAGAATTTTCTAAATCTTGATTGTGGTGGTGGTTGTATTGGTGCACACTTCTGTCAAAATTTATTGAGCTATTTGTACATTTAAAATGGGCACATATCACTGTATGTAAACTCTACCTCCAGAAATTGTTTTTAAAAGAACCTTAAAACATGGCAAATTGTTCCACAGGCTCTGCGGCAGGGAAAGGGCCTCCTCAGGTAGACTTGTTGTGGAAGACGTGGAGTTGGCATGGGCGGGAAACCTTCCGGAAATTATTTAGTTTATAAGTCACTCTCCACCTTGCCAAGACCTTTCACACTCTTAGAAGTTGCAGTCCCTCCTCAGGTCCTGTCAGACATGGAGTGCTGGGCCGGCGGGAGCAGGGCTGCCCAAAGGACAACAATATGGAGAAAGGGGACTGTTTTTTCCAGGTACCTCCCTGAACCTAGGACACATCATCTGACTTAGTTCTGAGTTCCCCACAAAAACCTTCACGGCCTTGCTCCTCCTCTGGCCTCACATCTCTGCCTCACTTCCTTAGAGGGCTTGTCTCTGTCTCTAGCTCTCACTCAGCAGCCAGGGGCCCCTCACAGGTCCTTGGGCAGAACAGAGACTGCAATAGCCATCAACTCTGAACCCTTTACCTTCTCCTTCAGGGAAGCCACAGGAAACATTGGATGGAATAAATCCCGCCAATCACAAGCATTCAAACATTCTCATAAGTACTGTTCTTTTAAAAAGCTGGAAAGTTGGGTTGAGGAGTTTGGGGTTATTATTAGCACCACACACTATAAAAAGGAAATGCCACTGATGATCTTAGATGGCTGTATTTTTATATGGGATAATTCAAGCTTCCTTCTTCGAGTTTCCAGTCATAAGAAATCCTTAATAAAAATACTACCTCAGGTCGTCCCCTCAAACCCAGCTCAGCATTGTTGAAATCCGTTGGGACTATTCCAGTCAGGACTGACTGGGAGAATTAGGATTGCATTTTTAGCCCATTCTTATGGCTGTTCCCTTCTGAGCTGCTCAGGTCTGTCCTACCAGAAGAAAACAACCAATTAATCAACCTATGTATAAATATTTATTTGTAGTGACCATGTGGAAGCAGCATGGCAATGGGCTGATCTGCAGACTCTTATCAGACTGATCTGAGCTTGGTCCCTGTGTTGCATAAGGCAAGTTGCTCAGCCCTTCTGTGCTTCCTCTACGAAATGGGTCATTGTGAACCCTGTGAGCTAATGCCTAATGTCTGGCACTTAGTAAATATTCAGTAAATGCTGATTCATTATTATTATGTGTTCACTCATGCCTCTTACCATGGGGACTGCAAAAGTGTGGTTTTGCCTTTGGGAATTCTATATTCCATTTTGACACTCAAAACATACAGGCAGGAGAATAAAAGAACAACAGAAGTAATGAAATCTCACGTTAGTGAAGTTGCTAAGAAACATGCAATTTAGCCTTTCAGATATTGCTGGCCCCCTGCTTTGAGCTTTATTGGAGAGGAATTTGTCAGTGTGTGTCAAAAGCGTTTAAAATGTGTTTGTCCTTAAGAAAGCAATCTGTCTGTCATGGAGGACTGACACAGGAGGACCATGCCATTTCTGTGTGTAGACTAGATAACTTTAAGGTCTCTTAGAGCCCCAGGAGTCTGGGGCATCTTTAAGTGAAAATATTAATCTGAATTTGGAAAGTCATAGGGGTTAGGGGTACCTAACTCCATGTATTCAGTTTAGTTAGGCTGTAGCAGATCACTAATTTTCCATCTTATTTCACAGAACCCAAGGCATGACTTGGGATTTACTGACATAGAAAATAGTCATGGCAGTTGTGTTTCCATTGTATTTGCACCCATCACCTCCCATCCCAAGAAGAAGGAATAAATCTGCAGCTGTTGTTTGAACTTCTGCAATCTGAAACAATTTGAAAACCACAGCTGTTAGAGGCATAAACCTGATTCTGGCTTTGTCCTTGATCCACGTCTCATGTTTCATGGAACTCACCAAAAGCCACGCTCTGGGGGTTGAGTCAGAGAAGGCCGCTTCTCCTAATCACCAGCCTCCCAGAAAACAGAAGTGCTGAGTGCTTATTCCTGAGGGGACTTTCCAGCGTGAAGCAGAGCCCGTTTGTGCCTTGGTTCAGTGGAACCAAACCCCTGAGAGGGGTGCTGATATTCCTAAAGTCCTACGAAAAGTTCAGCTACTACCCAGCTTTGCCCACTGGCAAGCAGAGATGAACACTATGGCAAACACCAGCATCTGGCTCCTAGCAGCCTGGCTATTTGGAGGAAGGGGCAGTCTGGAGGGCTTTAGTGCATCTCAAGTTAACCACACTAGTCTACCCTCACTTCCACAGAGAACAGCAGGCTGTATTCAGGCATCTCAGCGACAGCTGTGCCTTCCAAACCAAAACGTTGTTCGGAAAGATGATCCAAATGTGGGCTATGTGTTTCAGCGGGATTAGGTGGGACTTTCCTACTCAAATGGCCCTTTGTGTGCTTCTCAAAGACAGGGTATTAACCTCACGCGTGCTAAAGCATGATGGATGACTTGGAGTTCTCGATCTACATTTGGCTGGCAGTCAGAACTGAACCATCAAAATGCCTGGGTATCTGATGGACAGTGCCTGGCTTATTCAGACTTGTTTCTGATGGAGCGGGTGGATCCTGGGGCTTTTGCTCCATCCAGGTTCGATAAGCTAAACAAGGCTGGAATGTTGTTACAAAGTTCCTCTCAAGGCAGCAGAATTCAGTGTCCTGAATCAGTAGGCTCTATTATCATTTTTGTTTATATTCAGCATCTTTACCTACTTCCAGATCTACTCCGACCTCTGCCCATTTGTTGCAAGGTGTGGTCTCACCCAAGACTGGGGCAACCGGAGCACAGGGCCTCTGCTCGAGTCACTTCTCCCAGCTCCTTAAAGTCACCTGCTTGGTCTTCTTGCTTTCTCAGTAAGATCCCTTGCAAGTGTGAAGTGCTTCTGTCTTCATCAGTGCTTTGGACTGTCTTCCCAGGCCAAGGGGAGTCAGAAGTTGACCTGCTCTATCTTGCCTGTTACAGGCTTGCACCATTATATGACAAGAGTTCAACACTCCCAGGCTGGAAGTGGGGTGGGATTGCCCCTCCATTCTCCTACAAACCAGAGTGGAGAAGGGGCTGCTTAATCTTCTGGTGAAGAACTGAGCTTTTAGAGGTTCCAGAATGATTCAGATGTCTTGGTTCCCAACAAAAGCTGTGTGGGAGACTTAGACTGGCCTGCTGCACTGATCCCTTGACTACGCCCAATGGCAAACAAGTTATCATGTGGGAGGAGCTAAGCTAAGTACCTGGGGTGTCACCAGAAGTCATGAACCCAGAATCCAGGCATTATAAACCTAATAAAAGATCCAAGGGAACAAGCGCTCCTCTGGCCTGGCAGACCCTTCACTCCACATGCTGAGTCTCTTCACTCAGTGTGAAGAAGGGGCTGAGACTGAGATGTGTGGGCTGCTGGCCTCAGACAAAGTGAGGTCTAGGGTTGGAGGTGGAGAGTGGCTGCATCTGCCATCATGGAGCCCTGGTTCTATGTGCAGCCTCTGCCCTGCTCGCTGGCATTGGCAACAGTGAACCGAAGTGAGAGCGACCTCAGTAGAATGGGACATCTTCTCAGTTATTCCCAGACACAACCAGCCTTTGTGCTCTGGCCTAGCTCAGAGGAAACAAGAGAGCCTCTTAGAAAGTTTAACTCTGGGACGTCCCTGGTGGCGCAGTGATTAAGAATACGCCTGCCAATGCAGGAGACACGGGTTTGAGCCCTGGTCCGGGAAGATCCCACATGCCGCAGAGCAACTAAGCCTGTGTGCCACAACTACTGAAGCCTGCATGCCTAGAGCCCGTGCTCCACAACAAGAGAAGCCACTGCAATGAGAAGCCTGTGCACCGCAACAAAGAGTAGCCCCCGCTCACTGCAACTAGGGAAAGCCTGCGCACAGCAACGGAGACCCAATGCAGCCAATAAATAAATAAATAAATTTATATATATTTAAAAAAAGAAAGTTTAACTCCATGGAAACTTTTACAAGGTCAAACTTTTTAAGCTCTGGCATTGAATTTACTTACAGGAATCTATTCTAAACAAAAGAATTTGTTGTCCTCTCCATGTTGGTAATCACAATACATGTCAGAAATAATTTAAATTCCAATAGAAAGGGATTAATTAAAGGGATTATGTTATATCAATACAAGTAAACCATTAAAAGTTGTATTCTAGATTAGTTCTTCCTGGTAGAAGTACAACCCACCACCAAGAAGTGTTCTGATCAAAACTCTAGATCTAACCACCAATTTATAGAAAATTCAGAGGACAGAGAAGCATCTTAAATGACAGCAAGGGAATGCAATCAGGAAAATTCAATGCAACTACTCTACAAAACAAACCTAGTTTCTTCTTCAACAATAAAATATACAAGAAAAACAAAAGACAAAATGGGAACATACAGAGAAAGAGACTTAGGATATATCTGAACCAAATGCAATGGGAAGCTTTCTTGAATCCTGACTCAAACATACAGTTGCAGGGCTTCCCTGGTGGCACAGTGGTTGAGAGTCCGCCTGCCAATGCAGGGGACACGGGTTAGTGCCCCGGTCCGGAAAGATCCCACATGCCGCGGACTGGCTGGGCCCGTGAGCCATGGCCGCTGAGCCTGCATGTCCAGAGCCTGTGCTCTGCAACGGGAGAGGCCACAACAGTGAGAGGCCCACCCACCGAAAAAAAAAGAAAAAAAGAAAAGTCATCACTTAGGAAGCTACAGAGTATGAAAAACAGCTCGTGATAAAATATTGAGGAAATGCAAATTTGTGTATATGCAAAATTGTGTATGTGTTGTGATTACAACTGTGTGAAAAATGTGTGTATATGGGCAAATATAGAAAGACCATCATAAAATAAAAACAATTATTGGATGGATTACAGGTTTTTTCTTCTCTGAAGATTCCCTTTAGTACAGTTATATTGTTTTCATAACAAAAATTTAAATGTCTTGCAAACTTTACATGGTGTCAAAGGTAGGAGTGCTTAAGAATCACCTGAGGAGCTTATTAAAAATGCATATTCCCAGGCTCTAGCCAGAGAGATTCTAATTCTATAGATCTAGGGAATGGCTGCATTTTTAACAAGCATCCCAGGTCATTTTGTTGGAAGCAGTGCACTGACCACATCTGAAAAACACCACCATATCTAGTGTCTCAGAGACACTTAAAAGTGTATAGAGTTGGAATATTATGTGTGCCAAGACAGCCCAGCTTTGCATTGTCCTAAGGACTCTGGCCAATATTCCACTATCATTGTTGGGGAAACAGTAAGAAAGTTTAAAACAAAGACTCCATATTCACAAAAATGTTTTCTCTCCCTGGTTTATATAGTGAAATATCACTAAAAGGTACAGCTTTGATCATTTTTCTTTTGTCTTTAAGCAAACTTGAAGCTACCTAATAAAAGCAACCCAGGCACTAACAGTTACATATCTCCAGTTCTCTTACAGTCCCCATGTATCCTGTAACTTACTCCATGCCTTTCTAATAGGCCTAACACAAGTTCAGCTATAATCTGCCTTCGTGAGTGAAGCTCAGTCATTTCAAATTCGACATCTGCATTGCACAATGTGCATAAGCATAGATCTGCATAGATCCAGTTGATTCTGTACTCACTGTATTCACTAGAATGATCAGTTTATCTTAGTTTGCCCAGGAATTTTCTGGTTTTATCACTGGTCCTAGGTCCCATGACCTCCACCCCTGCAACCCCTCAGTACTGGGCAAACCAGGACGGTTGGTCACCCCCATACCTTTCCATTGCCTGTGACCCATGTAATTACGCACAGCTTAAAAGACCCTTTCCAGGAGGGGTCATCAGCCTCCACAGACAGTGTCCCAGGGAATACAGGTACGAACATAGCTTTCGGAAGATCTTCCTCTGAAAAAGAATACATATAAAATGCTGTTCATTATTTGTTAGAAATAAAACATTTCCCTGAAGTGGTTTCAGAGGAGCCAGGGATTTAAGGTGCAGCAAATGGTCCTCCTCCTACATCTCCATCTCCCCCTTTTTCCTGCAAGCATTCATCATTTAATGAAAAGTTTACTAAGATTTGTGTGTGTTACCCATCAGAAAAGAGACATGTAGGGTTCGGTCAGGCAGTTAGAATGAGGAAAGCAGAGATAAAGGGTAAATCTGTCTAGAGGATGTGGAATTTTTCATCAAGTAGAATTAGAAAGTAACTCCTTCCACACTTGTTTTCAGAAAAGTAGTTTTATTGTGAAACTCTTGGAATTTCTCTAAAATCCTAAAAAGTTAAGATGATTCAGAAAGCTGGAACAGGATGTTCCTCAGCAGAGTCTGTTCTAACATGTAGGACAGATTTTTCAGAATTACGCTGTTCACATCAAAATTATACTACTTTAAAATATTGCAAGTAACATAGAATCCCCAGAATTTCATTTTGAAATCATTTCCAAAATGGAACTTTCAAAAGTAGCTTGTATTTTTGGCTCAGGAATAATCCTTCTGACAGCTGGTTTTCACTGTGAAAAATACACTTATATGGGAATTTAGTACATTTGCCCACTCAAATTCTTGGGTGCAATATCAACTTTCATTAAAAAGTCAGTTTAGTGGACAATCAAAATTTATAACAACTCTAGGTTTCAGTTCTTCTGTCTTTTAAGACCATCAGACACTTAATGCAGAATACAGGTTAATTAGTCACCACCTTCTTTCAGTAAATGATTTAAGGATTTTTTCCGATCAATGCAGAAAACCATATGTGAAGCCAATGAATGAAAACCGAAGCAACAGCCATAAGCAGCATTTTCCAGAGTGAATTCTGTTAGTAGACATTATGTTAAAAGAAAAAAGGATACTCACACTCAGGTAGGGGAGCACTGAGATAAACAGAGCTCAACATGTCATGTCAAGATTTTTGAGCTTTGTAAAGACAATAGGCATTGGCACTCTCCAAGGTGGGAACACAGCATATATTTCCCAAAATTATTTGACCAAATATTGTCAGAATATCTAAAAGGCTTGGGTTCCAACTAACACCCTTAGAAAAAGACTGCTCTTGACTTTCTAAATTTGATGATTCAACTACTTGAAGTTGGGACTAAATCTATTTTCAGTCTATTTGCAGTGAAAAGAATTTTTATTTGCAAATAAGAAGGGCAGATTTGTCCAAAGCACAGAACAGTCTGAGTGACATTCAACACACTTTGAAAGGAAGTTATTCTTATCACAAATATGGTTACCTCCAATTTACAATAAGAACAAATAAGGCCTTGAAACCTATTAGAAAGTGCTTGTGGTTTCAAGCTTAGAGAATTTCACTTTGATGACTTGGAGAGGCAAATGAATTCATTCCAATAGGGCAGGGTTTTGTTTAGTCTATAGGTCTCTACTCAGAGCTAACAGTGGTTTGAAGAGCTATAAATGAGCAGATATGGGCATTTGCAGCTAGGCATGCTTAACTGCTATTGGATATTGTTTCACCTAAGAGAGACCCATATTTCCCAGCCCAAATTATATTGTGGATCTGTAAACAATCTAAACTGACTTCTGATCCCAGCATTAAGGGAGAGAAGGAAGAAGATTAAAACAGTAGCCCTGACTCAACAGCCATTAAAATGAAGATTGGGGCAGGACTAGCCTGAAGACAGTTAGTTAGGACACACTGAACTATCCTCTATATTATTCCACTGCCTTACAAAGGGATTCCCCCAGTGAATTTGTCTATAAGAACAAGGTCCGTTGGAGATATTGCCTCACACCTCTCAGAATGGCTATAACCAAAAAGTCTACAAATAACAAATGTTGGCACAGACGTGGAGAAAAGGGAACCCTAGTACACTGTTTTTAGAAATGTAAACTGGTGAAGCCACTACGGAAAACAGCATGAAGGTTCCTCAAAAAACTAAAAGTAGAGCCATCATATGATCCAGCAATTCCACTCCTGGGTATATATCCAAAGAAAAGGAAAACATTAATTCGAAAAGATATACACACCCCAATGTTCACAGCAGCATTATTCTTTTCACTGCAAAATAGACTGAAAATAGATTTAGTCCCAACTTTCAAGTAGCTGAATTATCAAATTTAGAAAGTCAAGAGCAGTCTTTCTCTAAAGGTGTTAGTTGGAACCCAAGCCTTTTAGATATTCTGACAATATTCAGTCAAATAATTTTGGGAAATACAAGATATGGAAGCAAACTAAGTGTCCATCAATAGATGAATGGACAAAGACACACACACACACACACACACACACACACACACACACAATGGAATATTACTCAGCCATAAAAAGAATGAAATTTTGCCATTTGCAACAACATGGATGGAGCTGGAGGGTATTATGCCTTTTTTTTTTGGCCACATCACACATCATCACACAGCACAGGATCTTAGTTCCCCGACCATGAGGGACCCATGTCCCCTGCAGTGGAAGCACAGAGTCCTAACCACTGAACCGCCAGGAAATTCCCTATTATGCTTAATGAAATAAGTCAGACAGAGAAAGACAAATACTGTATGTTTTCACTTATATGAGGAATCTAAAAAATAAAACAAACAACTATAGCAAAACAGAAACAGACTCACAGGATAAAGAACAAACTAGTGATTACCAGTGAGTAGAGGGAATGGGAGAGGGGCAAGATAGGGATAGGGGATTAAGAGGTACAAACTACTATGTATAAAACAAGCTACGAGGATATAGTGTACAGCACAGGGAATATAGCCAGTATTTCATAGTAACTTTAAATGGAGTATAATCTATAAAAACATTGAATCACTGTTTACACCTGAAACTAATATAAATTGTAAATGAGCTATACTTCAGTAAAAAAAAAGAATAAGGTCTGTGATCAAAACCCAGTTCAGTCACTAAGGTGCAATTAAAATGAAATGGGATAAAATGGCTCAAACTGTCACATACAACGTTGTAGACATCTGTCATGGTGTAGACATCAAATGTGCTGTAGCTCCAATGTGAAGTTACATGTTTGTTCTCTACCAAGAAATTCAAGTTTTGGTCTTTAACCACATTCAGATGATATTGCACAGAGTAATAATAAATATAAAATGTGAAAATAAAAATTTTATTGGGAAGAGGAAATGTTACATACAATTAAGTATATGGTTGATGAAATGTATCATACAGTAACAGCCTTTGCTTAAGGAACAGGTTTAGTAAAGGAAGAAGTTGGAAGCTTAGTATAGGTTTCCATACATAACTTCCAAGCAGTTTTAAGTAAAAGATCTCAATTTGCATAAATTATACAGATCATTGAGAGAAAAGTGTATTGGTTTGTGGTGATTTCTGATCATCAGTTCACTTTGTGTCTTGTAGATCTCTTTTACCCTGATCCCAACTCTGGTGGTTCTGATCCTGTTCTAATATGGTTCTCTCCATCCATAAGTGGGCATTTACCCAGAGGCCACATCGCAAATAGGATTTTTTTGCTCATTATGAATTAAACAAATTCCAGGTGCTCTTAAATGAACTCCATGGTTTTAAAGACAGCTGCTTGAACCAAATCTGGAAGAGCTCTTCCATTTAGGGAGTGTTTAAGTCATAGGTACACATCTGTAAAGAGTTTGGAAATGGCATCATAATATGTGTACACCATCTTTGCTGATACAGTTTCAAGTAAGCTAATAGGATCTGTACAATTCTAGAGACTATTAAGTTAAAATGAATATCGTATGTGGTATGGAACCCATTCTCATTTGAGCAATACTCATTTTGCTTATTTCTGTCTCCCAAACAGAAAACATCCAACAAGAACAATTTTCTCTATGTTTATTTAATTATAAAAAAAGTAGAACAATGCATACCAAATGTAAAAAGATATCCAAAAAAGATGATGAAAATGTTTAGGAACAGAAATGACTAATTTAGCTGAAGGAATTACTCAGGTTCCATTAAAACATATTTGCAACTTATAATTGGTTATTAGTGTAAATTAAATTTAGTAACTGAGTCCCAATTTACTACTAAAAGTTATCAAAATATTTTCAAAATGTTACATAAAAAGTGAAACATCCATAAGTATTACATAAACACCAAACAAAACATCATATAAAGAAAAATAAATGTATCCTGAGATAAAATACAAATCACACTTGTCATGCCAGATTACACACCCCCTTTCCCCTCACATATAATTGTGAGGATTCAGTGTTTTGCACGTTCCAAGATAAAGTGATGATAATATACGCTGATGCAAATTTCAGCCATAAAAATAAACTACTTCATATCTTAAATATTCCTACGATGAAACATCAGGATTCCAGTTTCACTAATCAAAAGTTTATGAAGGCATAAATTGCATTTGGTTTTGACTCCTCAGATCACAGCTGAAAACTCTCAGCAAAGCATTCTAGGCTCTTTTTTTCACATCAAGTGACCCAGAATATATTTTAAGAAATATTTATTTTCTGCACATATTTGTTTTATAATTATAAATTCTTGAGCACTTTTTCTTCTTCCTCATCATCACTGTCAGTGACATTGACTTGCTGGATGTTAGAGGGAGTTGATGTCGGGGTTGTGAAGACACTTTCCAAGGCTCCAGTGTCCAGCTGAGGCACGAGATTTAAGTATTCTTCCCCACTGTGGCTATGGCTGTTACAGTAAGAGGTCCCATCCATGCTCTCACAACTCCAAAAATCTTCGCTGTGAGCACGTTCATCTGGGTAGTCTCCATAAGGATAATCTCTATTTAAAGCTGAAAACATAGCCTCATGGTTCTGGCATCTGTCTTCATAATAACCAAGGCATTCTGGCACTGCACTTGGAAAATTTCCATAGCCAAAAGGAGGCCGACTATAAGGGCACGTGCTGTATCAGAAAGACAAAAAAGGAATTCGATCATAACTTGTCCACATGTTGCCTTGTATACAGACTAACTGAGCAAGTTTAACTGGGGCCTAGAGAGCTCCCAAGATAACTTTCTGCAACTACTTCATGTACTCATCCACATGTTGCCTAGTCCCAACATAAAACAAAGTAAACAACATAAAGCAAAGTAAGCTTATAACTATTACCTATTATCAGCCTCAGGTTTCTTACCTTTGGCAGCCTTAATAAAGAAAAATTACTTATCTGGGCCTTTCTCTCATGATGCCTTATGCCATGTAAGGTTTTAGAAATGCAGACACCTGCTGTGCTGTGCTAAATATTGACACTTAGTAAGCAGTGTAACAATTGTTCTTACTAGTATTTGAAGCAAAATTTACAGGAGGTGGGGGGAAATGTGTAACTGGGTTGAAATCAAGAGCTCTTGGGGATGGGGGAGGGCACTCGAACAGAGGATAACAACTTAATTTTTAAACTCACTTTCAATAATTAATTATATTAAAACACTCAATACCAGAAAGATTTAGAACTGATATTAAACTGTGGTTTTTAGAGATCTTTTCCAAAAAAAAATTTGGAGTGTGGGAATGTGAAGAATTGAAAAGATCACTTTGCTGTTTTATAAACTAATGGTTTTTCTTGTAAGGCAAATCTAAAAATTCTGCCATTCAAACCCATTTGTCAATTTTTTTAAAAAAGTATTACTCTACTTTTCAA
Organism: Aethalodelphis obliquidens; assembly: GCF_003676395.1. Lineage (NCBI taxonomy): Eukaryota > Metazoa > Chordata > Mammalia > Artiodactyla > Delphinidae > Aethalodelphis > Aethalodelphis obliquidens. Next base: position 1,562,113 of record NW_020837989.1, on the reverse strand, counting down.
AGGCACAGAACAGGAATCATTGGAAGAGTTATGTAGAAAAGTCCAACCAAAAGTTGCCTGGACTCATGGACTCCATCTAGTGACAGATAATATAAGCATAATAACCAGGCTCATTAGCAAAACCCAAGACAAGTTGGGTGTTTCATTTCATGCTCCCACGTTTTTTTTAAAAGGTCAACTTTGTTTCCTTCCCTTTAAAAATATAAGTATGATTGACATAATAGACTATCATCTCAAATTCTTTGTAAATATAGGGTTTCTTCAGTGGTTGGTGTCCTACCCCCAAATCTCCAAGTGCTAGGGACCTTGCCCGTGTTCAATATCACAAATATGAGACCTAGTTTCTGAAACGTTTCAGGTTTCCATTCCTACTGCCACATCCTTATTCAGGCATTTTTACTTTAATACATACATCCTGAATGCATTGTACTTGCAGCTACTATGACTTTGCTCGGTAGCTCTTCCACCTTTAGATCTCTTCATCCATTGGATTCCACAAATACTTCAAGGGTGTGCTCAAATCTACTTCCTTCACAAAGCCTTCTTCTCTTCAGCTAGGAACAATTCACCTACTAACTGTTCTTTTAGGACTCAATATAGGCAAGATATTACACAAGGTTTGGTGGAGAATTTAATTTAAAAAAAAATCTAAAATCCAGGTAGTATATACTTGATATGTGCTAAAGTGTGCTATAATGCAAACATCACACAGCTATATTGGTGTGGTAAAAACAAGTTAGTGTTATATCTGGAGAACAAAAAGATCAGTAAAGATAAGAGTAATCCTGGACTTCCCGGGTGGCATAGTGGTTAAGAATCCGCCTGCCAATACAGGAGACATAGGTTCAAGCCCTGGTCTGGGAAGATCTCACATGCCGTGGAGCAAATAAGCCCGTGTGCCACAACTACTGAACCTGCACTCTAGAGCCTACGAGCCACAACTACTGACCCGGCATGCCACAACTACTGAAGCCCATGTGCCTAGAGCCAGTGCTCCACAACAAGAGAAGTCACCCCTATGAGAAGCCCACGCACCACATGGAAGAGTAGCCCCTGCTTGCCACAACTAGAGAAAGCCCGCATGTAGCAACAAAGACCCAACACAGCCAAAAATAAATAAATAAATTTACTGAAAAAAAAAAAAAAAAGAGTAATCCTAAAAGGTTACATGGATGAAAATGAATACCTACAGAAGCATCATGGTGTAGTGGGAAAAGCAATCCTGATGGGTGTGTAGTGATATTGCAATGTTGTTTAAAGTTGCAATTCCCTAATGATATATGATGTGGAGAATCTTTTCATATGCTTAATTGTCATCTGTATATGTTCTCTGGTGAGGTATCTGATCAGGTCTTTTGTCCATTTTTAACCGGGTTGTTCATTTTCTTATTACTGAATTTTCAGAGTTCTTTGTATATTTGGGTAACAGTCCTTTATCAGATACATCTTTTAAAAATATTTTCTCCTAGTCTGTGGCTTGTCTCCTCTTTCTCTTGATACCATGTTTTTTGATACAAAGTAGCTTTGTAGTAAGTTTGAGGTCACGAATTGTGAGTGCTCCAACTTTGTTTACCTTTTTCAAAATTGTTTTAACTATTCCAGGTCACTTAAAATTCTATGTAAATTTTAGGATCAGCTTTTCCATTTCTGCAAAAAAGCTGCTGGGATTTTGAAAAGGATTATATTGATTTTGTAAATCCCTTTGGGAAGTATTGCCATCTTAATAATAAGTCTGCCAATGCATATACACGAATACCTTTCCATTTATTTCAGTCTTCTTTAATTTATTTCAGCAATGTTTTATAGTTTTCAGTTTACAAGTTTTGCATCTCCTTGGTTAGATTTATTCCTAAGTATTTTACTCTTTTTGATGCTATTGTAAAAAGAATTGTATTCTCAATTTCCTTTTTTGAGTGCTTATTGCTTGTGTACAGAAATACAAGTGAATTTTGTATATTGATCTTATACCCTTCAACTTTGCTGCATTCATTCATTCACTCTAATAAATTTTTGTGGATTCTTTAGGATTTTCTATATATAGGATTTTCCATATATAGTATCATGTGTGAAAAGAGGTAATTCTACTTCTTTTCCATTTTAGATGTCTTTTTTTCTTGCCTAATTGCTCTGGCTGGAACTTCTAGTACAATGTTGAACAGCAGTGGTGAAAGCAGACATCCTTGTCTTGTTCCCAGTCTTAGGGGGAAAGCTTTTGGTCCTTTGCCATTGAGTATGATGTTAACTGTCGGTTTTTGATAAATGCCTTTTATCATGTAGAAGAAGTTCCCTTCTACTCCTAGTTTGCTAAGTTTTGAAATCAGGAATTGATTTTTATCATGAAAAGGTGTTGGATTTTATCAAATGCTTTTTCGGCATCAATTGAAATGATCACGTGGTTTTGTTCCTTCATTCTTTTAATGAAATGTATTACCCTGATTGATTTCCTGATGTTGAACCACACTTACAATTCCTGGGGAAAATCCCACTTGGTCTTGGTGTATAATCCTTTTAATATGCTGCTCGATTCAGTTTGCTAGTATTTTGTTGATTCTGTAATTTTCTTTCTTGTGATATCTTTTTCTAGCTTTGGTAACAGAGTAATGCTGGCTTTAGAATCATTCCCTCTTATATATTTTGGAAGACTGTGAGAAGGATTAGTGTTAATTCTTCTTTAAAAGTTTGGTAGAATTCACCAGTGAAGCTATCTAGTCCAGGGCTTTACTTTGTTGGGAGGTTTTTAATTACTGATTCAATCTCTTGATATATACTTATTCAGATTTCCTATTTCTTCTTGAGGCAGTATTGGTAATTCAAGTATTTGTGCATTTCATCTAGGTTATCTAACTTGTTGGTGTACAATTATTTATTATTATCCTATAATCATTTTTCTATGAGGTCAGAGTAATGTACCCAGTTTCATATCTGATTTTAGTAATTTATGTCTTCTCTCTTTTTTTTCTTAGCTTAGCTATAAAAGTTTGTCAATTTTGTTGATCTTTTCAAAAAGCCAACTATTGTTGACCTTTTTTTCTCTATTTCATTAAACTCTCTATTGTTTTTCTATTCTTTATTTCATTTATCTCTATTCTAATCTTTATTATTTCCTTCCTTCTGCTAGCTTTGGGTTTTATTTGCTCTTCTTTTTCTAGTTCCTTAAGGTATAAAGTTAGGTTGTAATTTGACATCTTTCTTTTTAAATGTAGGCTAGGGCAGCTATGAATTCCTCCATCAGCACTGCTTTCGCTATATAATTCCTTAAGTTTGGGTATGTTGTGTTTTCACTTTCATTCATCTCCAAGTATTTTCTAGTTTTCCTTGTGATGTATTATTTGACCCATTGGTTAAGAGTGTGTTGTTTAATTTCCAATATGTGTGAACTTTCCAGTTTTTCTTTCTGTTATTGATGACTAGTTTCATTCCATCATGGTTAGAGAAGAAACTTTGTATGGTTCCAATCTTTTCAAAATTTCTGAGACTCATTTTGTGATCTAACATATGGTCTATCCTACAGAATATACATTTTCACTTGAGAAGAATCTATATCCTGTTGTTGGGTGGAGATCATGTATTTCTGTTAGATCTAGTTGGTTTAAAGTATCATACAGTCTTCTATTTCATTTTTGATCTTCATCATTTTTGGATGGATGGTCTTCCATTCATTATTTAAAGTATCCACAGCTAATATCATACTCAATGGTAAAAAGTTTAAAGGTTTTCCTCTAAGATAAAGAACAGAACAAGGATGCCCACTCTTGCCACTTATTCAACATAGTACTGGGAGCCCTAGCCACAGCAATTAGGCAAGTAAAAGAAATACAAGGCATCCAAATTGGAAAGAAAGAAGTAAAACGGTCTCTATTTGCAAATGACATAATAATATATCTAGGAAAACCTAAAATCTCAACCAAAAAAACTGTTAGAATTAGTCAGTGAACTCAGTAAAGTTGCAGGATACAAATTCAATATGCAAAAATCAGTTGCATTTCTATACACTAACAGCAAACTGTCAGAAAAAGAAATTAAGAAAAACAATTCTATTTACAATTGCACCAAAAAGAATAAAATACCTAGGAATAAATTTAACCAAGGATGTGAAAGACCTGTACACTGGAAACTATAAGACACTGATGAAAAAAATTGAAGAAAACACAAATAAATGGAAAGATATTCTGTGCTCATGGATTGGAAGAAATAATATTGTTAAGATATCCGTACTACCCAAAGCTATCTACAGATTCAGTGAAATACCTATCAAAATCCAATGGCATTTTTCACAGAAATAGAACAAACAATCCCAAATGCTTTCTGGAAACATGAAAGACAGTGAATAGTCATAGCAATCTTGAGAAAGAAGAACAAAGCTGGAGGCATTTTACTCTCTGATTTCAAACTATATTACAAAACTATAGTAACCAAAACAGTATGGTATTGGCATAAAAACAGACACATAGATCAATGGAACAGAAAACAGAGCTATAAAAAAGCCCATGCATATGTGGCTAATTAATTCATGGCTATTAATTAACAAAAATAGACAATTGGGAGAAGATAGTAGCTTCAATAAATGGTGTTGGAAAAACTGGACAGCCACATGCAAAAGAATGAAACTGGACCCCATCTTACATCATATACAAAAATCAAGTCAAAATGGATTAAAGACTTAAACATAAGACCCAGAGCTTTAAAACTCCTAGAAGAAAACATAGGCAATAAGCTCCTTGACAACTGAATTGGCAAGTTCTTTTTCTTGGTTTTTTTTTTTTTTATTTGACACCAAAAGCAAAGGCAACAAAAGCAAAAATAAACAAGTGGGACTACATCAAACTGAAAAGCTTCTGTACTGTAAAGGAAACCATCAACAAAATGAAAAGGCAACCTACCGAATGGGAGAAAATATTTGCAAATCATACATCTGATAAACAATATACAAAATACATAAAGAATTCATATAACTCAATAGCAAAAAAAAAAAATCTGATTTAAAAATGGGCAGAGGAGCTAAACAGACATTTTCTTCCCAAAGACGACATACAGATGGCCAACAGGTACATGAAAAGGTGCTCAAGAACTTCCCTGGTGGTACAGTGATTAAGAATTCACCTACCAATGCAGGGGACATGGGTTCAACCCCTGGCCTGGGAAGATCACACATGCCGTGGAGCAACTAAGCCTGTGCACCACTCACCACTACTGAGCCTGCGGTCTAGACCCCGCGAGCCACAACTACTGAGCCTGCGCACTACGACTACTGAAGCCCACGCACCCTAGAGCCCATGTGCCACAACAACTGAGCCTGCGTGCTGCAACTACTGAAGCCTGTGTACCTAGAACCTGTGCTCCACAACAAGAGAAGCCACCACAATGAGAAGCCCACACACCTCAATGAAGAGTAGCACCTGCTCGTCACAACTAGAGAAAGGCCATGCGCAGCAATGAAGACCCAATGCAGCCAAAAAAAAAAGGTGCTCACAATTATCAGGGAAATACACATTAAAACCACAATGATATCATTGCTACCATTTGCAACAACATGGATGGACCTTGAGGACATTATGCTAAGTGAAATAAGTCAGAGAAAGACAAATACCATATGGGTTCACTTACATGAGGAGTCTAAAAACAAACAAAGAAAACCAAATCATAGATACAGAGAACAGTTTGTGGTTGCCAGAGATTGGGAGTGAGAGGTGAGAAAAATGGATAAAAGTGGTCAAAATATACAAACTTCTTATTTATAAAATAAGTAAGTCCTCAGGATGTAATGTACAGCATAGTGACTATAGTTAATAATACTGTATTGTTTTTTTGAAAGTTTCTAAGAGATTAAATCTTAAAAGTTCTCATCACAAGAAAAGAATTATGTTGTATACTGAGACTAATATAATGTTATATGTCAATTATATCTAAATAAAAAATAAATAAAATTAAGTAGTGAAGTCTTCAACAATTATTGCATAACTGAGTATTTCTCCTTTCAATTCTGTCAATTTTTGCTTCATATATTTTGGGGTACTGTTGTTATATATGTATGTGATTATAATTGCTATACCTTCTTAACATTTTATTATTATTTTTGGCTGCGTTAGGTCCTCGTTGCTGCGCGCAAGCTTTCTCTAGTTGCAGCAAGTGGGGGCTACTCTTCATTGTGGTGCGCGGGCTTCTCGTTGTGGTGGCTTCCCTTGCTGCAGAGCATGGGCTCTAGGCACGCGGGCTTCAGTAGTTGCAGCATGTGGGCTCAGTAGTTGCGGCACATGGGCTCTAGGTGCACAGGTTTCAGTAGTTGCAGCATGCAGGCTCAGTAGTTGTGGCACATGGGCCCTAGAGCACGTGGGCTTCAGTAGTTGCAGCGCCTGGGCTCAGTAGTTGTGGCGCACAGGCTTAGCTGCTCCATGGCATGTGGGATCTTCCCAGACCAGGGATCAAACCCATCCCCTGCATTGGCAAGCGAATTCTTAACCACTGTGCCACCAGGGAAGTCCCTTCTTAACGTTTTAAAATAGATATGTGGGAGTTCCCTGGTGGCCTAGTGATTAGGATTCCAGGCTTTCACTGCTGTGGCCTGGGTTCAACCCCTGGCCAGGGAACTGAGATCCTACATGTTACGTAGCGTGGCCAATAAATAAATAAAATATGTAATGTCTTTGTCTCTTGTAACAATTGTGACATAAAACCTATTTTGTTAAATACTATTATAGCCACCTCAGCTCTCTTTTGGTTACTACTTGTAAGGAATATCTGTTTTTATTTTTTCACTTCAGCCTATTTGTGTCATTGGATCTAAAGTGAGTCTCTTGTGGGAATTCCCTGGTGGTCCAGTGGTTAGGGCTCTGCACTTCCATTGCAGGGGGCACAGGCTTCATCCCTGGTCAGGTAACTAAGATGTCCACAAGCCACATGGTGCAGCCAAAAAAAAAAAAAAAAATCTGCTCAGTGAATATCATGTTTATTTTTTAAAATAAATAAAGTGAGTCTCTTAGAGACAAGATTTAGTGTGATTATTTTTTAAATTCATTCTGCCAATCTACCTTTTAATTTAATCCATTTAAGGGGATTACTGATAAGGAAATACTTACTCTGCCTTTTTTCTATTTTTTGGCTGTACCACGTGGCATGTGGGATCTTAGTTCCTGAGCTGGGGTGCAGGGGTGCAGTGGAAGCATGGAGTCCTATCCACCACCGCCAGGGAATTTCCTAAAATATTTTTAAGTTATTTTCTTAAGTGGTTACCATGGGGATTATAATTAACATCTTAAATTTATACCAATCTCGTTTGAATTGATACTAAGTTACCTTCATTAGCATATCAAAATTCTGCTTGTATACAGTGCCTTCCTTCCTTCGTATTGCTACTGTCATACATTTTATATCTATTAACAGATTTTATAATAGATGTTTTATGCATTTGCTTTTTAAATCACACAGAAAAAAGTTGTTAACCAAAAATACAATATACTTGGCTTTTAAAAACAAAAGAAGGACTTCCCTGGTGGTCTAGTGGTGAAGACTCTGTGCTTCCACTATAGGGGGCATGGCTTTGATCCCTGGTCGGGGGAACTAAGATCCTGCATGTCTCTGGCGAGGCCAAAAAAACAAAAGAAAAAAGATACTTGGCTTTTCTATCTGTTATTTTAGTAACTTTTACCAGTGTTCTTTATTTCTTTGTCTGGCTTTGAGTTACTGTCTACTGCCTTTTCATTTTATTCTGAAATACTTCCTTTAGCATTCCTTTAGCATTCCTTTTAGGGTAGGTTTACTGGTGGTGGGTAGTTTTACTGGTGATGAACTTCTTCTACTTTTTTTTTTGTAGGGTAGGTTTACTGTAGGGTAGGTTTACTGGTGATGAACTTGTAGGGTAGGTTTACTGGTGATGAACTTCCTCTACTTTTTTTTTTTTTTTGGCCACACTGCGTGGCTTGTGGGATCTTAGTTTCCCAACCAGATATCATATCTGGAGCCCTGGCAGTGAAAGTGCCGAGTCCTAACCACTGGACTGCCAGGGAATTCCCTCTCCTTCATTTCTTTTCTTTCTTTCTTTCTTTTTTTTTTAATTTTTGGCTGTGTTGGGTCTTTGTTGCTGGACACAGGCTTTCTCTAGTTGTAGTGAGCGGGGGCTACTCTTCGTTGTGGTGCGTGGGCTTCTCACTGCAGTGGCTTCTCTTATTGCAGAGCACAGGCTCTAGGCACACAGGCTTCAGTAGTTGTGGTGCATGGGCTTAGTTGCTCCACAGCATGTGGGATCTTCCCAGACCAGTGATCGAACCCGTGTCCCCTGCATTGGCAGGCAGATTCTTATCCACTGCACCACCAGGGAAGCCCTCCTTCATTTCTGAAGGGTAATTTTGTTGGTTATAGAATTCTTGGTTGATGGTTTCTTTTCTTTCAGCACTATGCTATGCCACTGTCTTTTGACTTCCCTGGTTTCTGATGAGAAACTGGCTGTTGACCTTATTGAGAATCTCCTGTACAAGATTAGTCACTTCCCTCTTGCTGTTTTCAAGATTCTCTCCTTCTTTGGCTTTGACAGATGATTATAATGCATCTCTTTGAATTTACCCTACTTAGTGTTCATTGAGCGTCTTGGATTCCTATCTTTCTTTAAATTTTGGAAGTTTTGGGTCAAGCTATTTACAAGTCTTCTTCAGCCTTGATTTCCTATTTACATAGAGCCTAAAAAGCAGTCAGAGGTGAAAGCTTAGGGTTTTCTCCAGTGTTTGCTGAACATGTGTTTAGCTCTGGATATGTTTGTGCCCTTGTGTACTGATTCCTCAGTATACATGGGAGATTTTCAAAGACTCTATTCCCCATATATCTCCTTTCCCAGTCTCTTCTAGGCTTTTCAGTCTGTCTGCTGCTTGTCCTGTCTGTTGTCCCTTAACCCAGGCAGCTGTGGACAGTACATACCTTTAAATATTTTCCACAAACACTAGCTGTGAGGCCACTCCAACTCTAAGGGAATGCTTGGGAGAGTCAAACTAAGGTAAGCCCCTGAGCCAATTCCTCAGGAAGTCACCAGACAGGTCAAAAATGCACAACCATAATGCTTTAAGAACAAGGTCTGTACTGCCTCCTCTAATAGCAACAAGTCACACCAGGAACATGGGTCACCATCCCCTTGGCCATCACTGAAGTAGAAAATGTGAGATGGCTGTGGCAAAAATACCACAGTGCTCTCTTATCAGAATTTAGCAGCTTCTTTCTTCATTAAACACCCCTCCAGCTGATTCTGACAGGTTTTGCCAGCTTAATTATTGCTTCAGTGGAGAGAGAGAGATTCTTGGGGCTCCCTATTCTGACATTCTACCTCAGTGGTGTTTTGTACTTTTCAGAATATAAGTTTTGCACTTATTGTGTTAAACTGATTCCTAAGGTTTTAAATTCTATTTTATTGTAGATGGAATTGTTTTCTCAATTTCATTTTCTATTTATTCACTGCTACTGTACAGAAATGCAACTGTTTTATATATATTAGTCTTATATCCTGAAAACTTGCTGAATTCATTTGTTACTTATAATAGCTTTTTTTGTGGATTCCTCAGGATTTTCTATATATAAGACTGTGCAATATATAAATATAGTTTTATTTCTTCCTTTACAATCTAGATACCTTTTATTTACTTTTCATGTCTAATTGTCCTGGATTAAACCTCCAATAAAATGTTGAATAGAAGTGGTAAAAATGTACATCCGTGTCTTATTCTTGATCTTAAGTGGGTCTTGCTGATCTCCAGTCTTTGCCATTAAGTGTAATGTTAGTTAGGGTTTTTTTGTTAGATGCCCTTTAACTAGTTGAGGAAGTTTCTTTGTATTCCTAGTTTGCTGGAATACTTCATGTTCAACAAGAAGAAGTGCTCAGTTTTGTCAAATGCTTTTTTTCTGGGTTTATTGAGATGATTGTGTGGTTTTTGTCCCTTATCCTATACTACATTAATCGATTTTCAAATGTTAAACAACTCACATTCCTGGAATAAATCCAAGTTGGTTACAGTGTATAATCCTTTTGTTATGCTGCTGAATTCAGTTTGCTAGTATTTTGTTGAGGATTTTTGTCTCTGTATTCATTAGAGATATTGACCTGCAGTTTTTCCTTCTTATGTTGTCTTTCTCTGGTTTTGGTAGCAGAGCAATACTGGCCTCATGGAATGAGGCCCTCCCATTTTTCGGAACAGTCTGACTATGAAGTGTGTCTACTGTAGACAACATATAGTTAAGATCTTGATTTTTATCCAGTTATACAATATCTGCCTTTTGATTGTTTAATCATTAACAGTTAATGTGATTATTGAAACAGCTGGATTCATGTCTGCCATTTTATTTTTTGTTTTCTATGTGTCTTGTATTTTCCTTGTGGCCTTCTATTCCTTCTTTACTGCTTTCTTTTGCATGAAGTAAATATTCTCTAAATAACTTTTTAGTTCCTTTAACAACTTTTCCACTATTTTTTCGTTATTTTCTTAGTAGTTGCTCTAGGGCTAATCATATAATCTTACCTTACCTGAATCAACTTCAGATTTTTACTAACTTAATTCCAGTAAAATATAGAAATTTTTAAAAAATATGTATTTATTTTGGCTGCACTGGGCCTTAGTTGCAGCATACAGGATCTTCATTGCAGCATGCAAGATCTTTAGTTGTGGCATGCATGCGGGATCTAGTTCCCTGACCAGGGATTGAACCCAGACCCCCTGCGTTGGGAGCGTGGAGTCTTACCCACTGGACCACCAGGGAAGTCCCAAAATATAGAAATGTTGCTTGTATATAGCTCTACTCCTTCTTCCCCCTTTTTGTACTACTATTGTTATATAAATTATAGCTATAGGTTATCAAACCAGCAATCTATTGGTATGATTATTAATTTATATAATTTTATGCCTATTAAATAAGCTGAGAAGAGAAAGGAGAGCAAGTATATACTTTGAAATTTGTTATATTAACCTTTTTATTCACTACTGCTGGTTCTCTTCATTTGTTCCTGTGGATTCAAGTTACCATCTGCCATCATTTCCTTACTCTAAAACAACTTTGCCTCCACCTACTTCCTTATGCTTTTATTATCAAATATATTACATTTCTATATGTTATAGGTCCCCCAAAACAATTATTTGCATATTGTTTTATACAACTGCTTTTAAAACCAGTCAAAAGAAGATTTATACTGTCTTTTTTATACTATCTTTTATTTATTTTTTTATTTTTATTGGAGTATAGTTGCTTTACAATGTTGTATTAGTTTCTGCTGTACAGTAAAGTGAATTGGTTATACATATACATTACATATATCCACTCTTTTTTAGATTTCCTATACTATCTTTTATAATTGCATTTTTACCTTTACTGGGCTCTTTGGCATTTTGTTTGTTTGTATTCCAACTACCATTAGTGATCACTTACTTTCAGCCTGAAGAACTCCCTTTAATATTTCTCACAATGCAAGTGTGCTAGCAATCTCAGTTTTGGATTATCTGAGAATCTCTTTACTTTGGCTTCATTTTTGAAACATGGCTTCACTAAATGTGAGTTGACAGGCTTTTTTCAGTACTTTAAATATGTATTCTGGCCTCCATTGTTTCTCATGGGATGTCAGGTGTTCATTTTACTGGGGTTTCCTTGTACATGATGAGTGTCTGTCTGTCTGTCTGTCTCTCTCACTTTGATTTTCTCTTTGGCTTTGGATTTCAGTATTTTACTATGATGTGTCTCGCTGTGGATCTCTTGGCTTTTACACTACTCATAATTCATTAAATTTCTTAAATGTGTAATATTTTTTATCATATCTGGGAAGTTTTCAGCTATTAGGTCTTCAAGTACTTTTTTCTGCTTCTTTCTCTCTCCTCTCTCCTTCTGATACTCCTTTTATAGATACACTGGTACACTTAATGATTACTGTGTTCTGAGGCTCTGTTCATTTTTCTTCATTCTTTTTCCACTCTATTCTTCAGATTGTATAATCACTACCACTCTATTTTCAAGTTTTCTGATTCATTCTTGTGTTCGTTCAATTTTACTGTTGAGCCCCTCTAGTGAATTTTTCATTTTGGTTATTGTACTTTTCAACTCCAGAATTTCCATTTGGCTATTTTTATAATTTCTATGTCTTTATTGATAGTATCTCTATGAAGAGACATCATCATCATAACTTCCTTTACTTCTTTAAGAATGGTTTCCTTTAATTGTTCGAATATATTTATAATGGCTTGGAAGCCTTTGTCAAATTTGAAATCTGGGCCCTACCACAGGTAGTTTCTTTTGCCTGTTTTTCTCCCCCATGTACAAATCGTGCTTTCCTGTTTCTGTGCATGTCATAATTTTTGGTTGAAGTCTGGACGTTTTAGGTAATATACTGTAGGAACTCTGGACAATGACTCTTTCACTTCTCCAGGGCTACTTTTTTTGGGTTTTTTTGCTTGTTTTTTGTTTACTGACTTGACTAGACTATTTTATTTTTTATTTTAAAAAATATTTATTTATTTATTTATTTATTTATTTATTTATTTATTTTGGCTATACCGGGTCTTGTTTGAGGCATGCAGACTTCTTAGTTGCAGCATGCAGACTCTTAGTTGTGGCATGCAAGCGGGATCTAGTTCCCAGACCAGGGGTCAAACCCAGGCCCCCTGCATTGGGAGCACAGGGTCTTACCCAATGGACCACCAGGGACAGACTATTTTAGTGAAGTCTATTTCCTCTGCAGTGTGAACCTTGAGTGTCACTCCTCAGAGGGCACAGACTTGGACATGAATACAGTCACCCTAGGATGATATTGGTTTTAGCAGGACTCTCTTTGACTATCTCTTTCCCTGATTTTTGTGTTAAGCTCTCTGACTCATTTGTTATCACATACAGCTGTTAAGATTCCACTAATTGCTGGTTGATTGCTCTGTTTTCGAAATGCCTTGGGGCAGAGATTGTTCCACAGTCTGATCCAATTAAATTCAGAAGGGGTAAATTTTGAGGAGTCTTTGAGGTTTGTTCTGACTGCAGGAGGGCTCTTCTTAGCTGTTTCTTTCCCTAGTTCTCTTTGGTGTACTAGCTGGCATACAGTAGCTGCTTGGTCTCAATTAAGAGGAGTCTCTTTTTATTTGCTTATCACCAAAATCTCATTGTTTTCAAGAGTGTCCTTAGGGTTGAACTTCCCCACACTGTTTCAGATAAAGTCAAATTCCTTTGGGGGAAAGCTTCTGAGCTCTCTGTTCTTATGGCAAAATCTCTGGTCTTCTTGGCTTGCCTCTGCCAGCATAGAACATCTCTTCTACAAGTGACCTGGGTCAAGCGTGTTCAGGGTTGCAGTATTCTCTGCCTGTCATCCTTAGAGTTGAGTGGCTATCCTGTTAGTAGGGGCTGAGCGAAGAAAAGGAACCCCCAACCTCTTGGTCACACTCACCATCAACTTAGTTTCTTTAACTCAAGAGCTGGAGAGGATGAGAAATGCTACCATTCTCTGTAAGATATTGTATCCCTTGATTAGGAGCTGAGGGGAGTGAGAGCTACCTTCTTGGCCATACCCACCCAGAGTTGGCATTCCATCCAGATGAACTGAGGGTGGGAGTGAGGGATGGTATTTGTCATGGCTCAAGGGTCATAGACTCTTGCTGTTCTCACCAAGTTTTAGGATGTTTTCTTGAATAAATGTTTCTTCATTTGCTGTATGCCCTTAGGACACTGCCCAGAGAATTTAAGCAGTTAGTTTTTTAAAATAGTTTTCACGAGTCATGCTTGTTTGCTTGGGAGCAGCTTCACAGAGCTCCTCATGCTGCCACCTCAGAAATGAAACTCCCTCTCACTTATCTTTTTAATCATACTATTTCTATTAATATCCTTGAGCTTTGTTTTGGATGCAGTTAATTACTTGAAAACAGTTTGATCATTTCAGATCTTACAAATTTTTAGATAAAATTTTTTAGATAAAAATTGATTCGAAATTTTTAGTCTAGGCCTAGCTGAAACAAGACTCTCTAAGTATTTAATACCCCATCAAGGTTTTCCAATCTGTTTGGTGAGAACAGGAACTATTTCCAGCCTGGTGTGATTGCTGGGAACTGTTGTTTCTGATTTTTCAGGTAGTTTTTCCATTAGCCTTGGGTAATTTTCCTCACAGGCATACACTGATCAGTATTCAGCTGAATACTCAAGATGGAACCTATGCAGAGATCCAGAGTTCTTGCACTGTGCAGCTTTCTTCTCTCCACTACTCTATCCTGAGAATTCTAACTGACTTGGTTTCACTGGTCTCTCAGCTCCATCTCCTCAACTCAGGGTGTCTGCAAGGATCTGCTTGTGCCACGGTTTCCAGGTCAGTAAGCTGGTTAGATTGCAAGGCTTACCTCATTTATTTTCTGTCTCTCAGGGATCTTCATATTCATTGCCTGGTAAATAGTGTCTTGAAAACCATATCTTCATATATTTTGTCTGCTTTTATCATTTCAGATGAGGGTAGATACAGTTCCTTATATTGCATCTTGGCTGGTACAGAAGTCCTCTTTAAACATTTGAAATATTGATTTTTAGTCTCTCCCTGATTTTCAGTTATTTCAAATTCTTGGGGCATTAATTCTCCTATTTGTACCATCTACTGACTCTTGTTCTTAATGAATACTTTCCTCGTGTTCCATAATTTTCTAAAGTTCACCTTTAATAACAATTTCCTCCCTTTGGAAATTCCAAGTGGCTTGAATGGTGGAAATGTTCCTCTAGAATAGTTGTCCCAGGTAAGTCATCCAAGAACTAATTTCTATGTTCATTTCTCAGTTTATTTTTTTAATTATTTTTTAATATTTATTTTATGGGGGGGCTGCATTGGGTCTTAGTTGTGGCACGTGGGATCTTTGTTGAGGCATGAGGGATCTTTCGTTGTGGTGCCCAGGCGTCTCTCTAGTTGTGGCATGTGGGTTTTTTCTCTTTTCTAGTTGTAGTGCACAGGCTCCAGGGCACGTGGGCTCTGTAGCTGTGGCACGCAGGTTTCAGAGCATGTGGGCTCTGTACTTTGTGGCACATGGGCTCTCTAGTTGAGGCATGTGAGCTCAGTAGTTGTGGCACGTGGGCTTAGTTGCCCCACAGCATGTGGGATCTTAGTTCCCTGACCAGGGATTGAACCCATGTCCCCTGCATTGTAAGGTGGATTCTTTACCACTGGACCTCCAGGGAAATCCCTAACTTCTCAGTTTATCAAGTGGATAGGTTGATTTCAGATTCTCAACCAGTGTGCAGTATAATCTAGGGTTTTGATTTCTAACAGAAGACTTTTTTCCATATATAGCCCTGAATAAAAACAAGTTTCCTTTGTGCTTTCTCTGGGTCAATGATAAAAATCTTCTATTACTTTATCAAGGTTGAGAGGCCTTTCTAGGGTCTTAGCTTTTTTTAAAAGTTATTTATTTATTTATTTAGGCTGCACTGGGTCTTCATTGCTGTGTGTGGGCTTTCTCTAGCTGCAGCAAGTGGGGGCTACTCTTCATTGCAGTGCATGGGCTTCTCATTGTGGTGGCTTCTCTTGTTATGGAGCACGGGCTCTAGGCACACAGGCTTCAGTAGATTTGGTGTGTGGGCTCAGTAGTTGTGGCTTGTGGGCTCTAGAATGCAGGCTCAGTAGTTATGGTGCACGGGCTTAGTTGCTCTGCAGCATGTGGGTTCTTCCTGGACCAGGGGTCAAACCCATGTCCCCTGCATTGCCAGGCGGATTCTTAACCACTGGGCCACCAGGGAAGTCCTCTAGGGTCTTAGCTTTATGAAGAGGTTTTAGTTTCAGCTCCTCACCTTGAGCAGAGTCATGACCTCATATCCTCTCCTTATGTAGGCATTAAAACCCAAGTTTATAAATGCTGAGACTATATGAACTTGCAAACTACCCCCAAGACCACTGTACTAGTTTTCAGCTCGTTTGTCATTTTGACGAAGGGGGATTTATTTTCCTTTCTTGTGATTTCAGCTAGGTATTAAATTGTTCATATATAAATTCAACAGTTATAGATAGTTACAGCAGAAGGTATTCCATATTAGCTAAATCTATCATGTTTTGGGACTATAAATTCTATCCTCCAATAAGGATTAGGCAAAATATTGTATATGTATGTAGATGTGCATTATTACAGAAAATAGGTCCAAAACTTCAATTAAATTCTTAAATACGTCTACAAACCAAACAAGGGTTAAGGATAATTGCTTTTAACTTTAGATCTGTTTGTCTAAAATTTTACAGTTAAGATGCTATATAATCCCACAAATTTAGAATTCTTTGGACTTACCTTCCCTAATAGATACATAGATATAGCTATGTCTGATGATATTTTTTTATACATTTCAAGCTAATAAATTCCCATTTATCATTCGTATCTTTTCTATATCCCTAACTGCAATACACTTTTTTAAAATTAATTAATTAATTTGTTTATATTTTTGGCTGCATTGGGTCTTTGTTGCTGCACGTGGGCTTTCTCTAGTTGCGGCGAGCGGGGGCTACTCTTCATTGCAGTGTGCGGGCTTCTCATTGCAGTGGCTCCTCTTGTTGCGGAGCACAGGCTCTAGGGGCACAGGCTCCAGTAGTTGTGGCACGTGGGCTCAGTAGTTGTGGCTCGCAGGCTAAGAGCGCAGGCTCAGTAGTTGTGGCGCACTGGCTTAGTTGCTCCATGGCATGTGGGATTTTCCTGGACCAGGCCTCAAACCCGTGTCCCCTGCCTTAGCAGGCAGATTCTTAACCACTGTGCCACCAGGGAAGTCCCTGCAATACACTTTTTGAACACATTTATTTACTCAATAGCCAACAGAATGAAGATCCTAGATATCTCTTGTGCATATGAAAGTATAAATACTACAAGAAGGCGGAGGTATAGAAGAAAAGGTGGGGCTTCCCTGGTGGTGCGGTAGCTGAGTGTGCCTGCCAATGCAGGGGACACAGGTTTGAGCCCTGGTCAGGGAAGATCCCACATGCAACTAGCAAGTAGGCCCATGAGCCACAACTACTGAGCCTGCACGTCTGGAGCTTGTGCTCCGCAACAGGAGAGGCTGTGACAGTGAGAGGCCCGCGCACTGCGATGAAGAGTGGCCCCTGCTCGCTGCAACTAGAGAAAGCCCTTGCACGGAAATGAAGACCCAACACAGCCAAAAATAAATAAATAAATAAATAAAAAGAAGAAAAGGTGGGGAGTGAAAAGAATAACTAAGAAATTAATATAGTACAGAAAGAGAGTGTCTCAATAAGCACAGTATGAAGATGGTTAATATTTGAAGGTAGGAGGATATTAGCCCTCACAGCTAGGGATCAGCATTTCTAAGTGTCCATCTGTTTCATAAAGTGACTCCTTGATTAAACTGCCTAACCTCCTTGATTTTTACTCTAGATACACAGGGCAAAATATCAAATATGTATATTTGGTATATATTTAATATATATATCAAAAGTCATTACAATTATGGTATTGAAATGGTTGAATAATTCACACGTAAATGGAATAGATTAGGGAGGAAATATTCTTTATAGAAGACTATTATTAGTTGGGAGAAGAGACAATAGAAAAATTGAGAGGAAATCAATTAATTTTGTTATTTAGCCAGGCTGGATTTTACTGAAATATACTATCTAAATAAGCATAAATAAGATCATCCATATCCTTGGGAAAATTATCATCACACACATACAGGTAGAAGTTAGGAGCAACTTAATGTTTAAAGCTGACATACTTGTTTGAAATTCTTACATGAAATAAAATTCAGTATAAAACTACCTACTCACTTCATTTGGTTCCTTTAATAGCATTGGTTTTTTTTTTGGTTTTTTTTTTGTTTTTTTGCGGTACGCAGGCCTCTCACTGTTGTGGCCTCTCCCGTTGCGGAGCACAGGCTCCAGACACGCAGGCTCAGCGGCCATGGCTCATGGGCCCAGCCGCTCCGCGGCATGTGGGATCCTCCCGGACCGGGGCACGAACCCGTGTCTCCTGCATCAGCAGGTGGGCTCTCAACCACTGCGCCACCAGGGAAGCCCAATAGCATTATTATTAATTAGCAATAATGGTAGTAAAGATAAAGGTATAGTTTCTGTCTTCTAAGGACATACTTTTCAGAGTTTCTTTTCAAAATGTTCTTTAAACTATCAGATGATTTGTACATTAACAGCTAAATCCCATAAGTCTTGTCATGAGTAAAGAAGAGAAATTTCCTATGATTTTATCTATTTATTATATAAGGAAACATTTCCTGCCCAAAAGTCTACTTGACTACATGATTTTTCCATTCAAAAATACAGTATGTATTTTCCATGTGATTCTCTGCTAGCAACTAACAGCTACCAATCAAGAGAAGCCATTATATTGAGAAGCCTTTACTGATACAGTGAAAAAAACAAACATGGAATTCAAAATCGGATAGCAAATCTAAGTTTGACTACTGGCTCTGCCATTTACTAGTTGTGTGACCTTAACAAAGCTATTTAACAGCTGATCAGTTTCTTTATCTGAAAAAGTAAAGGGATTACTATGCCTAAAACAAAGGATTGTTGTGAGAATTATAGATAAAAATGCCAAGTTCTCAAAATGCTAAAAAGAAAAAAACAATAACAACTAGAGTGAGATTGTGGTACACAACCTGTTCTAGATGCCTCTTTTTCTCCTTTAATGTGAGTAAATACTGTCTAAGTCTTTCCTTTATTACAAAATGAATTATGTAACAAAGATAAAATTTCCGCAGTTTTAGTTTGTGGACCTCGAGGTTCTAACTAAGGCTGATCTTCTCAAACCTACTCACTTATTAAATTCCAGCTATGTCCTAGCACTCTTCTTATAACTAAACAAGAACACTGTAAAATTCTCTAAAATTCCTGCAACATCTCAGATCCTAGGAAATAGCAATGAGAAGAGATTATCAACCCCTGTCCTTAGGAGTCTCTTGAAGTTTGATTTCTTGAACTAAAAGACTTCTGAAAGCTATTAAAGAAGAGCCTATTGCGAAAAACAAAACAACAAATAGCAAAATCTCCCTTTCTCCTGATCTGATCCCCTAGTTCCACTTTCTTCCAGTTCTGGGCTAAGGACTTGAAAGCAAGCAATCCCATTATGAATTGAAGCAACATAATATATACCTCAAAAGTTCTTTGAGGCCTTGGTACCCAAGTGGGGAGTAGTTTTACTTTCTAAGTAAGTAACCATAAAAGATTGTGTTAAACACGTAACACTCCATTCTCAACAGAAACCATCTCTGTCTACACACTTAACAGCAACTGAAAAGTAGAGGTTAATGCCACTTTATTAGAATGCTTGCAAAGAAGTTAAATTCTATCACTCCAAAATGAAAAGTTACAAATTTGTTTTCCCTAGATACTTCCCTGTGAAAATAAATTCCTTTACTGGTAATTTACGTAAGAAACGTTTTGGTTTGTTAAAAAGGGCACTGAGAGGGTATATAACTTCAGACAAGTCATTTAACCTCTTAGATCAAGTGCTCTCTATATCCCTGCTACTCAAAGTGTGGTCCACAATCAGCAGAACTGACATCACTTGGGAGCTTGTTACACATGCAGAATATTACGCTTACTATAACTCAGTATAGGAAACTACTATACCCCAGACCTGCTGACTCAAGAGTCTTCATTTTAACAAGATCACATGTGGTTTATATATATATATGAAAGTTTCAGAACCACACCTCTATACAATCAGGGGGTTTGACTAAATGATCTTAAATTAAGGTCACGTATAACTGATTATTTTTTCAAGAGAAAAATCAGATCTGACAACACTGGCGCCTGTATTCTCATGCGGCAACAGTAGGCTGGAACTGAGTAGCAGCTGCCTCATAAGATGGGGCATGCACTCTCCTTGGCTTCCCCAGTCCTCATCTGGCCCCTCCATGTATTTATATTAACTGCTTGCCCCCTATTTAGCCACTAATCTAAATTATATAGATCCCAAGCAGTAATGAGGAAGTTCCTTTTTCAGTAAATAAGAGAGGCCTTCAGAGGTAAAAATTCATTAGCTATAAGTAGTTTTACGTGAAAGGAAATAAATTGTTCATTTACCTTGATGGGAAGTAGTGAGGTCCAGGTAGGAAGTAAGGGTGATGAAAAGCGAATCGCGGTGGCGTCCCAAATAATGTGGCTGCATGGCCAAGGGGAGGGGGCTGGCAAACATGTGAGTGTGGAATAGGAGGAGCTTGGGGGATTGGAGCACTTCTGGGACAAGTGGAGATGCTGGGATACTCCTCGGGAGGCTGGATGGTAGAGGCTGCAAATCTGGCGTGGGCAGTACTTGCATTAGTTGGAATCCTGCTGGTGCTCTCCAGAAAGACAGGAGTGGGTCTCTTCACAGAGTGACTGGCTCCAGAATGCAGCTGATGAGTGTCCGTTTCGGAGGGCCCAGCAAAGCACTGGGGTAGGAGTGGTGGACAGAGGGGCAAACTTGGAGCCTGGACAGCCACCTGGGCAGTACTGGAGATGCTTGGCTGGAAAACTGTGATGGGGCTTGGGCGCTGGACTGCAGGTGTGGGCAGCGGGATGGCAGGTGGAGCTTCATCTTTGGAAATAAAAATAGCATGGGTCAGGCATGAACTGAGTCACTCCATATTTTTCTTTTTTCAGCAGAACTTAATAAACTATACAACCAGAAGCCTTCACTAACCACCTTACCTAAGAACATCACCACGCTATTTTACCATCTTGAACAAACTGAAGCCGTCTTGTTCATTTATTTTACATTCTTGTCTCTCTTTCCCACCTAGATTCTAAGTGCCATAAGAGGAGAGACCTTTTCTGTTTTGCTCACTACTGTATCCCCAGGCCTCAAAATTCTGCCTGGCACAGAATAGGCCCTTAAAAAATATTTTTTGGATTAATAAATAAATGAATAAAATGATTGAGTGATTGAGTGAAAGACAAATACACACAAATGCTGGCACATATATAAAAATGTTTCTAAAAGAAATAGTATGAAACTACTGATAGTGGTTACTTTTAAAAGGTGGTCATCTGGAATAGGGGACAGGGCCGTGGGACGCCAGACTTTCATTTTATACCTATTGGTACTATTTGAACTTTCTATTCTCTAAATATATCAATTTTATTTTACATATTAATAGAGGTTTCATCCTAGTGGTATGGGTCATTTTTCTTTTATTTTGTATACTTCTCTATATTAAACTAAATTATAATTGACATTTAATTTTTTAATTGGAAAAAACTAAAGAAACAATCAGTAAAATTATTTTGCTTTATTGCATTCAATATGAATACATAAGGAAATTCCCAAGTGAGACTAAGACTTGCCATAGGTCAGCAATTTGTGACAGATAAGAAAGGAATATTATCGCAGCAGGGCATGCTGGATATAGCAGAATTTTTAGAGGCAAGTGAAATAATCATGTATTTGATCTTTTTGATCCTGAAGAAGAGAGGACTGCTGACCGAGTTGCTGAGTTATCCAAATGACACACTTAGCCTAAATTTAACTCAAGTTTTCCACAGAAATACAGAGAGAAGCCAAAGCAATAGATTCATGATCTAGTTTATTTCCATGCAGTTAGGTCTCTATTAATATAGAAGATGCAGTCCAAGAACAGACCCTGTGGTTAGAAATGTTTCTGTCAGAGGCCAAAAGGATTGTGAATCTTCTCTCAGCCTTGGCCAGGTAACACCTTCCTCTCCTTCCTTCTCTCCAGATAAGTCAAATAACTACCCCTCCTCCCCTTTAAACCTGGAGGTAGGGAATTAAGGGGTATATCTGTTTCAAGTTGGCCTCTGACCCAGTGAAGTAGAGGCAACACAGGAGCAGGGTGTAGATGAAGCGGTACTGATGCTCAGTTAATGGGGTTACATGGACTAGCCCTCCAATCTGTGAGGCACAGGCCTTAGGCCTTTCCTGATTAATCAAACATAATTTCCCTCTTCAGGTTCCCTCAGAACCTATAAATCTATCAAACATCACAAAATAGTGTAAATTTGCAGGTCTGCCACCCTTACCACAATCACAAAACTGGGAGCTCAAGAGCAGGAACAGTTTAATTCATGTTTGTATCCCCATTACCTGGCACAGAGCTTGGTTAATAATAGTTAAGAAAGGTATGACTAGATGAAAGAAAAAACAAACTAACAAATAAACCTATAGCTGACAGAACCTCTACCACTCATCGGGTATAAGGAAAATCTCCTCCTCTATGCAACTATGAAGCCAGGCTGACCTGTAAAATCTCTCAGTTTTATTCACTGAATTATCACTGCACTCAAGACATCTGCTCCTAAAATCTACTCTGATGCAGATTTCTTTTCCCTGTACAGTACAAGAGGCTCTTAGTCCTCAGAAAAGAAGTATGGTCATTTTAGGCAAAGGAAACACAAATTATAGGAGCCATAGAGAACAATGATATTATTTCAGTTATTGAAGAAGGAAGGGACTCATCCTTTAGCTGATACAAATGTTCTTTTCTACCAAAGATATTTTTATAAAATAAGGGGTACCAGTGAGGCATGAGGTGATAAAATCATGCATCTATTTAACTAAACAAATATTCACTTAGCAACTAACATGTGTCAAGCACCATTTTGGCCTGAGGTAAAAAATCAGATAAATCAGGTGCATAGAGAGTTATATGGTAGTATAATGAAGATGTCCTAAATGTCAAAATTCATGTTGCTAAACAAGAGGTTAAAGTCTGCAACACCTAGTCATCACTGATTTACTGTCAGTGAATAGGGAAGACTTGTGGAACGGGCAGAGATCTAATGTATCACACTGTAGATAAAGTATGGAAAAGACCAGCCAGTCACCTGGTATACAGCTTCTAGTATACAGCTAGGTTACATTTCTCAGCCTCCCTTGCAGTTAGGAGTGGTCCTGTGGCTCAGGCTAACCAATGGAATGTAAGAAGAAGTGATATGCACCACTTCTGAAACTGGCCCATAAAAAACTCTCATGCATGATCCTCCATGCTCTTTTCCCTTCTGCAGGTCATGCACACTTGGATGCTACATATCAAAGATGGAAGACCCATAGGTTAGAAGAAAACTGTGTCCATGAATCCCTTGGAAGAAAGCCAGAAATACTTATTTTGCACTTTACATGCGTAAAAAAGTAAACCATGATTCTGTTTAAACCGTTATGTTTAGATGAGTGTTGAAGCAGCTAGCATTATCTAATTGTTACATGAGGTACAGAGCAAAATTTTAGATCTATAGTACAATATGAGAAGAAAAGAAAAAATTTAAAGTTATTAATAACTTTCAACAATTCTGGCAAATCTCTCCCACCCACTCCTAAAGAGGAAGACTCTACTGCCTGTGTTGAATGGATGAAGGATGCAACCAGGCTTTTGTTGTGTGACTGGGATAAACAGGAAGGAGTAGAGAATGGCATAAACTGAGGACAGACCAAATTTCTCTACAAGAAAAAGTTGTATAGAGGTAGAAAGAAGAACAGGAGGACGAGCATATGGCTGAGGAGAGAGAAACAGAGGCAGAGAGAGGAGGAGAGGACAGAGAGAAATAGAGTAAGAGCAGAGACATAGAGACAGAGATGGGAAATGGAGACTTGGGAAGAACAGTTAGACAACTGCTAAGAAAGATGGGACTTTGGGGACAGAAATGGTAATGAGGAACCTAAGAAGACTTACTATAGTTTGAACCATAAGATTCCATCTTCCTTGCATCATAAGAAAACCTACAATAATGAGCTACATCACTTTTCAAGGAATTTTCAAGCCATATCTTTGTTTCTTATGGATATAAAACTTTGCTAGGGGACTTCCCTGGTGGCGCAGTGGTTGAGAGTCCACCTGCCCATGCAGGGGACATGGGTTCGTGCTCCGGTGCGGGAAGATCCCACATGCCGTGGTGCGGCTGGGCCCGTGAGCCATGACCGCTGAGCCTGCGTGTCCGGAGCCTGTGCTCCGCAACGGGAGAGGCCACGGCAGTGAGAGGCCCGCGTACCGCAAAAAAAAAAAAAAAAACTTTGCTAGAACTGATCTTAAGTCAGGGACAAGACCAGATTTTTTTGCATTATAATAACAGTATCAGAACATTGGAGGGTTTTTTTTGTTCTGTTTCTGTTAAATAAGAACAGATGGGTAAACCAAAATCACATCACATGTTTACTACCAAAAAATTAAAATAGTAGTAAACATTTTTAAAGTAAAAATTTAGAGAAAATGTATGAATTCAGAAGAATGAAAGATGTCAACTGAGTTTGGATGTAATAAGGAAAACCCATTTCAGGTTTGAGAAATAAAATGTAGAAAATGAAATAATCTCACCAGAAAATTCCTAAATATATAAAACTGACATTTAAAAGCCAGGCTAAAATAAATATAGCTTCTACCAAACTTCCAGAATCCTTTAAAATAAATTTGACCACTTAATGTAAAATGAAAATGCTGGCATAACTGGCATCAAAGACATATGATAAAAGAAAGTATCTAAAAAGTATTCTGGACTATCTGGCTGTAAGTACTTTCAGAAACTAGAAACAGGAGACAAGCTCACAAGATCAAAATATCACAAGATCTTAGGTAGCATTCACTGAAGAACTTTAGAGAAACTCAAAGTTAGAGCTGAGAAAATATTAGATGAAGTAAATACAAATGGTCTCTCTGCCAAAAATGCTATGCCAGAGCATTTTCCAAGTTATTGAAGTAGTGAACTTGAGAACTATAGTTTGGTAAGTCTATTTTCTACACTTAAAAAGCTGATGAAATCTATACAATGTATTAGTGTATAAAGGTTGCTAGGAAAAAAGAGCAAATTTTTTCTGATAAGAGATAAATTATACCTCACTCCTCACTAACTTGATATCTTTCTTCCATGGGAATAAACAAAACAAGTTTGAAAAACACAATTACCATGACTTTATGTTTAGAATATAATATAAAATTAATTGAAAGAAACAAAAAAAGGGGTGGTGTAAAAATTTGTATCTGTAGGTAATAAGCGATTAAAAGTAGATTCTCTTAGGGATTTGTGCTATAATTTGTTCTTATTTAACAATTTTATAAATGATTTAGAATATAAAATATATAGTGAAATTTCCAAATTTGCAACTGATAACAACTCCTCCAAGTAATATAATGCCACACTGATGAGTACAAACTAAAAGAACATATTTCAAAAGTTGTATGATTGGGCAGCAGAGTAGCCAATAAATCTCATCATAACTATTATATAACTATTAAATATATATATATATCATAATTATTATACATATAACTTTATATATCTGGGAAAATAATTCCCAAATTTTATACTTAAAAGATAATGATTTTTTTAATCATTTGAGATCCAATTAAATCTTTACTGACACTACATATTACTAGAAATAAGAGAAATTTAAAAAGAAAAAAGCAAACAAAAGCTCATTTTCCTTAGATTTGATTACTTTGCATATGGCTCTGAAATGCTTCCTATAATTCTGCTTCTCATACTTAAATAAAACATCATGGATGCGAGAGCTCTACCACTTTCTATCTCCCCAAATCTTTGCTCAGAATTGCATAAAATTAATATATTGTATAAAACTGTCAGCTGTCTCAAGTAAGAACACTGATAAATATATTTCTGGGGAGAGAAAACATACAGCATTTAACTGTGGATAGAATGACATGGAAGAGGGGTCTTAGAAAAAGGGGTAAAAAGAAGAAACAGATGATAAAAGTGTAAATCATAAATAACAGATAAAACAAGGTAAGTTTTTAAAAAAAGCACAATTAAGCCTAGATTGAAATACAGGATTAAAAGAGATACTACCAAATAGCAAAGGGTGAAAGTGCCTGCCTGTTCTGGGAGAGGACAGGGTGATAGGATCAGCTTTCTTTGCCTTGAGCCTAGATACCCTGAAAGTGGCTTTGTTGGTATCCATTGCTACAATGATACACAGGAAAAAAAACTGAAAATGTCTAAGATCCTAATAAGTTAATTTTCAAGATATCTAAACCTCTCATCACATAGATATGAGGAGGCAGAAACTGGAAAGAACAGTAGTTTCAGGACAAGTGATAGCAAGTAGTGAACGTACAAAGCTCTGCCTAAGAGATGACTAAAATAGGCTCTGGAAGAACAAACTAATGATGGATAGACCTATAACAAGTTCTTAAGATACTAGATTCTCAATTTTGGGTTCTTAAAAGCAAAAGACAGGAATGTTGTGAAGAACTGATAACAGAGGAGAAATTTAGGGCAAGACAATGTAATGAACGAAATATCTGGTAGAAGATAACTTCCATTGCTTTTCTAGGGCAGCAAAAAAAAAAATGGTCTTAAGAGATCAGTCACTACTACTATATTCCAGGACAGGATGCCTCATACCCCATCAGCAAGGCATTCTTTTATGCTAATAGTAAAAACATATTCCTATTTCCTATTGAATTACCTCAGTCATTTCCTGCATTATCTGCATAATCTATGGACTCATCCTGATTTGCTTAAAAGGTCTGACACAGAATATTTGCTACTCTAGCAAACCAAGGGTTTTGATGTCTACTGAAATCTTTCTTTCCCTGATTTAATGTTTTCACTCTATTTTTGATTTTTTCTTAACATTGTTGTCCTAAACTCTTAAGCTAACAGAAACAAAATTTCAAGTTAAGAGGTAAAATGATCACATAGCCATTAAAAAATTTGTAATCTACAATAAAATCAACTCACCAACTGAATGAGTGATGGGGTTCTGTAGGCTGGGAATTACCACAGAGTAGGTAGGTGAGCAATAAGGATAAACTGTTGTTGAATTTGTAGAGATGATATTCTGTGTGGTACCAGAAAGTACATTGGAAACGCTTAGAGGGAAGCGTTTTCGCTTCCCTGGACGAGGCTGATAAATCCAACCTAGAGAAGATAAACTATTTTTAATTTGAACATATAGATCCTATTTAGCCTTTAAATAGTTCTTTGCACATTAGAAGTCCAAAACACTTCTAAGTCTTCATTGTCTAAAGTATCTTTTCCAGCTCTATGATACCATTTCTGTGCATTTTAGCATATATATCCATATGGCTCCTAAGTAGTGGCCAATGTTGTAACCCATAATACAAAGGAAGAGGAAGGGCAAATGTCTTTTATCCAAAGACACATAATGAATTTATAGTAAAATCAACATTAAAGGCACTGAGTTTGAATCCCAAAGCTTTTCCTCTACCCATAAAACAATGCCCCAGTAAGATACTATTTGTCTCCTCCTGTTTCCTCACTTTCTATAAGACACAATTATCTATATCTTACGATGAAGTGGTTACTAATGACCAGTCACTATTTTTATGCCTTCTTCAGAAAGAGTCACTCTCTTAGACTTGGCAGTCTCCAAGTCCACAAACCACCCAATTTCCTTCCAAACTCAGAAAAGTGGAGTTAGGGCAGTTGTAGCCACTGCATAACCAAGAGAATCACTGGTTCCCTGTAACCACTGCTCTGACGATTCCCCCCTAGAACCTTTCTCCTACTACTTTAGAAAAATAGTTATTCTTTTCCCACCATGCACAATATGTTGGCCATACACTGTGCTTTTACCAAGCTTAATATCAATTTCCTCACTGCTGGGGAGAGAATCAGAATTTATTTCAAACTACATCATGATGAGGATAAATTTATCAATCAGAAGGCAGCACTATATTCTGATAATCATATAATATTAAAATGGAGCATGGTGTTAATGCCTGTAGCATGCCCTGCATATTTTCTCTGTTGCTCTGATCTGAACTTCATTTTCTAGCATATTTGAAAAATTATAGCCTAGAACTCTGGAGCTTTACCTTCATTACGTTTATATTTATATATTTAATCAAAACGACAGTAAAACTGTTTGTCCCCAGGTTTGCATTAGTTGGCAAATATGAGGCCAGATATCCCTCTACTTTGTGCTGTTTAAGGAAACTTATGCCCAGTATCAATTAAATCATTACTGTAATATTAGCCAGTATTTTCTCTATTGTACATATCAGATTAGAAAAAAATTACATTTTTGTATTTCAGTCTCAAACTAACCTATTCTTTACCTAAATAAATTTAAAGAAATTAGAAAGAGGCTTTGTTCATTTCATTTGATTACCAGGAAATTCCTCTCTGTGCTTTTCTTTAATCTTTTGTGCTTCATCATAATAGGGTTTCTTTTGTTCTTCACTAAGTTTGTTCCACTCTAACCCGAGCTGGACACTGATTTCTGCATTGTTGGCTGCTGGGTTAGCTTTGGCTAGTGCTGGCCGGTGGATCCTTGCCCAAACCATAAATGCATTCATGGGTCGCTTCACATGACCATTTCTGTCCTTACTGAAGGGAGTGTCTGGTATTCCTACATGACAAAAATTAAGAGACTAAATTAATGTGCCACACACACACACAATTTTAAAGTGAAGTGCACTTCCACCTATATTTACTTTTTAAATATCTGGAGAAAATATACACTTCAATATAGCCAAGGAACTGCCAGTGTTCCAGAATTCCTCATAACCCCTGAACTCTGCATTCTAAACTGTGGCTTAGAAAGACTCTTCTCTTCCTCAAAAAGAATAATATTGTTGAAGATACTGTGGAAGTAATAACGTTGAAGACACAGTAAACTGCTGGCTTACTACTTCTTTGAGCTATATTAATATCTCTAACAATAATTAACATTTAGTTTATTTCCCATTAAAATATTCTAGTACTGGGGGACAGGAATTAGGACTTATTAATGACTATAATCCCAGCGCTAGGTGGGTGTACCCTAAATGTTTAAAGGAATTCATTTACATGCCACTGGAGTGCCCATTCAAGCAAAAATACTTATAATATTAATATACTATATTATTTATATTTTGTCATGAAGGTGAAGCACCTGCCAAGGTGGGTCACTAACACTAGTTCCATGTCCCAGGAGAAAAAATAAGAGGAAAATAAGAAAGGTGACTTTTTGAAAATCACAGAGACAGCTGAAATTACAATAAAGGAAGTTGTTTAAATTCACATCTCTTACATAATTCATCAAAAACCACTGCCTATACACTTCATATACTGTTTCTCTTTATTTTAGGGTTACTTGATATATAAAATTTTAAAATGCACAAAGGATGAAATAAGTATTATAAAGAAAGCTTCCCCTTTCTCTCCTTTAGAAAATGAAAACAAAGTTTAAAAATTACTGATGATAAAAAGCAAGAGTATGGGGTACAGATGAACTTATTTGCAAAGCAGAAATAGAGACACAGATGTAGAGAGAACAAACATACGGGTACCACGGTGGGGAAGGGGAGGGTGGGATGAATTGGGAGATTGGGATTGACATATACACACTACTATGTGTAAAATAGATAACTGATGAAAATCTACTGTATAGCACAGGGAACTCTACTCAATGCTCTGTGGTGACCTAAATAGGAAGGAAATCCAAAAAAGGGGATATATGTATACATATAGCTGATTCACTTTGTTGTACAGCAGAAACTAACACAACATTGTAAAGCAACTATACTCTAATAAAATTTTAGAAAAAAAAAAAAGCAAGAGGGTGGGGTGGGGAGGAAGAATCAGTAAAGAAAATAAGAAAACAATGAAGATAAAAGTCAATGAAGATATGAACTGAAGATTAATATGACTTTCCATTGACATTTACTGCCATAGTATTATGTCTGAATTACATCTTAAAATAAGAATTTTCTAGCTATATATTTGGAAATAACGGATAGAAATAAAATATCTACTTGTAATTGTTACTACTGTAACTGTGGTCATTTCTTTGAAAACAACTTATTCTACAGTGTTTTCATTTTCTATATTTCTGTAAGTCCTTAGCTTTTAGAATACCATTACAATTAATTATGTACTGTTCTCGCCTAGAAAATGTTTACTCTTCATTTTTAAAGAAGATAAATCACCTCTATATCCAGTATAAACTTTCCTGTTTATTTTTTCATTAAACACTATTTTTTCTTGTTTCTTGATACATGTAAAAATACTGAGCTACTATAATACAATATTTTAAAATGTTGATTATCTGTAGCATATAAACTGAGGGCTTTGTGTTATCTAGCAAGAATATTTCTATTTTTGTGTATAAACATTAGTCACATCTAAATCTCATCCTCCACTGGGCCTTAAAAAAATAATTATTTTTAATGTTTGGGAATCCTGAACGTGTTAGCGTATTTTACTGCTATATGTACAAGTCAGAAGTGATCTTTGCAGACTTTGCCCTGAACCCATGATTTTATTTTTCTAGTTTATGCTTCTCAACAGCTGACATGTCAGCTACGGGACAACAGCCGAAGTTTAAAAAACCAGATTGTTTCCCCTGCCGTCTAATACCTGCATCTGAGGGAAGCACGGTGAGTGGGACATCTTTGGTTTCAATTTTTACAGAAGGCTCCAGTAAGGACTGCATTTTAATAGGCACTGGTGTCAAGGGGACCTTGGTCAATCCTATCAGCTCTGAAGGTGGAGGTCCCTGAAACTGGATCCGGGCTCCAGGGGGCACGGTAGGAAGAGTCAAAGGGATCCTGAGGTCTTGCTGGTGCGGCCCAAAGGCAATGGACGGCTGGGTCAGGATGACATCCTTGCTGCCATGGACCAGGCCACTGGACGCGGGCTCTGTGCCGAGCCTGGAGTCCTCGCGGAGTCTCTCAGGCTCCTCCGTTTTGATGACTCCTTCGCTGATAGCCGCCAGGCTTTTGCCTTCCCCTCCTTTCGCCGCCGTGTAGCTCATGACCTCCTCCTCTTCCTCCATCTTGCCCTTCTCGTCCCCTCGGGGGCTGTCGATGGCCGGCCTGGGGCCTCCTGCCTTCGCTGCCTTGGAGGCCTTAGGGCCCGCCTTGACGGCCCTCCGAGGTCCCACTGACGGATCCAAGCTGGGGTCCAGCTCCTGCTTCTCTGCCTTAACGTGCACCGGCAGGGGCTGCCCCAGGTGCAACTGAGGCCTGCAGGGGGAGCCGTCGGGCGGCGGCGGCG
The DNA here is from genome assembly GCF_003676395.1 of Aethalodelphis obliquidens. Classification (NCBI taxonomy): domain Eukaryota; kingdom Metazoa; phylum Chordata; class Mammalia; order Artiodactyla; family Delphinidae; genus Aethalodelphis; species Aethalodelphis obliquidens. The sequence goes on along the minus strand of NW_020837989.1, from coordinate 1,531,248 downwards.
GCGGCAGCAGTAGCAGCTCGGGCCTCAGCTGCAGCAGCCGCGCCTGCGCGGGAGAGGCTGCTGCGCCTTCCTCCCGGGCCTGAAGCAGTGGTGGCCCAGGCGGCAGCAGTAACACCTGCTCCGGGTTCACCTGCAGTACCCGCCGTGCCGCGGGCTGTACGCCCGACGCCGGAGCCTCCCCGCACGACGAGGCTAACGTCACAATGGCGGCCGCGCACGGGGCGAGCGGCGACGCAGAGGGCTCCGCGGCCGCTGCCCGAAAAAAGGCGCCCTCGACAGCCACCGGGGGCGGAGCGGGGCGCAGCGGGCGCGGCGGGGTCGCCCGCGGCAGTTGGCGCGGCTGAGGCGGCGGCTCCGGCCTGGCTCTCTCCATGGGGGGAGGGGGACGCCCCGGCCTACTCCCGGCCCGGATTGTAAGCTCAGCCGTTTGTTGGCGACCTTCTCCCCTCCCCCTTTCAGTTAAGACCCTTCCACGGCCTTTGCTACCCAGAACCCTACGCGGTTCAAAAAGCAGCCCTTGGTCTTGGCCTCGCCCAACCACAAGTGTCTTGGTACCCCCCCACCCGCGGTCCGCCAATCACAGGCACGTTCTCCGGCTCCTCCCGCCCTCCACGCACCCCTGCTACCGAGCCGTCGAATCGCCCGCTACGGCCGGGCCGCGGCACGTGCTGCCCATTTTCCCCCTGTGACTCTCCCTCTCTTCCGGTGTTCTCTTCAGTCCGTTGTCCTTAGTTACCTCTCCCCAGTCCGGAGCGCCCGACAGTGGCGTTGCCCAGGAAACAGAGCGGTTCCACGCCACTGACCTCCAGGAGATAAAGCCGTGTGAGTTCTGCACAAGAGCTGGACATACCTGCCTTGTACACGCGGTTTGCAATTCCAGAATACCTTGTGGGCCCTGACTCTCACCGGGGTCTTTGGATTTGTGCCAAGGGAAAAGAAGGCAAATTTTGCAACTTCTCAATAATCCCCTTAGCTGATCTTGATGGGAAGAGTGTTCGACTTGGCCATTACTGTGCTAGTTAAACTTTATATTTATCACCACTCCTGTGGGCCCTGCTTGCAAAATACATCCCAAATTCATCCACCTCTTTCGGTTTCTCCCACCATTACTCTGTTCTGCTCTTACATCTGGATACTGCTATAGCAGTATCTTTTTTTCACCTTTCACCTGGATCTTTCACCTGGATACTGCTATAGCTCTGTAAATAGTCTCCCTGCTTTTCGCTTTTGTCTCACTACGCTCTAGCTGCCAAGAATCTTTGAAAAATACAAATCTAGTCCTCCCACACCCTCTCTCCAAAAACAAATCTTCTCAGGCCACTCAGTAAAGGTTTAAAGTCTTGGCAAGGTCCGTAAGGCCCCAAATGGCTTGGGCTGTAGTTCTCCTATTTACCACTCTAGCCCCAGCTTTAGCTACACTGCCTCTCCTCATTCTTTCTCCTACTTCAAAGATGTTTGAATATGACTTCACTTGTATTTCTCCCTTGTGTCTCCTTAACACCTCCTGCTCCTATTCCGAATTGCACCTCAACTAGTACTTCCTCAAAGTCGTGTTCTCTGACTCTGAAAATCAGGTCAAATCTCCTTTATGGACTCGTACCTCTATCACCTCTTTTAAAGTTCTTACCACAATTTGTAATTACATATTTCTTTATGGCATTATTCTGCTGCCTCCTCCACTTTACTTATACTCCTTGAGGGCCGACTGTGTTTTGTAAATCTCCAATGCCAATCATAGAGCCTGGCGTATAGTAGACATTCAGTAAATACCTGTTGAATGAATAAAGACTGTCGTAGTCTGATAATAAAATAGTAATAATCACTACCTATATTAAGGGCTTACTTTTATGCTAGGCATTGCTTCAAGTCCTTCGCGTGCTTATGCCTCTCCTTTTACTAGTACTGTATTGTGTTTGTTTCCATTAAATATCACCAAGAGAAAGAAGAAATCTTGTATTAACATTTGTTACATTTCTAAGTGATGTCCTGATTAAAAGCTATAAATTTATCTTGAAGCAGATAATTTTTTGCCACCAGAACAAGTTAGCTCTCAAAGAAGACCTGACCCAACTCTCTTTCTAATGCCCTGTTGTCAAATGTGGCAAATAGGAGTTCTTACAACTGGCAGGTAGTCAAGGGCAGTGGTTCTCAAATTTTTATCTCAGGAACCCCTTATATCCACAAAAATGATTGAAGATTCCAAAGAGCTTTTATTTATGTGGTTTTATCTGTCAATATTTGCCATATTATAAATAAAAACTGAGGACTAGTTATAGTTATCAATTCATTTTAATTCATTCATTAATGAATAGTTATCAATTCATTTTAAGTATCTATAATAAACCCATTACATATTAACATAACACATTATCATGATAAAACTATGTTTTCCCCAAAATTAGAAGAGTGGAATTGTGAATCTACTGTCTTAGTGGAAAAAAAAAGTTGGATTCTCACGGCTGCTTCTGCATTCAGTTTGTTGTAATTCATGCCATATAGGCTCTAGAAAGCTTCACTGTGCACTCATGAGAGTATGAAGTAAAAAAGGCAAATATTGTCTTAGAATTATTATGAAAGTACTGTTAACCTAGCAGACACTCTGAGTAAGTCCCTGAACCACACTTTGAGAACCACTGACAAAACAAAGGCTAGTGAAAGAGGCAAAGGAATAAATCATGTTAGTGTTGATTTTGTGCAAGACTAATACATATTCCAATCTGAATTAGTAATTCAAGGCACGTGATGTGTCAGTCCTCTGTGGTAGCAGTGCAAATAGTATATGGGGAGTATATTTTAAGCAGAAAGCAATCTTTTTAAAAAACAAAAAACTTTTACTGAGGTTTGATTTATATATAATGTTTACAATTAAATGTACAATTTGATGTGTTTTAATAAATATTTAAAGTTGTGTAACCATCACTACAATCCAGTTTCAGAACATTTTCATAAACTCAAAAAAGTTGGGGTAAGTTAACTCTAAAAGTCCTCTTGTTCCCATTTGCTCCCACCTTCAACCCCAAACAACCGCTTGTATGCTTTCTGTCTCTATAATTTTGCCTTTTCTAGAAATTTCATATAAATAGAATCAAATAATGTGTAGGCTTATATGTCTGGCTTCTTTAACTTAGCATAATGTTTTTGAGGTTCATCCAAGTTTAATGTATCAGTAATTATTTTATTACAGCATAGTATTCCATAGTATGGAAATACCTAATTATTCAGGGATATTTTATTGTAAGATGTCTCCCACTCATTTTGTTTATCCACTGACTGGCTGATGAGCATTTGGATTATTTCTAGGTTTTGTCTGCTATCAATATGATGCCCATTCATGTATAAATATGTGTGGGGACATAGGTTTGCATCTCACTTGGGTAGGCACCTAGGAGCAGACTTACTAGGTTATGTGGTAAGTTTATGTATAACATTTTACAAAACTGCCAAACTGCTTTGCAAAATGTATCATCTTACATTTCCACCTACAACATATGAGGGTCCCAGTTTCTCTACCTCTTCTCCAATATTTGGTGTCAAAAGCCTTTAAAATTTTATCCATTCTATATAGTATATATAGAATATATTATAGTAGTAGTAAATAATTGTGTTTTAAAACAGTGAATAATAATTCACAGTGAATAATAATGTTGAGCATCTCTTCATGTGCTTAGTTGCTATTCATATATCTTTATTGCCTAGTTCTGTTTAAGTTTCTTTTGCCTATTTAGATTGTGTTGTTGATTTTCTTATTTTTGATTTTTAAGGATTCTTAATATATTCTGGATATAAGTTCTTTATTAGATATATGTTTTGCAAATATTTTCTTTCAGTCTGTGGCTTGTCTTTTTGTTCTGTTTTTTTTTTCATTCCTAGTAGTGTCTTCTGAAGAGCAACATTTTTACCTTTGATGAAGTCTAATTTGTCAATATGCCATTGATTATATTTAAGAAATCATTGCCTAACCTAAGATTAAAGATTTTTCTCTCGTGATTTTCTCTAGAAGAGTTTAGTTTTAGTTCTTACATTTAGCACTGTGATCCATTTCAAGTTAATTTTTATGCAAAGAAAGAACTAGTTCGTTACCTAACACTCTACAGTTGTTTCAGTATCATTTGTTGAAAAAACTATCCTTTTCCCATTGAATTACTTTCTTTTGTTGAAAATTAATTGACAATATATGCATGACTTTATTTCTGAACTCTGTTCGGTTCCTCTGATCTATGTCTGTCTTTATGCTAATAACACATTGTCTTGATTACTATATCTTTATGGTAAATTTGGGGATTATGTCATATAAGTTTTCAAACTTAGCTCTTTTTCAAAATCATATTGGCTAGTCTTGATCCTTTAGATTTTCATATAAATTTTAGTATCAGCTTATCAATTTTCACCAAAAACAAGCCTGCTGATTTAGGTAGCCTGCACTGGATCTATAGATCAATTTCGGAAAAGTGGACTTCTAAGCAATATTGAGTCTTCAGTTTGCAGGCATGGGATACATGTCCATTTATTTCAGTCTTTAATTTTTCTTGACAATGTATAATATTCAGTGTACAGTTCTGCACTTCTTTTGTTAACTTCATTCTAAATACTTTAATTTCTGATGCTATTATGAATGTAATTGTTTTCTTAATTTCATTTCTAGTTGGTTATGTACTGATTTTGTATTCATTGCCTTACTGCACTGGCTAGAAGCTCCAGTCTAGTGTAGAATACAAGTAGTGAGAGTGAACATCTTTGCTTTGTACCTAGTGTCAGGGGAAAAGCAATGTCTTTTATTTAAGCGTGATGTTAGTTGTAGGTTTTATGTAGCTGCCTTTTATCAAATTAAAGATGTTTCTTTCTCTCTTTCCTAGTTTGTTGAGAGCTTTATCATGAATGTTTGTTGCATTTTATCAAATGCTTTTTCTTTTTTTAAATTCACATCTAAATTTTTTCATTTTAAATTTACACAGTTGCAAATGATTTGATTTCTGAGGTATTGTAAATATTGATACTTTATCGAAAGCTTTTTCTATATATTTTGAGATTGTCATACTCCCCTTTAGTCTAGGGGTCAGCAACATTTTCCAGAAACGGCCATATAGTAAATATTTTTGGTTTTGTGAGCTATATGATCTTTGTTGCAACCGATCAACTCTGTTTTATTGTAGAATGGAAGCAATTATAGAGCACGTGTAAATGAGTGGGCATGATTGTTTTCCAATCAAACTTTATTTAAAAAAACAAAAGTCATGCCAGATTTGGTCTCTGAGCTGTGGTTTGCTGACCCCTGCTTTAGTCTGTTACTACTACATGTATTACATTAATTGATAGTCAGATGTTAAACTAGCCTGCCTTAGTGGATACACCTATTTGGTCATAATGTATAATCTTTTTTATACAGTATTATACACAGTTACTATTCTAAGAATTTTAGCATTTATATTCATGATGGATATTGGTCTGTAGTTTTCTTGTGATATCTTTGAAACTTTGGTATCAGTAAAATGAGCTGGAAAGTGTTCCATTCGCTTCTAGTTTTGAAAGGATTTGTGTTGTATTGGTATTATCAATTCCTTAAATGTTGATAGAGTTCACCAGTAAAGCCATCTGGGCCTGGACTTTCCTTTGTAGGAAGATTTTTTAGTAAGTCAGATAATTTAATGTCTTTGATATAGGTCTATTCAGATTTTATATTTCTTCTCGAGTCAATTTGATAATTTCTATCTATGAATTTGCCCATTTCAGCTAAGTTGTCAAATTGTTGGCATAAGGTTGTTCATAATATTTCTTCATAATCTTTTAAATTTCTGTAGAGTTCAGGATGTTTCCTTTTCATTCCTAATTTTGGTAATCTGTATCTTTTCTCTTTTTTCTTGGTCATTTTACTAAAGTTTTGTCAATTCCATAGGTCTTTTCAAAGAACCAACCATCAGTTTCACTGACTTTTCTCTATTGTTCTGCTAGTTTTTTTCTTTTAATTTCTGCTGTGGGCACTATTATTTTGTTCATTCTACTTACTTGGGGTTTGATTTGCTCTTCTTTTTCTAATTTCTGAAGATGAAAGCTTAGTTAGTTGATTTTTTAAGTTATTGATTTTAAATCATTTCTTTTCTTATAGAAGCATTTAAAGCTATAAGTTTCTCTCTATGCACCGCTTTACCTGCTTTCCATTACTTTTGCTATGGCATGATTTTGTGTTCATTCAGTAGAAGATATTTTCTAATATCTCTGGTGATTTCTTCTTTGACCTATGATTTATTTAGAAGTGTACTGTTTAATTTCCAACTCTATGGAGACGTTCCAGATTTCCTTCTGCTCTTTATTTCTAATTTAATTCTACTGTGGTCAAAGAATGTTCTTTGTATGATTTCAGTCCTTATAAATGTATTGTGACTTGTTCTATCACCTTGCATATGGTCTATTCTATAGAATGTTTCATGTGTACTTGAGAAGAATGTATATCCTACTGTTGTTGGGTAGAGCATTCTAGCTGTTTAATAATATTCAAGTATTCTGTATCCTTTCTGATTTGCTTCTTGTCATATCTATATGCTTCTTGTCATATCTATATCTATTATCAATTATTGAGAGAAATATTGAAATATCAACTATAGTTACTGAATGGTCTATTTCTCCTTTGATTTTGTCAAATTTTGCTTCACATATTTTGGGGCTCTCTTGTTAGGTGCAAGTATATTTGTAATTGTTGTAACTTTTTGATGAACTAACCTTTTTGTCATTATGAAATATCCCTCTCTGTCTGTAGCGATATTTTTGTTATTAAAATCTATTCTAATATAGCCTCTCCAGTTTTCTTATGGTTACTGTTTGCTTGGTATACCTTTTCCCATCCTATTACATTTGATGTGTTGTATTTTAAATATAAAGTATTTCTCCTGTAAACAGAATATGCTTTTTAATCCCATCTGATTGTTCTGCCTATTAATTGGAGTTTTTAGTCCAGTACAATTTAATGTAATTATTGATATGCTTAGAATTGTGTCTGTTGTTCTGGAATTTGTTTTCTCTGTGCTTTTTGTTCTTTGGTTTCTCCTATACTGCTTTCCTTTGGTTAAATATTTTTAGCTTACAATTTTAATTCCTCTGTTGATTTTTTTAGATGAGTTTATGAGGTTTAGTGTGTGTGTATGAGAGTATATGTGTGCACACAAATGTGCATGCTCTTTAGATTACAATATTCATCTTTAACCTATCAGAGTCTTCTACAGTCTTCCTATACTGACTTGATTCTGATAAAATATTGCACTATTTCACCAGTAGAACTCCATTTCCTCCTCCTTCCTTTATGCTATTATAATATATATTATAAACCAAATAATAGAGTAATATATTTATTGCCTTAAACAAACTTGTGGTTTTCAAAGAAAATAAGAGAAAAATTATGTAGTCTTTTATATTTACCCACACATTTACTATTTCCCACGTTCTTCTTTCCTTCCCACAGATCCAAGTTATTGTCAAGCATCATTTCCTTTAGTATTTTTTGGAAGGCACGTGTGCTAGCAACAACTTCTCTCATTTTTGTTTATCTGCAAATATTTTTATTTCACCTTCATCTTTGAAGGCTAGTTTAATTGGATGTAGAATTCATGGTTGACTTGTTTTTCTTTCAACACCTTGAATATGTCATTCCACTACGCTCCTGTTTCTGAGAAGTCAGCCAGTAATTATACTTTTGTTTTTTCCATACATAGTGAGTCATTTTTCTTTTGCAGCTTTCACAGTTTTCTCTGTTTTTGGTTTTCAGGAGTCTGACTGTAATAAGTTTAGGTGTGGTTCTCTTTATTTTTATCCTACTTGGGATTTGTTGACATTTGGATTGTATGTTTTGTTTTCTCTTAAATCATATTTGGAAAAGTTTTAACCATTATTTCTTCATGTTTTTTTTTTCTACCCATTGGCTTTCTCTTCTCCTTTGAGGACTCCCATTAACACATGTTGGGACCCTTACCATTATCCTGTAAGTCTCTGATGCTCTGTTCATTCTTCTTCAGTCCTTTTTATCTGTATTCTTTGGATTAGATCATTTCTATTGATCTAATCTAATTTTCAGGCTTGCTGATTCTTCCTTCAGCCATCTCAATTCTACTTTTGAGGTGTCCAGTGAAATTTTCATTTTAATTGTAGTACTTTTTAACTCTAGAATTCCAAATTTTAATAACTTCTAGTTGTTGATTTCCTATTTGTTTATTATCATACTTTTCTATAATTCTTTGAACATATTCTTAACAGCTCCTTTGAAGTTTTTACCTGCTAAATTCAATATCTGAATCCCACTCACATACAGTAAGTTTCTATTCACAGAAAGCTATCTTTTGATTTGCTAATGGATCTGATAGACTCTTGCTCTCTTATCTCTCATGGAAGGGCATCAATAATAATTGTCAAATAACATAAAATATTAATTTCAGTAGTTGGTTCCTTGACAGTTTATATAAGTCATAGCACGAAGTGTTATTTATTTATTTACTTAATGATGGGAATCTATCTGCCATCAGATTCCTTGTAGTGTTCAGAACTTCACAATGTGACCTTATTTGGAAATACGGTCTTTGGAGATGTAATTACTTAACAAGTGAGATGAAATCATACTGGATTTGGGTGAACCTTAAATCCAATGACTAGTGTCATAAGAAGAGGAGAGGACACAGAGAAGATGATATAAAGATGGAGGCAGAGATTGGAGGGATGCATTTACAAGCCAAGAAATGCCAAGGATTGCTGAGAGCCACCAGTAGCTAGGAAGAGGCATTGAACAGATTTTCCCTCAGAGCTTCCAGAAGGAATCAGTCTTGATTTGAATGTGCTAGTCTCCAGAACTGTGAGAGAATAAATGTCTGTTGTTTTAAGCCACCTAGTTTGTGATACTTTGTTATAACAGCCCTTGGAAACTAATATATTCCGTTTTCTTTTCTTAATAGGTAATGTGTTACAGAAAGTTCTGGGATTGGTTCTTTTCCATTGACTAAGGAAGGCTTAGAAGAGAATTTCCATTCGCTGACTGACTGATTTATTCATTCCGTAAATATTTACTGAACCCCTAGAATGTGACAAGCTCTGTGCTAGGCACTAGGAATATAACAGAGAATAAGACAAATGATTCCTCTTCCCTTACACAACTTACGTTTTTAAGAGAAATTTTAAATTCATACCAAAACTGTTCAGGGTCACAACAGTGTCCTCAAAGAAGGTTACTTAAAATGAATCGAATAAAACAATGTTGTGGACAGAATGTTTGAGGCCCCCCAAATTTCTGTGCTGAAACCCTACACCCCCACCCACAGTGTGCCTATATTTAGAGATGGGATCTCTAAGGAAGTAATTAAGGTTAAATGCGGTCATAATGGTGAGGTCCTGAACTGACAGGATTAGTATCTTTATGAGAAGAGACACCTGAGAACTCTTTCCATTCCTATGATCACCTCAAGAACACACTGAGGAAAGTCCATATGTGGACATAGTGAGAAGATGACCATCTGCAAGCCGAGAAGAGAGCTCTTACCAGGAACCACCTCTACCGGATGTTGATCTGGCACTTTCAGCCTCCATAATTGTGAGAAAATAAATGTCTGTTGTTTAAGCAAGGCAGTTTGTGGTATTTTGTTAGGGCAGCCTAAGCAGATTAATACATAGAGGAACCAAATATCCATGGAAATTAGTAGAAAAGGTGTATTTTTATCTTTTAAAAATTATGAGTTAAATTGAACTTACATTTTAGAAATTTCGTATTATAGGTGCCACGGTAATTCTTAGAACAGACATAGAATGAACCAAGTGCTAATTGTTTATGGGGGAAGATAGACTTTGGTGGGGAGGCTTTCAGTGCAGAGAATTGAGTTAACTGTTTTCCATAGACCAGCAGATTATTATTTTTGGTTTGTACAAGTCCCTGTATTAGTTCCCTATTGCTGTTGTAGCAAATCACCACAAATGTAGTGGCTTAAAACAACACATACATAGTTCTTTAGGTAAGAATTTCCAAATGGGTCACATGGGACTAAAACCAAGATGTCATGAAGGCTGCATTCTTTCTGGAGGCTCTAGGAAAGAATCCATTCCTTAACTTTTCCTCTTTCTAGAGGCTGCCCACATTTCCTGGCTCATGAACCTCTTCTATCTTCAAAGCTAACAGTTGGATCGCTCCGACCCTGCTTCCATCACTACCTCATCTTCTCTGGCTCATTTATTTCCCTTTCCATCTTTTACATAACCTTGTGATTACATTGGACCCACCCAGATAATCTAGAATAGTCTCACTATTTTAAAATCCCTAATCACATTTGCAGAATCTCTTTTGTCATATAAGGTAAAACATTCACTCATTCCTAGGATTAGGACATGGACATCTTTGGAGGTGCTATTACTCTACCTGCTGCAGTCCTCATTCCTGTTTTATTTTATGTCATGTCATATCATGTCATTTTTTTATGACACTTCTCCCTCATTCACCATTTCTATTCCCATTCCAGTTCTACTCTCCCTCACCTCCATCCCCCAGGCACCCACTTTATTATTTTTTTAATAAATTTATTAATTTATATATTTATTTTTGGCTGTGTTGGGTCTTTGTTGCTGCATGTGGACTTTCTCTAGTTGCAGGGAGCAGAGGCTACTCTTTGTTGCAGTGCACGGGCTTCTCATTGCGGTGGCATCTCGTTGCAGAGCACAGGCTCTAGGTGCACAGGCTTCAGTAATTGTGGCACGCAGGCTCAGTAGTTGTAGCTCACAGGCTCTAGAGCGCAGGCTCAGTAGTTGTGACACAGGGGCTTAGTTGCTCTGCGGCATGTGGGATCTTCCCGGACCAGGGCTCGAACCTGTGTCCCCTGCATTGGCAGATGGATTCTTAACCACTGCACCACCAGGGAAGCCCCCATCCCCTTTAAAATTCTTAATGGAACCTCGGTTATATATGTACCATTTACTGATACACAATGTTTTGTGTATACATGTATTTGTTTTTTAATTTACACATGTCATCCTAGATATAGACTCAGTTTGTTTCTTTTTTTTTTCACTTAGTATACTTTTTGGAAATTTTTTTGCTTATCTGTATTTTCTACAGTGGATATGTTCACTGATTTTTAAAAAAACTTTTATTTGTTTTTATTTTTGGCTGTGTTGGGTCTTCGTTGTTGCGTGTGGGCTTCTCATTGTGGCTTCTCTTGTTGCGGAGCACGGGATCTAGGCACATGGGCTCAGTAGTTGTGGTTCGCGGGCTCTAGAGCGCAGGCTCAGTAGTTGTGGTGCATGGGTTTAGTTGCTTCACAGCATGTGGGATCTTCCCGGACAAGGGCTTTAACCCGTGTCCCCTGCATTGGCAGGCGGATTCTTAACCACTGCACCACTAGGGAAGCCCTGATTTTTTTTTTTTAGTGTTTTTTTTAAGTGTGTAATTTAGTGGGTTTTAGTTTGTTCACAACATTGTGCAACAATCACCATTATCTGATTCCAGAATAGTTTCCTCATCCCAGAAGTAAACCTCAAACCCATTAGTAGTTACTCCCCATTCCCCTTTTCCCAGGCCCTGTAAACCACTGATCTACTTTCTGCCCTTATGAAGCACAAGTTTAAACAGATTACCCTTGTCGTATAGGTATATCTGGTTCTGAGCTTCTGAATTATGCATTCTGTGCATCACTTTTTACTTCTCCATTCCTGTAATGGTGGACTCTTGGGTGCCTCTAGTGAGCTCCTACCACAAGCAGTGTTGCTGTGGACAAGACCTCATAAACCTATACAGCAGTTGCTCTGCAGATATACCCACTCTTCACTAACAGATTGCTCTCCCAGGTGGCTATTCCACTTCAAACGTCTAACAGCAGTACATAAGGATTTCCTTTTTCCAACTTCCTTACCAACATTTGGTTTTGTTCAATAAATTTTGCCCACCTTATCAGTGTATAGAAGCATCCAATTGTTTTAATTTGCACTTCTCTGATTTTTAGATAGGTTGAGCATCTCTTCATAAACTTATTAGTCTTTCACCTTTCCCCATCAATGATGTGTACATTAAGACCCTTTGCCACTTCATTATTGTGTTTTCCACTTTTTCCTTGTTGATATGCATGAGTCCCTTGTTTATTACAGATATTCAAACATTGAACATATCTTCTTATCTGTGACTCATCTGTTCATTTGTCTCTGACATCCTCTGTTGAACAGAAATCCTTAATTTAACGTGGTTGCATCCGTCATTTTTTCACCTTATATTTTAGGCTTATAGGGTCTTGTTTAAGAAATATTTTTCCATCCCAAATTTCTCAAAGAAATTCTATTATATTTTCTTCCATTAGTTCTATAATTTTACCTTTATAGTTAGGCCTTTAATCTATATGGAACTTTTATGTGATATAAAATAGGGATCCAAGTTAATTTCACATAGTAATCTAGTTATACTAACACCATCTAATGATTCATGTTTTCTCTGCTAATTTACCCTGCTTCTATGTATCAAATAGCCCTATGAAGAGATCACATGGAGAGGGCTTAAGCTTCTTGCCAACAGTCATGTAAGTGAACCATATTTGAAGTAGATCCTCTAGCCCCATTCAAGCCTTCAAATGACTATACACCCAGCTGACATCTTAATTACAACCTCATGAAAGACCATGAGCTGAAAGCACCCAGCTAATCTACTGAATTTCTGACTTACAGAAACTATGTGAGATAATAAATGTTTATTATTGTTTTAAACCACTAGGTTTTGGGGATAATTTGTAACACAGCAGAGGATAACTAATATAGTTTTAATACTGAATAACGAGTAAGTAGAGCTCTTTGGTCTCTATTATACGGTGCCCTTCAGTTTCTATTTCTTTTCTATCAGAGGAATAAAAGTAAGTGATAGCTTTTCAATTTTGGTGTTCCCTAAGAGTGTAAGATAGTTAATAAATGGGAAAGATGGGAAAAGAGAGAAAAGAAGCTGAGAAAGGAACAAATATTTAAGGCCCCTTACAGTGTGCCTATTATGTCCTTTATTACCTTATTTTGATCAAAAGAGTATTTGGTCAGCTGGCAAAAATGTGGTTATCACATTTATTTTATCTTGGACCTCTTACTACGTATAATCACTGTTGACCAAAGTGAGGAGGCCAAAGCACTGTTGGCTTTGACTTGGCTGGAGGCATAGGTCATAGAAAGGAATGAGGCAGATTTGGAAAATACTGTGAAGGAAATGCATGTGTTGAATGGAGTTTGCACTAAATACTCTTTAAGGTCCATCATCCCTAGTGTTCTGAGATATTCATCCTTTGCCTGGTAAACTCCTATCTACCCTTCAAGACTCAGCTTAAATGTACCAGTCCTCAAAAAGTCATTAGTTCTACATACCTCAACGTAATAAAGGCCATATATGACAAACCCACAGCTAACATCATAGTCAACAGTGAAAAGCTGAAAGCATTTCCTCTAAGATCAGGAACAAGACAAGGATGCCCACTCTTGCCACTTTTATTCAATATAGTTTTGGAAGTTCTAGCCACAGCAATCAGAGAAGAAAAATAAATAAAAGGAGCCCAAATCAGAAAGAAAGAAGTAAACTGTTTGCAGATAACATGATACTATACATAGAAAATCCTAAATATGCCACTAGAAAACTACTAGAGCTAATCAATGAATCTGGTAAAGTTGCAGGATATAAAATTAATGTACAGAAATCTGTTGCATTTTGATACACTTACAGTGAACTATCAGGAAGGAAACTATGGAAACAATACCATTTACCATTGCGTCAGAAAGAATAAAATACCTAGGAATAAACCTACCTAAGGAGATAAAAAAACCTCTATTCAGAAAACTATAAGACACTGATGAAACAAATTGAAGATGACACAAACAGATGGAAAGATATCTCATGTTCTTGGATTGGGAGAATTAATATTAAAATGACCATAGTACCCAAAGCAATCTACACATTCAATGCAATCCCTATCAAAATACCAATGGCATTTTTCACAGAACTAGAACAAATAATTTTAAAATTTATATGGAAACATAAAAGACCCTGAATATCCAAAACAATTTTGAGAAAGAAGAACAGAGATGGAGGAATCACACTCCCTGACTTCAGACTATACTACAAAGCCACAGTCATCAAAACAGTATGGTACTGGCACAAAAACAGACATATGGATCAGTGGAACAGAATAGAGAACCCGGAAATAAACCCATGCACTTGTGGCCAATCAATCTGCAATAGAGGAGGCAAGAATATACCATGGAGAAAATACAGTCTCTTCAATAAGTGGTGCTGGGAAAACTGGACAGCTACAAGTAAAAGAATGAAATTAGAGCATTCTCTAACCCCATATACAAAAATAAACTCAAAGTGGATTAAAGACCCCTAAGTATAAGACCAAATACCATAAAGCTCCTAGAGGGGAATATAGCCAATATTTTATAATAACTATAAATGGAACATAATCTTTTAAAATTGTGAATCACTATATTGTATACCTATAACTTATATATAAACTATACTTCAATTTTTAAAAAAGCCAGTAGTTCTAGCCAGAGTGAAACATTTCTTTATCTAATAAATGCTTTCACAGCACTTTCTGTATACCTCTATTTTGGCACTCATATTGGAAAGGGGATATGGCAATATTATTGGTTGCCTATCCTCCATCTTCTTCCTTGCTAACAGAACCCTGCTTTTGTTCAGAAGGCACTGTGCCAAGTACTGTTCCCCATAGTCAGAGATTGGTATAGTGGTGGGCATGTGACCCAAGCTCTGTCCACTGAGACATAAAGAGCAGTATCTTGGATGCTTCTGGAGGGAAATTTTTTTCCCTGTAAAAGAGCAGATATACAAAAAAGCTCTTTTCTGTTCATTTCCTTCCCTCTGCTTTAGATGTTATAGTGTGAGGATGTTATGTCTGGTACCATGGCAGTCATTTTCCGAACACGAGGAGAGAGCTCTCATATATATTGTGTGGATAGTGAAGCAGAAGAATTAAAAGTGTTCCAATTCTTGGCATCACTGAGCCACTGAATGGACCATGTAACTGCCAAACTCCAAACTTTTCTGTGATGTAAGTAAATTTCCCACGTTGTTTAAGTTTTTGTAAGTCAGGTTCCAAGTTATTTTCATCCCAAAGCATGCAAATTGATAGAAAGGGAAACAAAAACAACATTTATTAAACACTTGTAATATGCTTGAATGTTTTGTTAACATGCTTCTCTCCCTAAATTGTTAGAGTAGGGACCTTGTCTTAATCAATTCCTAGCTCCTTCTGTAGTCTCTGATTTAGAATGATTGCTTAAGAAGTGTTTGTGCAATGAATAAATAATAAATGAATGGATAAATCTGTAAATCAATGTGATGATGTTATTAGGAGGCAGTATAGAAAAAATGGCTAAGAGCATAACCTCAGGTATTACATTTCCGGCTTCCAACCCTGGCTATACCACTTACTAGCTATGTGACCTTGGGCAAGTCACTTAATTTCTATAAAGCTGTTTCCTCAGCTATGAAATGGGTGTAATAATAGTATATACCTAAAAGAATTGTTGTGAGGATATTAAATATTCTATATAAAGGGCCCAATACAGAATTTCACAAGTAACAAACACTGAACACGTTAGCCATTATTATTAGAGAAAAATAGGGAAGAGCCAACAATGATTCCAAATTTTCAAGCCTGGTTAACTGGGAAAATAAAGATAAGCTGGGCCAAAATTCAGTGTGGAAATGGAAAAGATGATGTTCATCTTCAGACATATGTAAAACAAAGCCTAAATATAATTAGAGAGTAAAGATATTTTGGATATAGAGAGAGTTACTCTGCTTAGATTCTGATTTAATTGCAGTTACTCATCCTGAAATTCTATAATCACAGAATTATACTTTTAAATATAGTAATTTAAAGAGGAGGATAACTTCCAGATTGCATCCATGATGAGTCAAATCCAAGGAGGTAGTAGTTTCTGAGATTCTGCCTAAAAATGTGTTCTCAAGTAGTGATCTTCAAAAACAAAATATTACAGAGAGAAAAGATTTCCTTAAATGGTGTAAATTCATGCAGTATCAGTGATGTGATGTGGTTTAGTCTCTGAAATCTCTTGAATTCTCTTCCCAAGTTGATGTTTCTTCATGGAAACAGAGGAAAGCTATGCTGGAAATATTTAGAGGGGAAATTCTGTGTATTAGCATTCAACCACTTTTGTTCCCCAGCTAGTCAGAACCAGTAATAAAAGTCAAACATGGAGGAGGTGTGACTAAGATGGCAGCGTAGGAAGACCCTGAGCTCACCTCCTGCCATGGGCACACCAAAATTACAACTATTTACAGAGCAAATGTCTAAGAGAATGACCTGGAGACTAGCAGAAAAGGTTTTCCACAACTAAAAATATAAAGAAGGAACCACAATGAGACGGGTAGGAGGGGTGGAGATGCAGTAGAGTGAAGACCCATATCCCCAGGATAGGCAACCCATAAATGGGATGAAATAACTATTGCAGAGGCTCTCCCCAAGGAGCAAGGGATCTGAGGCCCACATCAGTCTTCCCAGCCCAGGGGTTTTGTACCAGGAAGATGAGCCCCCAGAATGTCTGGCTTTGAAGCCCAGCAGGGCTTGCATGCAGGAGAGCCAGATGGCTATAGGAAACAGATACTCCCCTCTTAAAGACTGCATACAAAATTTACATGCTCTGAATCCTAGTGCAGAGGCAGCAATTTAAAAGGAACCTGGGGGACTTCCCTGTTGGCACAGTGGTTAAGAATCCGCCTGCCAACGCAGGGGACACAGGTTCGAGCCCTGGTCCAGGAAGATCCCACATGCCACGGAGCAACTAAGCCCATGCACCACAACTACTGAGCCTGTGCTCTAGAGCCTGTGAGCCACAACTACTGAAGCCCGCGCGCCTAGAGCCCATGCTCCGCAACAAGAGAAGCCACCGCAATGGGAAGCCCACGCACCGCAACGAAGAGTAGCCCCACTCACAGCACCTAAAGAAAGCCCACGTGCAGCAACAAAGACCCAATGCAGCCAAAAATAAATTAATTAATTAAAAATAAAAGGAGCCTGGGTCAGACCCACTTGCTGATCTTGGAGAACCTCCCAAAGGGGCGGGAGGCAACTAGGACTCCCCCGGGGACATAGTTACTGGTGGCAACCATTTTTGGGAACTCTTTCTACCACAAGGACACTGGTGCTGGAAAGCACCATTTTGGAGCCTCATTCCAGTCTTTTAGCACCAGGGACTTACCTGCCCACCAGCAGGCCAGCACCAGCTCTGGGCCCCAAGGGTCCCACAGCTGGCCATTTTGGGGTCTGAACCTGCCCACCAGTAGACCAGCAGCCACCTTATGAGGCAAGGCCTAACAGCCAACCGAGCTGGGGGCCACTCCCACCACAAGAAGGGCCCATGCAGCCCACATAGGGGGCACCCCAGAGCATATAGCTCTGGTGATCGGAGGGGAATGTATCACTGGGCCCCACAGGACATCTCCTACACAGGGTCACTTCTCCAAGTTCAGGAATCATAACCAACTTACCAAAAACACGGGAACAAACAGAGAATTAGGCAAAATGAGGAGACAGAGGAATATGTTCAAAACAAAGGAACAAAACCCCAGAAGAAGAGCTAAGAGAATTTGAGAAAAGCAATCTACCTGATAAAGAGCTCAAGGTAAATGATCATATAGATGCTCAATGAACCCAGGAGAAAAATATATGAAAACAGTGAGAAGTTTAACAAAGAATTATAAAATATAAAGAAGAACCAAATAATAACTGAAGAATATACTAGAAGGAATCAACTGTAGATTAGATGGAACAGATCACCAAACTGGAAGAGAGAATAGTGGAAATCACCCAAGCTGCACAGAAAAAAAGAAAAATGAATTTTTAAAAATCAGGTCTCTACAATTTTAAGAGACCTTTGGGACAACATCAAGTGTACTAACATCAAGTGTACTAACGTTGGGTCCCAGAAGAGAAGAGAGTGAGAAAGGGGCAGAGAACTTATTTGAAGAAATGATAGCTGAAAACCTTCCTAATGTAGGAAAGTAAACAGATATTAGGGTTCAGGAAAACAGAGTCACAAACAAGATGAACCCAACCCAAAGAGGTCTACCCCAAGATACATAATAATTAAAATGACAAAAAATAAAGAATCATAAAAACAGCAGAGAAAAGCAACTAGTTACATGCATGAGAACTCCCATAAGACTCTCAGCTGACTTTTCATCAGAAACTTTGCAAGCCAGAAGGGAATGGCATCATATATTCAAAGTGATGAAATGAAAAAGTCTACAACCAAGAATACCATACCCAGCAAGGCAGATCTGCTTCAGATTTAAAGGAGAGATAAAGAGTTTTACTGATAAGCAAAAGCTGAAAGAGTTCAGCACCACCAAACCAGCTTTAAAAGAAGCATTAAAGGGACTTCTCTAAGTGGAAAAGAAAAGGCCACAACTGGAAATATGAAAATTATGAAAGGAAAAATCTCATTAGTAAAGGCAATCATATAGTAAAGGTAGTAGATCAACCATTTATAAAGTTATTTGGAAGGTTAAAAGACAAAAATAGTAAAAATCCTCTATATCCACAATAAGTATTTGGGGATGCACAAAATAAAATGATGTAACATATGATGTCAAAAACATTAAATGTGTAGGGGGGAAGTAAAAATGCAGAGTTGGGAACCAAGATGGTGGAGTAGAAGGACATGCTCTCACTCCCTCTTCTGAGAACACCAGAATCACAACTAGCTGCTGGACAGTCATCGACAGGAAGACACTGGAACTCACCAAAAAAGATACCCCACATCCAAAGATAAAGGAGAAGCCACAAAGAGATGGTAGGAGGGGCGCAATCACAGTAAAATCAAATCCCATAACTGCTGGGTGGGTGACTCACAGACTGGAGAACACTTATACCATAGAAGTCCACCCACTGGAGTTAAGGTTCTGAGCGCCACATCAGGCTTCCCAACCTGGAGGTCTGGCAATGGGAGGAGGAATTCCTAGAGAATCAGACTTTGAAGGCTAGTGGGATTTGATTGCAGGTCTTCGACAGGACTGGGGGAAATAGAGACTCCACTCTTGGAGGGCGCACACAAAGTAGTGTGTGCATTGGGACCCAGGGGAAGAAGCAGTGATCCCAGGGGAGACTGAACCAGACCTACCTGCTAGTGTTGGAGGGTCTCCTGCAGAGGCAGGGGTGGCTGTTGCTCACCATGGGGACAAGGACACTGGCAGCAGAAGTTCTGGGAAATACTCCTTGACGTGAGCCCTCCCAGAGTCTGCCATTAGCCCCACCAAAGAGCCCAGGTAGTCTCCAGTGTTGGGTTGCCTCAGGCCAAACAACCAACAGGGAGGGAACCCAGCCCCACCCATCAGCAGTCAAAAGGATTAAAGTTTTACTGAGCTCTGCCCACCAGAGCAACAGTCAGCTCTACCCACCAACAGTCCCTCCCATCAGGAAACTTGCACGAGCCTCTTAGATAGCCTCATCCACCAGAGGGCAGACAGCAGAAGCAAGAAGAACTACAGCGGCAGCCTGTGGAACAAAAACTACCTTCACAGAAAGATATACAAGATGAAAAGGCAGAGGGCTATGTACCAGATGAAGGAACAAGATAAAACCCCAGAAAAACAATTAAATGAAGTGGAGATAGGCAGCCTTCCAGAAAAAGAATTCAGAATAATGATAGTGAAAATGATTCAGAACCCCGGAAAAAGAATGGAGGCAAAGATCGAGAAGATGCAAGAAATGTTTAACAAAGACCTAGAAGAATTAAAGAACAAACAAACAAAGATGAACAATACAATAACTGAAATGAAAACTACAAAAGAAGGAATCAATAGCAGAATAACTGAGGCAGAAGAATGGATAAGTGACCTGGAAGACAGAATGATGGAATTCAGTGCTGCAGAACAGAATAAAGAAAAAACAATGAAAAGAAATGAAGACAGCCTAAGAGACCTCTGGGACAACATTAAACGCAACAACATTCGCATTATAGGGGTCCCAAAAGGAGAAGAGAGAGAGAAAGGACTTGAGAAAATATTTGAAGAGATTATAGTCGAAGACTTCCCTAACATGGCAAAGGAAATAGCCACCCAAGTCCAGGAAGCACAGAGAGTCCCATACAGGATAAACCCAAGGAGAAACATGCCGAGACACATAGTAATCAAATTGACAAAAATTAAAGACAAAGAAAAATTACTGAAAGTAGCAAGGGAAAAAAGACAAATAACATACAAGGGAACTCCCGTAAGGATAACAGCTGATTTCTCAGCAGAAACTCTACAAGCCAGAAGGGAGTTGCATGATATACTTAAAGTGATGAAAGGGAAGAATCTACAACCAAGATTACTCTACCCGGCAAGGATCTCATTCAGATTCGATGGAGAAATCAAAAACTTTACAGACAAGCAAAAGCTAAGAGTATCCAGCACCACCAAACCAGCTCTACAGCAAATGCTAAAGGAACTTCTATAAGTGGGAAATACAAGAGAAAAAAAGGACTTACAAAAACAAACCCAAAAAGGACTTAAAAAAACAAACCCAAAACAATTAAGAAAATGGTCATAGGAACATACATATTGATAATTACCTTAAATGTGAATGGATTACATGCTCCAACCAAAATGGATTACATGCTCCAACCAAAAGACACAGGTTTGTTGAATGGATACAAAAACAAGACCCATATATATGCTGTCTACAAGAGACCCACTTCAGACCTAGGGACACATACAGACTGAAAGTGATGGGATGGAAAAAGATATGCCATGCATGGAAGTCAAAAGAAAGCTGGAGTAGCAATACTCATATCATATAAAATAGACATTAAAATAAAGAATGTTACAAGAGACAAGGAAGGACACTACATAGTGATCAAGGGATAAATCCAGAAAGAAGATATAACAATTATAAGTATATATGCACCCAACTTAGGAGCACCTCAATACATAAGGCAACTGCTAACAGCTATAAAAGAGGAAATCAACAGTAGCACAATAATAGTGGGGGACTTTGACACCTCACTTACACCAGTGGACAGATCATCCAAAATGAAAATAAATAAGGAAACAGAAGCTTTAAATGACACAATAGACCATATAGATTTAATTGATATTTATAGGACATTCCATCCAAGAACAGATTACACTTTCTTCTCAAGTATGCACGGAACATTCTCCAGGATAGATCACATCTTGGGTCACAAATCACCTTGGTAAATTTAAGAAAATTGAAATCATATCAAGCATCTTTTCTGACCACAACGCTATGAGATTAGAAATGAATTACAGGGAAAAAAGCAAAAAAACACAAACACATGGAAGCTAAACAATATGTTACTAAATAACCAAGAGATCGCTGAAGAAATCAAAGAGGAAATCAAAAAATACCTAGAGACAAATGACAATAAAACACGATGATCCAAAACCTATGGGATGCAGCAAAAGCAGTTCTAAGAGGGAAGTTTATAGCTATACAAGTCTACCTCAAGAAACACGAAAAATCTCAAATAAACAATCTAACCTTACGCCTAAAGGAACTACAGAAAGAAGAACAAACAAAACCCAAAGTTAGCAGAAGGAAAGAAATCATAAAGATCAGAGCAGAAATAAATGAAATAGAAACAAAGAAAACAATAGCAAAGATCAATAAAACTAAAAGCTGGTTCTTTGAGAAGATAAACAAAATTGATAAACCATTAGCCAGACTCATCAAGAAAAAGAGGGAGAGGACTCAAATCAATAAACTTAGAAATGAAAAAGGAGAAGTTACAACAGACACCACAGAAATACAAAGCATCCTAAGAGACTACTACAAGCAACTCTATGCCAATAAAATGAACAACTTGGAAGAAATGGACAAATTCTTAGAAAGGTATAACCTTCCAAGACTGAACCAGGAAGAAATAGAAAATATGAACAGACCAAGCACAAGTAATGAAGTGGAAACTGTGATTAAAAATCTTCCAACAAACAAAAGTCCAGGACCAGATGGCTTCACAGGTGAACTCTATCAAACATTTAGAGAAGAGCTAACACCCATCCTTCTCAGACTCTTCCAAAAAATTGCAGAGGAAGGAACACTCCCAAACTCATTCTATGAGGCCACCATCACCCTGATACCAAAACCAGACAAAGATACTACAAAAAAAGAAAAATACAGACCAATATCACTGATGAATATAGATCAAAAATCCTCAACAAAATACTAGCAAACAGAATCCAACAGCACATTAAAAGGATCATACACCATGATCAAGTGGGATTTATCCCAGGGATGCAAGGATTCTTCAATATACACAAATCAATCAATGTGATACACCATATTAACAAATTGAAGGATAAAAACCATATGATCATCTCAATAGATGCAGGAAAAGCTTTTGACAAAATTCAACACCCATTTATGATAAAAACTCTCCAGAAGGTGGGCATAGAGGGAACCTACCTCAACATAATAAAGGCCATATACGACAAAACCCACAGCAAACATCATTCTCAGTGGTGAAAAACTGAAAGCATTTCCTCTAAGATCAGGAACAAGACAAGGATGTCCACTCTCACCACTATTATTCAACATAGTTTTGGAAGTCCTAGCTATGGCAATCAGAGAAGAAAAGGAAATAAAAGGAATACAAATTGGAAAAGATGAAGTAAAACTGTCACTGTTTGCAGATGACATGATACTATACATAGAGAATTCTAAAGATGCCACCAGAAAACTACTAGAGCTAATCAATGAGTTTGGTAAAGTTGCAGGATACAAAATTAATGCACAGAAATCTCTTGCATTCCTATACACTAATGATGAAAAATCTGAAAGAGAAATTAAGGAAACACTCCCATTTACCATTGCAACAAAAAGAATAAAATACCTAGGAATAAACCTACCTAGGGAGACAAAAGACCTGTATGCAGAAAACTATAAGACACTGATGAAAGAAATTAAAGATGATACCAACAAATGGAGAGATATACCACGTTCTTGGATTGGAAGAATCAACACTGTGAAAATGACTATACTACCCAAAGCAATCTACAGATTCAATGCAGTCCCTATCAAATTACCAGTAGCATTTTTTATAGAACTAGAACAAAAAATTTTAACTTTGTATGGTGACACAAAAGACCCCGAATAGCCAAAGCAGGGGAAAAAGCGGAGCTGGAGGAATCAGACTCCCTGAATTCAGACTATACTACGAAGCTACAGTAATCAAGAATATATGGTACTGGCACAAAAACAGAAACATAGGGCTTCCCTGGTGGCGCAGTGGTTGAGAGTCCGCCTGCCGATGCAGGGGACACGGGTTCGTGACCTGGTCTGGGAGGATCCCACGTGCCGTGGAGCAGCTGGGCCCATGGGCCATGGCCACTGGGCCTGCGCGTCTGGAGCCTGTGCTCTGCAACGGGAGAGGCCACAGCAGTGAGAGGCCCGCGTACTGCAAAAAAAAAAAACAAAAAAAACCCCCCAGAAACATAGATCAATGGAACAAGATAGAAAGCCCAGAGATAAACCCACGCACCTATGGTCAACTAATCTATGACAAAGGAGGCAAGGATATACAATGGAGAAAAGACAGTCTCCTCAATAAGTGGTGCTGGGAAAACTGGACAGCTACATGTAAGACAATGAAATTAGAACACTCCCTAACACCATACACAAAAATAAACTCAAAATGGATTAGAGACCTAAATGTAAGACAGGACACTATAAAACTCTTAGGGGAAAACACAGGAAGAACACTCTTTGACACAAATCACAGCAAGATCTTTTTTGATCCACCTCCTAGAGTAATGGTAATAAAAACAAAGATAAACAAATGGGACCTAATGAAACTTAAAAGCTTTTGCATAGCAAAGGAAACCATAAATAAGACAAAAAGACAACCTTCAGAATGGGAGAAAATATTTGCCAACGAATCAATGGACAAAGGATTAATCTCCAAAATATATAAACAGCTCATGAAGCTCAATATTAGAAAACCAAACAACCCAGTCCAAAAATGGGCAGGAGACCTAAATAGACATTTCTCCAAAGAAGACATACAGGTGGCCAAGAAGCACATGAAAAGCTGCTCAACATCACTAATTATTAGAGAAATGCAAATCAAAACTACGATGAGGTATCACCTCACACCAGTTAGAATGGGCATCATCAGAAAATCTAGAAACAACAAATGCTGGAGAGGGTGTGGAGGAAAGGGAACCCTTTTGCACTGTTGGTGGGAATGTAAATTGATACAGCCACTATGGAGAACAGTATGGAGGTTCCTTAAAAAACTAAAAATAGAATTACCATATCATCCAGCAATCCCACTACTGGGCATATACCCAGAGAAAACCATAATTCAAGAAGACACATGCACCCCAATGTTCATTGCAGCACTATTTACAATAGCCAGGTCATGGAAGCAACCTAAATGCCCATCAACAGACGAATGGATAAAGAAGATGTGGTATATATATACAATGGAATATTACTCAGCCATAAAAAGGAACGAAATTGGGTCATTTGTTGAGATGCGGATGGATCTAGAGACTCTCATACACAGTGAAGTAAGTCAGAAAGAGGAAAACAAATATCGTATATTAACACATATATGTGGAACCTAGAAAAATGGTACAGATGAACCGGTTTGCAAGGTGAACTTGAGACACAGATGTAGAGAACAAACATATGGACACCAAGGGGGGTAAGCGGCAGGGGGTGGTGGTGGTGGAGGTGTGATGAATTGGGCGATTGGGATTGACATGTATACACTTATGTGTATAAAATTGATGACTAATAAGAAAAAAATGCAAACCATATATGGGTTTTATACAATTTAAATAAAAACTCTTATTTGTAAAGGAAGATTATACAGCTTTTGAGGACATGGGTTGGAGTACTTTTTAAATGTAATTAATCTAAAATAAGCCAGGCAGAGGAAGACAAATACTGCATAGAATCACTTATATGTGAAATCTTAAGAAAAAAAAAAAAAAGTCGAAGGCTAGAAACAGAGCAGAAAAGTGGTTGCCAGGGTGGTAGTTAGGGGAAATAAGGAGAGGTTGGTAATAGGGTACAAAGTTTCAGTTATAAGATGAATAAGGTCTGAGCATCTAACGAAAAACATGGCAACTAGTGATAACACTGTATTGTATAATTGAAATTTGCTGAAAGAGTAGAACTTAAATGTTCTTACCTCCCCCCCCAAAAGGATAAATATGTGAAGTGATGGATGTGTTAATTAACGAGATGGGTGGAATCCTTTCACAATGTTCACATACATCAAATCACCACAATGTACATTTTAAACGTCTTGTAATTTTATGTCAATTATACCTCAGTAAAGCTGAAATAATAGGTCTAAAAAAATGCAGACTTGTTAGAATGCATTTGAACTTAAAAGATCATTAACTTATTATAACTATATTTGATAATAATAATATATATATTATATAGTATGTATATATATACACATACATATATGTACATATATGTACATATATGTATGCACATATATATTATATAGTATGTATATGTATATATATAGTATGATTATCACAGTAACCACAAACCAAAAACCTATAATAGCTACACACTCAAAAAAGAAAAAGGAATCCAAACATAACACTAAAGATAGTCATCAGGAGCTTCCCTGGTGGCGCAGTGGTTGAGAGCCCACCTGCTGATGGAGGGGACACGGGTTCATGCCCCGGTCCAGGAAGATCCCACATGCCGCGGAGCGGCTGGGCCCTTGAGCCATGGCCACTGGGCCTGCGTGTCCGGAGCCTGTGCTCCGCAATGGGAGAGGCCACAACAGTGAGAGGCCTGCGTACCGAAAAAAAGATAGTCATCAAATCACAAGGGAAGAGAGCAAAAGAAGAAAAAAGGAACAAAAAATAACTACAAAAACAACCGCAAAACAATTAACAAAATGGCAATAAGTACATACCTATCAACAATTACTGCAAATGTAAATATACTAAATGTTGCATTCAAAAATCATAGAGTGGCTGAATGGATAAAGAAAGAAAACAAACAAGACCCATCTATATGTGGCCTACAAGAGACTCACTTCAGATCTAAAGGCACACATGGACTGAAAATGAGAGGATGGAAAAAGGTATCCTGTGCAGATGGAAACAGAAAGAAAGTTGGGGTAGCAATACCTATATCAGACAAAATAGAGTTCAAAACAAAGTTTTGTGATGATATAATAATTGTAAATATATATGCATCCAACATACGAGCACCTAAATACATAAAGCAAATATGGAAAAACATAAAGGGAGAAATTGACAGCAACATAATACCAGCAGGAGATTTTAACACCCCACTGTTATCAATGGACAAATCATTCAAAGAGAAAATCAATAAGGAATCACAGACCTTAAATGATACATTAAACCAGATGGAATTAATAGATGTACATATAGATCATTCCATCAAAAGCAGCAGAATACACATCTTTTCAAGTGCACATGCAACAGTCTTTGGGATAGATCACATGCTAGACTACAAAACAAGTCTCAGTTAGCTTAAGACTGAAATCATACCAAGCATCTTTTCCAACCACAATATTATGAAATTAGAAATGAACTACAAGAAAAAAAACAAAAAGTACAAACAAACGTATGGAGGCTAAACAAAATGCTGCTGAACAACAAATTTGTCACTGTAGAAATCAAAAAGGAAATCAAGAAATACCTAAAGACAAATGAAAATGGAAAAAACGATCCAAAAAATCTATGGGATGCAGCAAAAGCAGTTTTAAGACAGAAGTTTATTGTGATACAAGTCTAGATCTGGGAATAAGAAAAATTACAAATAAATTAGCCTTAAATCTAAAGGACTAAAAAAAGAAGAGCAAACAAAACCCAAAGTTGGTAAAGGGAGAGAAATAATAAAGATCAGAGCAGAAATAAAGACCAAAAAAAGAAAAAAAATAGAAAAGATCAATGAAACTAAGAGCTGGTTCCTTGAAAGGATAAACAAAATTGATAAACCTTTTGCCAGCCAGACTCATCAAGAAAAAGAAAAAGAGCCCAAATAAATAAAATCAGAAATGAAAGAGAAATTACAACCAACACCATAGAAATAGGATCATAAGAGATTATTATAAACAATTGTATGCCAATAAAATGGGCAATCTAGAAGAATGGATAAATTCCTAGAAACACACAATCTCCCAAGACTGAATCAGGAAGAAATACAAAATATGAACACACCTATACCAGTAATGACATTGAATCAATAATTTTAAAAACTCGCAACAAACAACAGTCCAAGATCAGATCACTTCACAAATGAATTCTATCAAACATTTAAAGAAGAGTTAACACCTATCCTTCTCAAACTATTCCAAAAAAATGGAAGAAGAAATGTTTCCAAACTTATTCTACAAGGCCAGCATCACCCTGATACCAAAACCAGATCTGCTATATCAACCACCTCCCCATCCTGACTTGATGGAGGAATAGGGCAGAGAGGGAGAGTTGCCTACCCTCCAGGGGAGCACTGTGCTCTTGACCAGTATTTGAACACCAAAACTAATACATTTTACTAACTGGGAAGGTATGGTTTTGGACAAGATTCTTTAAGGAAATTGCTAACCAACAACAAAGGAGAACAAGAGAGAGCAGTTATTAGGGGAAAAAATGAAGTTATTATTTATTTATATACCCCAATGAATTGAGACATCTAAAAACCCAATTTCATAAATAAAAAAGGAACTTATTGGCTTAATCTCTCAACAAATATTTATTGATTGCTTCCCTTGTGCCAGACACTGTTCTAGGTAAGGGCGATACAGCTTTGAAAAATATTAAACAAGGTCCCTGCTTTCCTGGAACTTATAAGAGTCTAGGAGTAGCACTGGCTCCAGGCATTGTGATCAGTGTCATCAGAAAATTTTTTTTCCATCTTTCAGACTTTTTCCTTTTGTGCAGGCTTAATTTGGAGCAGGGATGGGCTCTTCCTGCTTGAAGCTTTGTGGCTACCAGTGTAGCAACTGTAATAGGAAGAGAGTCTCATTTTCCCAGTCATTGTAGCACAACGCTAGACTGTCTCATTGACGTGGCTTGGGCTAGGTGCATCTCTCTGAACCTGATTAGACAGATCTCAGTTATTAGTGAGGCCGCCACAAGTGTTTGTGCAGGTTATTCACTGCAAAGAGAACAAGCAGGAGCTGAGGTCCAGTGCAGGGCACACCATGTTTTTGCCTCGTGCAGAACTATATCTGCTGGAGAGGGTGCATTTTTCTAATTCACACTGTGACACCACAGTGGTTTTAGTCAAGTGCTCACCATGGAGCAAAGGTGGGATAGGGTTATCCCCACATAAACCAAATGGTCTGAGGGTGGGAAAAGGACAGTGGGGTGCCTTTGGCAAAAGACAGTAAAAGGGATGTTGAGTAGGCAAAAAAACAGCTATCCACTTCATTCCTTTAAAACATAGAAAGGCAAGGTCATAGAGTAGAGAAAACTTGGACTTGGCATCAGAAGGACTGGGTTCTAATTCTGGTTGTGGAAGCCGTGGGATATTGGGCATATCACTTAACCAGCTCCCACAGAGTTTGTTTCCTTTCTTGAAAAATAGAATTATTTTTCTGCCTCCCCCACACACTCATTGAAAGGGAAAATGAGATAATAAATGAGAATATGGTTTGAAAATTGTAAGTTTCTTACATCTGGAAGGTATTATGATTATTTATTACATTTTTTCAGTCAGTATCTTGCCCAGTGCCCTTACACATTGAAGGCTCCCATTAGGTATTTATTAATTGCCTGATCCATGATATGGAAACTCATGTCACTCTGGGTCCTTTTCCAAAACGTTATACAAGCAAAATGTTTTGGTGAAATATTCATTCAACATTAAAATTCAACAACACTAGGAACATGCAGAGCAAGCTATCTTTTGACCTCATCATTCAGATCTCAATTTAAGTATTACTTCCTCAGGGGAAACTTCATCGTTCATCCCCAGTCCCCCAATCAGGGCAGGGCCTCCAACCTGTTTCACAACACTTAACACAATTCTAGTTTAATGGTTACTTGTGAAATTCTTGTTTAATGCCTGTCTCCATCATTGGCCATGAACTCCATTGTGCAGGCACCATGGCTGTATTGTTTGATGTTGTATCCTGTTGTGCATGGTACATAGTAGGAAATTAAGAAACATTTGTTCAATGAATGAGTAAATTCATGAGATTAAGTGGAACAAGGTCAAGTGGACTAGGAAACATACATCTAATTTCCCCTTTCTGTTTTCCTAATTTTTAAAAAAATATTTACTTATTTATTTATTTGTCTGCGTGGGATCTTAGTTGCACGCGGGCTCAGTAGTTGCAGTACATGGGCTTAATTACCCCGCCCGTGGCATGTGGGATCTTAGTTCCCTGACCAGGGATCGAACCCACGTCCCCTGCATTGGAAGGCAGATTCTTAACCACTGGACCACCAGGGAAGTCCCTCTCCTAATATTTTTTTCCAAGCCCTCCAGGGACCATGTCCTCATGACTTACGGAACTGCTGCTAAGTAGAGAAAGAATGGGTAGTTGACTAAGCATGTCCCTTTAAGGACACACAATCAATGACTATTCAGAAATAAAATCCATTCACTCTGACCCATGCAAGCTACGTCTCAAAAATTCAGAATAAATGTATTATGGCAATTACAAGATGTGTAATCATTAATTTACTCTAGAATAATAGTTCTAAATTTTATACCTGTGTGTGTCCTAGTATGTCCTAATGCTTCTCTCTGCCTCAAAACTGTGACAGAACTAGGCAGTTCATTCCTGGAAGCATTACTCCCAGCCACAAATTTGATTACAGTGGTTCAGAGCAGGGAAGGAGACTTCAGAGACAAATTATTCCTTCTTACCCGCCTCCACCCTAAATTTCATTTACATAATGCAGTTCTTAGTATAAATGAAATGAGTCAGCATTGGGGAAGACAAACTGAAACGTGACTTCCATACCAAAGGCAACTTTTCTTTCTGTCAGTCTTAGTGAGTAAATGATCTTCTAAGTAATAGAATTTTTGAAAAATAGAGGTCAGCATGCAGTTAGGTCATAAATATCTATGTGCAGAATTTTTTTTTAATTTTGGTAAAATACACATAACAAAAAATTTACCATTTTAACCATTTTTAAGTACGGTTCAGTGGTGTTAAGTATATTCACATTATTCTGCACCCATTCCCCAGGCCTCTTTTCATCTTACAAAATAGAAATTCTATACTCATCAACAACTCCCCTTCCCCCACTGCCGCCATCCCCTAGCAACCATCATTCTACTTTCTGTCTGTATGAATTTGACTTCTCTAAGCACCTCATCAAGTTTCCAGAATCATACAGTATTTGTCTTTTTGTGAAAAGTGTCCCCTCCCTCAAAGCCCCAGTGCAGGCCTGGCCTCTTACTTGAAAGGGCTTGGAGTGGGAGGTCCAGGGTCTGCTCTTTCACTCTGCTCCCACTCCAACAACCTGGAAGGAGGTGGGAGGCACATTCTGGTTCTGAGATTCTCTGCATCACTCCCCTCTTTTCAAGGCTTAATTCCAATTGAGGGCTGAACTAGGCTGTAGACAAGGCAGTGGCCTTCTACGTAATTGGCTGGGTGGTGGGAAGTCCTCTCTTCCTGAGTTGGCATGGTGCCTGGGGCCATGTTTTTAGCACCAGCCTGATCCTCCAAGGATCCCTTGAAGAGAAGCAGCCATAGCTCCCTTTGGCCCTTCGAGTTCTGTCTGTCTCCATATCGTCTCCAGGAGGGGTGACTTTACTTGCCCAGTGGCCCCAGAGGCAATTCCCAGCTCCTGCCCCCCACCAACCTCTGAGATCCTTCTTATGGGACTGATAATGATAATGATCTTTTCTAGGCCCCAAAGGCTGAGGGGGACTGCAGTGAGGTATCCCCATCCTTTCCTCAGCTACTGCACATCACTGCTCCTTCTCATCTACTGGGCTAGGCTGCTCCAGAAACCTCCAAGTGGTTTGATATGATTTCAGATCCACTTGTTTATGACTAAAGTGAAGTTGTTTTAATCCACTTGTTTATGGCAAAGGCAAAAAAAAGCTGTTTTTAGAAATAAAGTTGTTTCGGGCTTCCCTGGGGGCTCAGTGGTTTAGAATCCACCTGCCAATGCAGGGGACACGGGTTTGAGCCCTGGTCCGGGAAGATCCCACATGCTGTGGAGCAGCTAAGCCTGTGGGCCACAACTACTGAGCCTAAGGTCTAGAGACCACGAGCCACAACTACGGAGCCTGCGTGCCTAGAGCCTGTGCTCCGCAACAAGAGAAGCCACTGGAGTGGGAAGCCTGTGCACCGCAACAAAGAGTAGCCCTGGCTCGCCGCAATTAAAGAAACCCCACACGCAGCAACAAAGACCCAACGCAGCCATAAATAAATAAATACATTTAAGAATCTTTCTTTAAAAAAAAAACTAAAGAAATAAAGTTGTTTTGCTATAAGAATGAAGTAAGTTGTGTCAGGATGTCATTATCTCATCTGTTGTCATCGATAAGCACCCAGCAGCTCAACTGCTGAGGGGCCCCACTGGGGGCTTATCAATAAAAACAGACTAAGAAGCAACTGTGGTGAGGAGTTTGTGAGGACTATCCGAGAGTTTTGAACTGGGCAAGGTGACTCTTTGCTGACCTAACAGCTCTCTGAAGACCCTTGGAGCATAAGCTTCTGCTGGTAAAAGTGACTCTTTTACCAGCACTGGCGAAAGCTGTGCAGGGACCCAGCAAAGATCATATTGCACCTCAACACCAGGCTTCATTCCCTAACAACATACTCTAGCAACAGGGGACTTTCCACTTTCGTTTAGCTGGCAGCTGGACATCAACTTGTGGTTGGCTAAGCCAAGTCTCCTGAGAACCAACCACATAGGAAAGATACACCTCAAATGAATTTGGACTTTCTCTTATCTCCCCTTGCCTGGAACAATAGTGTAAGCAATCTATCATCTGGAGTATGTTATTTCTTTATTGGCTTATTAAGAGACATATCCAGTATGCTATTGGCTTGTGAAATTATAATTCCCACAGTGAACCTATGGTAAATAAAATATTAGCAAAGACAGTCTCAGTCTCTGAGCATAATTTGGCCCCAAACAAAACACATCTCTATCTCTATGTTCATCCCTGTCTCTATTTCTATATCTCTCCCTGAATAGATATGCAAGAAACTGGTAACAGTGATTGCTTAAAGTAGGGAGTTAGGAGTCAGTGAGAGGTTTACTTTTCACCATATATACTTTTATATTGTTTGAATGATTTTTTTTGAGGGATATATATATATGAAGGTAATGAATTCAAAAGAGCTTTGTAAATCATACAGCATCGTACAAATATGAGGGTTTTACTGTTACTAGTATCTACCAGCAACAAGATCTCAAGCATGAGTCTTTGTGAAAAAGTTGAATGACTTAATTTAGTACTACGTATGTTAGAATGAGTCCTTTTAATTAATTTATTTAAGTCACTCTTTGAAATATTTAATGACGTTGGCAAATACTCGAGGTGAGTGGAAAAAAATACAAAAATTGCACAGGTGTCTGATTCCAATTTTGTGTATTCCCTGTGTAAACATACATATATAAAAACAGACCGTAAAGAACCTTCCACAGTGCTTTGACGGGGAGAGGGGAAGCATGAAGTGTTAATTTTCTTAATTATATTTTTCGATATATCCCACATTTTCTACAACAAATACTATTTGGAAAGAAAAAAATCACAAACCTTCAAACTTGGCCAGAGATGAATTTTTTAAAATTTCGTGAGAATGATTTGTTGCAGGACGGAAGGAGACAGGCGAGCAGCCATGAGTAGTGCTAAGGGAAGCATGGAACCCTCCTTCCAGGCCCGGAAGTCCATTAAGAACTACAAGGAGAGGCGAGAGAGATGCTGGCCTCCACTACGGCTAGAGCGACCGTGAGAAGACACAGGAACTTCCGGGGTGGAGCTCTCTGGTGTTTTCATTTCCGTGGGGGAAATGTGGGCTGCTGGCGCCGTGAAAGTTAGCGGTTGCTTGGCTGCCTTTTCCGTCACTTTGAGACGGTGCTTGAAATTGGGAGCGGCAATGGCAAAGAGCAAGTTCGAGTACGTGCGGGACTTCGAGGCTGACGACACATGCCTTGCCCACTGCTGGGTGGTGGTGCGGCTGGACGGCAGGAATTTCCATCGGTGAGCGAGCTGGGCTCAGGGCTGCGTGGTTCGCCAGTGCTTCCAGAGAATGCGACGCATTTGTCGCAGCCCCGAGCTCGTGGTTACCGGGGTAACTCGGCAGCCAGTGAGCGCGCGGCACTGAGCATCACTCTGCGTGCTGGCTACAACCGGCTTGAACGCGAGCTAGGTGGGGTAAATGAGACACGGTGCTTCCCTAGTGAGGAGCTGGCTTGGGGTGTCCGTTAGCAAGACTGTGGTGGAAAAAGCCACTCTCGGGCCCATTATTTCAGCTCTTCAACAAATTGACAAGCTATTTTGGTAGGTATCTGAGGGCTGAGTGTTTTGCGGCCCGTTCTGGCCTCGCTGTGGGCACCACTGTAGAGTATGTTGTTTCATTATAAGTAGCAGAACACATGGACTGGATTCAGGAGGGAAAAAGTCAGAAAAAAAGAAAAGTGTAGCAGGAAGATGGGAATTTAAGTCTTAAAAGTGTTACTTTAGTAATGCTTATTGTAGTTAACATTTATTGAGCACTTCCCAGGAGCCAGGCATAGTTATATTTATCTCCCTCTCATCTTCAGGAGAATCCTATGAAGTAACTTTATCCCCATTTCACTGAAAAGGGAATGGAGGCTTAGTATTTATGTTACTTTTTCTCAGTTGGTTAGAGCAAGAAAAACTAGAGTTCTTAACGAAATGGATCAGGTTGTGGCTACTGGAATGTCTGGACTCACAGCACACTCACAGCGCTCTTTGAGTAGCCCCTTTGATCTGTGGTATTAATGACAAGCTCTCTTCCACCCATACCCTTTTCCCTCTTCTTTCTCCCTTATGAAGGTTTGCTGAGAAGCACAACTTTGCAAAACCTAATGACAGCCGTGCTCTCCATCTAATGACTAAATGTGCCCAAACCGTAATGGAAGAACTGGAGGATATTGTGATTGCATATGGGCAGAGTGATGAGTACAGCTTTGTGTTCAAGCGGAAAAGTAATTGGTTTAAAAGAAGAGCCAGGTAATTTTGTGGCCTAGCTCCTTCAGAATATTTCCTACCAGCATTTGGCTTCTGCTTATCTTAATCACAAACTTACAGACTGTAGTATTTGCAACTGCAGAATGTATGTATATAACAGGTTAGACTGTTGTACTTGCATCTGATACCTGAGCATTCTGTATACCTCTTTAAGTTTTTCTCTGTATTCGCCATCACCTTAGCTTCTAGACTGATCTGGCATTGAACATTAAGACTAGAAAGAGAAACTAAAGTTTTAGTTAAGGAGGTTCTCAGTACAAATTAGACAGATCTGATATTTGATTTGGCAGTATATTGAAACTCTCACAGGAAACAGATCACATAATGAATTGGGATGTTTTTAAAACAATGGTTCCCCGCCTTCCAAGACTTGAAAAAAAACCTCTTGAACCATAAGTTTACGTCACACGCTATGGAATAACATTTGACATTAGTAAATTACTTATAGGACTAGAAGGAGAGACAGGCTGCATTTTAAATATATAACTGAAATACTAAAATAGTTTTTCTTGACCCATCACTCTTGGCTTGCTAGACAGTTTGTGTTATCTCTCTGTTACACCCACAGACCCTGTCATGGTGTTGAATTAATATCATGTATTTTCTCTCTTCTTGCTCCACCCACTGTGCCTTTTGCAAGTAAGTTTATGACTCACGTGGTCTCCCAGTTCGCCTCCAGCTATGTGTTTTACTGGCGGGATTACTTTGAGGACCAGCCCCTTCTGTATCCCCCAGGCTTTGATGGAAGAGTCGTGGTGTATCCTAGCAACCAGACCTTAAAGGACTATCTCAGCTGGCGGCAAGCAGATTGTAAGTGAAACCAAATAAACAGATGTAGTTAAACTACTGATTCCTTATATTAGAGGTGATGATCTGATACATTTTTGGCCCATGTATTTTGTTTGGAATGCAATATTTCAAGTTTTTTAAATTAGTTGAAAATACTTGAAAAATTGGAAGGTTTTATGTAAATACTACCTATTTCCAACTTTTTTTTTTTTTTGGAAAAATCAGATTTGGCAATACTAGGTCTATATTCCCACTTAGTATTGGTCAGAACCTGCGTAGTGACTACTGCCTTTATACACACAGACACACACACACATAAACACACACACGCAGGCACACATTCATGCACATAGGAGCCAGTGTGCCTCAGCCTCTACCATTCCCTGTTGTTCCCCTGGGAACTCTGCTTTACACGCCTATGTTTGTGCTGGCTTCAGTGGGTATTCAAGTTGTGACCCTTCCTTACATGACTATGGTGAAATGTTTGTTAGACTTTTATTCATTTGGTGTGTCTTGATTTTGCCAGGAGAACTGGAAGAGAGGTGGGAATAATATAAATCAAATAACTTGGAAAGTATTCCTTAGCTTAATGCACAAGTTAACAGATTTGTTTAAAGCACAACTGAAATGACAGGATAAAACTGTTAGGAAATAAGTTTTTTCTGCTTGACCACTTCCCCCTGTGTTCCCTGTGTATGGCTTTGCGCAAGTAATTATATGTCTCTGCGGGAGAGAGGTGGGGTTCCAGTACTCTTTGAAGGGTGAATATTGAATAAAGATTCTATGTGCGTACACAGTGCCAACTATGTTTTCTTTACAGGTCACATCAATAATCTTTATAATACAGTTTTCTGGGCACTTGTACAGCAGTCTGGATTAACACCAATACAAGCCCAAGAGAGATTACAGGTATAAAGATCTTACTGCATTAATACTTAAGGGGGGACAGTTTACGGTCTCTCATGACATTTGGCCTTCTTTTTAAGCTCTTAAATTTTTATGGTTTTGTTTTGAAAAGATAGAAAGATCATACTAGTAGCAGGTCTGCTGCTTGCTTGCTTTGTGACTGTGGATCAGTTGTTACTACTCCCTGAGCCTCAGTGTCCTCAGCTGGAAAATGGATTTAATAATGGCTCTACACTCCCACATGGTAGTGCT
Organism: Aethalodelphis obliquidens; assembly: GCF_003676395.1. NCBI lineage: Eukaryota > Metazoa > Chordata > Mammalia > Artiodactyla > Delphinidae > Aethalodelphis > Aethalodelphis obliquidens. The sequence continues at coordinate 1,495,135 of NW_020837989.1, read as the reverse complement.
TAGCTGGAGCTGTGTATAGGCTGCCCCCTATAAAGGGCACATGCTCTTCTTTTTTTGTCAGCCCCACCTGGCTGCTTCATGATTGTCAATCCCTGCTGGGGACCTGGAGTTTCTTGGGGTTAGGACTCCTGTGTATCATTAAGAGTTTAGGCTCTGGGGGTCAAATAATTGTACTCAGAGGCTCTTGTTTAATTTTATCATCTCTGCCTTAGTTTTTAATAGGTAAAATGTAGAAGATAGTAGTTCCTACCTCATACGTTTCTGGTGAGAGTTAAATGGCATGATGCATGTAAAACACGTAAAGGCTAGTACAGGGCACACTGTAAGTACTTAATAAATACTGGCTTGTATCATTAGATGACCATGCTACTTGTAGGAAAACTAACCGTGAAATGAGATGATGTGTTGTATTAGCTCCTAATACAATGCCTGGGACTTTAAAATGACGCAGTAAATGGTTGTCATTATTAACAATCATGATAAAGTTGCATATGTAGCAGTAATAGGAAGACTGGTAGATCTAGCCAGAGTTTGGAAGTGCTGAGATCAGATTTTGATTCTTATACGAATAAGAGCACTTTTGGCCTCGGAAAATTTATATAATCTTTCTAAGCTTCAGAGCTCTCATCTCTAAAATGGAGATGGCTATGAGGGTCAAATAATACAAAAACGATCCAGTACAGAATCGGTACTCTTACTATTAGTTCCTCTCACCCCATCACAGTAGTGACTCGTAAAGGCAGTTATTTGCTACAAAAGAGAATTTTATGAATTTTGATATTTAAATAAGATTTGAACTGCTTTTACGATGAAAATTCATTAACACCTATGTGACGTTTGATGAAATGCTTCCACTTCTTGATTTGTTGTGGAAGTCTAGGTAGAGAGTGGAATGGATAGGTGGGGTTAGGGGAGAGAAAAGACCTACAAAGCTTTTTATATGTGTTTTTATTTCTTCAGGGAACTCTTACAGCAGACAAGAATGAGATTTTATTTTCTGAATTCAACATCAACTACAATAATGAGCCACTGATGTATAGGAAGGGAACTGTGTTGATATGGCAGAAGGTAATGCTGTTACGTCTGAGGAAAAACGGAGGTCAGAAGGAAAGCCTGTGCCCATCCCAGGCTTTGTCTTGCCTGCTGCCTGTATGCTGATGTGACTCCAGTAACTAGCACAGATTAGACCCTTTCCAAAATGAGATGCTATCGATTACTATTATGGATGCTCGTTTTGTCAGTTTGTCAGTGAACATTGTGATCTGGACTCCCCCATTCTGTAAGTAGAATCACAGAATTTTAGAATTATTACACTTTTCCATGTCATAAGCTCTCCCCAAATCTCATCAAACCCCTTTAAACAGGTAAGTGCAGATATGAGAATTTTTGCATTCAGAGAACATTTAAAAAAATAATTTCTCCCACACTGGATAATTCCACTAAATGGTCCATCCATCCCATGAGAACTGTAATATAAGGAACTGATGTTGCATGTGAGGGTTCTGTCCCTTGCAGAATGTTTGAGGGCTTCCCTAGACATTCATACTTAACTTAATATTCTGTCTGTGCATTCACCTGTATCCTTAATTCTACCAATATTTTTGCTCTGTTCCAGCTCCTGGGCATAATGAAGTCTCTAAATTTATTTCCTTCTGTCTAAAGTATTTTTTTCTGAAATGAATGTTTTCAAGTATTAAGGGGTATTAGGTATCCCACTGGCAGCTTCAGCTCTTTTATTAGTATTTTTAAAACATTTGTTTGGCACAGACTCGGATCCTTCTTAATGCAGGTGGGAGAGCAGAAATGTCTTTAATTTTATGGTTATTGCTAACAAGGAACATAGAATCCCTTCTTTGTTCCTAAGGTCTCCTTTCAACATAACTTTTTTAAAAAGTATTTTAGTTGTAAAGAAATTCATGTATGGTGAGAGATATACATATATCTCTGATATATATATATATATGTATATATATGTTCATATATATATATATATATATATATGCCTGAAAATATGTATTTGTCAGAAGTACATAAAGTAAAAAAGTAAACTTCCCCCACTTCTCCCTCTTCTCTCCCAAACTGACTCTCTAGTTAATGTGTCAATATTTTAACTTTACCTATAGGTGGATGAAGTCACGACAAAAGAAGTTAGGCTGCCAGCAGAAATGGAAGGAAGAAAGATGGTGGTGACCCGGACCAGGACTAAGGCGGTGCCCTTACACTGCGATGTCATTGGGGATGCTTTCTGGAAGGAACATCCAGAAATCCTACATGAAGACAGCTGACCCTTTGCTTTTCATTACTGGTGTGCTTGACCATGCAGGGTCCCCCAAGTCTCCTGGCCTTAGGTGGCCCTAGCATCTGTGCCATGCAGAACAGTGTCCTGGGAGTGACATGGCTCTGGTTGGGAGGGGAACAGAGAAAGAAGGGATGAATGTGGGTGGTGTATCTTGTTCTGCTTTAAGTGGAACACCTATTTTTCGGTGTTGAAACATGGTTCCTTTGGTAGAAGTACAGTTTTTTAAAAATCGTGGTACTATTTTTATAAAGCAAGAACTATTTTATGCCTTGCAAAATGAATCATTTTTAGATTGTGGCGTAAGCCTTATAAAAACTTGTCAAGCTCTTTTCACCTATGATAGAAGATGAGCCCAAACTTTACTCTCACCCACTTATTCTTTTTTTTTTTTTTTAACATCTTTATTGGGGTATAATTGCTTTACAATGGTGTGTTAGTTTCTGCTTTATAACAAAGTGAATCAGTCATACATAAACATATGTTCCCATATGTCTTCCCTCTTGCGTCTCCCTCCCTCCCACCCTCCCTATCCCACCCCTCCAGGCTGTCACAAAGCACCGAGCAGATCTCCCTGTGCCATGCGGCTGCTTCCCACTAGCTATCTACCTTACTATGTTTGTTAGTGTGTATATGTCCATGACTCTCTCTCGCCCTGTCACAGCTCACCCTTCCCCTTCCCCATAACCTCAAGTCCGTTCTCTAGTAGGTCTGCGTCTTTATTCCTGCCTTACCCCTAGGTTCTTCATGACATTTTTTTTTTCTTAAATTCCATATATATGTGTTAGCATACGGTATTTGTCTTTTTCTTTCTGACTTACTTCACTCTGTATGACAGACTCTAGGTCTATCCACCTCATTACAAATAGCTCAATTTCGTTTCTTTTTATGGCTGAGTAATATTCCATTGTATATATGTGCCACATCTTCTTTATCCATTCATCCGATGATGGGCACTTAGGTTGTTTCCATCTATGGGCTATTGTAAATAGAGCTGCAATGAACATTCTGGTACATGACTCTTTTTGAATTTTGGTTTTCTCAGGGTATATGCCCAGTCACCCACTTATTCTTAACCACAGAATCCAGTGACCTTGGTCACCTTGCCCACCTATCTACTTGCATTCATCTTTGGCAGACCTGGAGTTAATATGGGTTGATGCCTGCCTGATGCCTCTGAATTCAGGAATTCCAGGGCAAACTCAGGGCTTTGTGCCAATCTCCAGATTGGCAACTTGAGCTGAACAAATGAGTTGTAGTTTGGATGTCCTTGTGTAAACATTCCCTAGATTGATTTTGTGGAGTTGGCAGCCTGATCATCATGATCATCTTGCCAGGGGCAATGATTACAAGGCCACTTAACCTCTTTCTAAGAAGAAAGAGAATTACCTGTTTATGTGGGAGAAAGAAAACAGCGAGAATGAATGAATGAGGAGGAAGAAACATTTACTCTCTGTCCTCTAGACACTTCAGTTTTGAAAGTCACCTTCCTGTGGACTTCCTGAAAAAGATTCTCAGGTAGCCTCTGGATAATCGGAACAGTGACATTTGAGTTGGAGAACAGAGGGACCAATCCTCATCTTGGGGTCACAGGTAGCAGGTGGCAGAGGAGTCCTAATAGTTCTGCCTGCCGACGGGCCAGTGGAGTTGGGCGAGGAGCAGCAGGAACTGCGTGTCGCCAAGCCGTTGGCCTCTGAAGGGGGGAGGCAGTGGGGGTAGGTGGTCGAGAACTCATGTCTCCTCTTGTCCTCATTTCATGTTGTAGAGGAAGAAGATTAATTTGGCTCTATAAAGAATTAACTAAGAGACAGCCCACATCCCTGTGCCTGGTCTTGCACTGTAGAATTTACAGCCAAGAAGAAAATGTATTTTTGAAAGGGCAACGGCTGGTCTCATCCCTCACCAATTGACACCCCATCTGTCAATGCCTTTTTTTACCTTCCTGTTCTCTTCGCTTCGTGGGAATAGGAGACATGGCTCATGTTTGGTAATTGATAAGATTTCTTTGAGAGAAAAAAATAAAGCTTTCAACTCCCTTGGCCTAATTTTTCATTTGTTTTTTTTCATACAAACGCAGTATGAGTCCAACTTTCATGTGTGTATGTCTTTACATAAGCCAGGCTCACATCCCTTCATCACAGTGGTGGTTCACAGACTTCTGACTGCAACAAATTTACTTGAAATACTCATTTAAAATGCCAGTTCTAAGCTTTCCGCATGAAGATTTTGGGGTTCAAAGGCTTTTGGTGGATAATGGTCAATGTACCACACTTTGTGTAACAAGACCCAAATATGATATACCTAGGCTAGTACACTGTGATAGGCCAAGTAAGGCAATAAGAATGTAGCTCTTGATTGGCAAATTTAACTTAATTGTAAGTAAATTATAGCATTTTATATCAAAACAAATATAAGGTATTAGTACAAGTTTTTAAGACAACTACCCACGGAAGTTTTGTGTTTTCTGTGGGTGCTATGTGATACCACAAAGGCTATCACTTGATTTTGTTACAAGACGGGGATGTGCACTTGCTCGTTGAATTGCCAGCAGTTTGCAGGTTTGACGTTTGTGTTGGGGCAGGGGTTTTGAGCAAAGGAATGACCCGGGTTTACCTATTGAGTTATGTAGTGCTATCAGAAGCATTGTTGGTAGTTTTTATGTTATCTTTTTAATTTTGCATCATGTATTCTAAAGTATACTTCACAGCTGTATATTTTCATCCTGCTCTCTAAGAGAATAGTATTCTCTGGGGCTTCCTTTCCAGGTCTTAAGGAAACTTTAAAATATGCACAAAAGCAACTAGTATAGAATTAATACCAGTTGATAGCAGTTTGGGAGAGTGGTGGCAGTTAGGAAAGTGATTTGTGTGGCCTGTAGGTGACTGGAAACACCTTGGCTCTGCTGGATGAGGGGGTAATATCTGGGCCTTTGGTGTAGAGTAGACTATTATTTTAATATCAAAAAACAAAAATATTCCGCTGAACAGAGGCTCCAAAGTACAACCAGGTTTTGAAAATCTTGTTATCTTGTCCTCCGATCGCGGCATCCTCATTTCCTCCAGGTGCTAAGCAATGCTTACAAGATCAGTGATAGTGAATTTGCCTTAATACTAGCGTCTTTCTGGTGTATGCGTAAATTTCTTTTTGCAGAGGGTGTAGGAAATGCAGTACCAGGGTCCACCCATCATCCTTCAGTTTCATTGTACACTTAACCAATATTAGTTAACATTCACAGAGCATTTATTATGCGCTCTATATGCAGTATCTCTTCATTCTTTGGACAATTCTGTGAGGTAGGCGACCATTTCTACATCTCAGATGAGAATGTAAAGAGCCAGAGAAGCTAAATAGTTGGAGCCCACCTAAGCTAAACCCCAGTGGTACTCGGCATGAGAGCAAACTAGGGCATTCCTTGCCCTCTTTCCCACTGCTTCCCGCCAGCGCAAGCTAGGAGTAGAGCGCAGTTCCAGAGAGCAGAGAAACACCTGGGGAGCTTGTTAAGATGCCGGGCCCGGGCTCCACCCCCAGGGAATCCGCACCACTAGGAAACACCCAAAGTGATAATGATATAGATGGGGGAAACACTGCGTTAGAGCAAGTTAACCTCTTCCCCGAACGCTGATGCGCTGCGAGGACCGGGCGGGTCGCAGCCGCTCGCCACACCCCCGGAGACGCAGAGCGCAGGCAGATGCTGTCTCCTGGCGGCCAGGCCGGCGCAGTGAGACCCGCGTCGCGGCTGCGCAGTGCCGCCCTCTGGCGGCCCCCTCTCCTTCCCATCGGCCTCAGCTTGCGGGCCTTTCAAACATGGAGGAGCGGGAGAGGGGGGCGAGGTCGGCTCGCGCCGGCAGCCCTGCGCGCCCGCCCAGCCCGCGGCTGGATGTCAGCTCTGACAGCTTCGACCCACTGCTGGCCCTGTACGCGCCTCGCCTGCCTCCCATCCCCTACCCCAACGCGCCCTGCTTCAACAACCTGGCCGAGTACGAGAGCTTCCTCAGGACCGGGTGCCGGGGCGGCGGGCGCGGACGGGCGCGGGGCGCAGCCGCGGGCTCTGGGGACCCCGCCACCGCCGCCGCCGGGCCCTTGGGCAGGACCCGCCGCCGCCCGGACATCCCCGCCCCGGACCCCGAGCGCATCCAGCGCCTCCGCCGCCTCATGGTGGCCAAGGAGGAAGGGGACGGGGCCGCCGGGGCGCGGCGGCGGGGTCCGGGTCGGAGCAGGAAGGCGCCGCGCAACGTGCTCACGAGAATGCCCTGTGAGTCCGGCGGGCGGGGCTGGGGCCGGGCCAGCTGTCGAGAAGGCGGCGGCCCTGGAGGCGTTTGCGGGGTGATAGCGGCTTGGTGCGGGTCTACGTGTATCGGGGGAGGGTCTTGGTAAAGGTTGAAGAGATAATCAGCGACTGTGGGGAGGGTCAGCTTGAGGAGTGAAGGGTCTGTCTGAGCTGCGGGGGAAGAGTGGTAAGGCTGTGGAGGTAATTAATAGCCGTGGGGAGTGTCTGCTTGGATAACGTGAGTAAAGGTGATGGGGTCCACGGAACTGCCTACAGAGGTGATGAGGAGCCTGCAGAAAGGATCTGCAGGAGTGATGGGGGGTCCGGAGAGGTGGTGGGCCTGGAAGCGGGACCTCACAGGTAGGGTTTGCAGAGGTGTTGAGGTCTTGGGACCACGCACGGTGCGGGGAGGGAGGGCATAGCCAATATTAGGGGTGGGAGAGTGCTTGGTCATTGAGATTTGGGGATGTTGGGATGCAGTGTGAGGAAATCTGTTCAGGTAGCACAGGAGACATGATCCCACAACCCCTGCACATTAAGTGACAGCTCGTTCTCAGTGCTGTAAGCAGGAGAAGGGCTGCAGGGTTTTGATATACCTATGTTCACATTAGCAAGTCACAAGTCCTGGAATGCAGCAGGCACAAAATGCCAGTGAAGCACAGACGCTATTTTACGGCCACTCTGCCAGGCTGAGTGCAGGACTGTGTCTGTCAGGCTCATACTACCATATGCACAGGTTATTTCATGTTCTGAAGGTGTAAATGGCACAAGGGAATTTCTTGCAGCCTCCTAACAGATCCTTAGAGTAAAGCTGTAAACAGCAGAAGTTGCTAATGTGTGTTAGGTCTTGTATAAATGGAATAAAAACAGCCCAGGGTTATATCTTTGTCATCTGGCAAGCAGTTCTGACATCTGCCCCATGGACACAATGACCTACTTAGCCATTCAGAGCATCTGTATCCTGATAGCTAAATCTTGGCATTATTAAATCACTGCCTTTGGAATGGAGGGTTGTGCTAAGCAAAGGAATATTTTATTTCATTTCTAGAAATGTGTTTGTTAAGAGAGAAACATCCTGAAAGGCTGAGTGCTGTTAGGGGTGGCTTTGTCGGATGATTTACTATGCCGGAGAATCCCTGCCTGAGCTAGGGTTTATTCCAGTTTGCTTGCCCAGCAGTGGCACAAAGATAGATTATGCATGTTCCTAAATTAAGAGCAGTTTGGGGGACCTTATTTTGCCCATACTTTTTGCCACTATCAGATCTTTGAAATGCACTCCAAGTCTCAGATTGTAACATTTATTTCCATTTTGCCAGTCATTGCTTTGCTTCCAAGATTTTCAAGAGAAAAGAAATATTTCTATGTGGTGGGTGGTTTTGCCTTTACCTGTGGAGCACTTTGCTATATTATTGGTATGAAAGTGTGTGAAAGCCAACTTTATTGACTTCCCATGATAAATATATGCCTGGAATCAAAGTCTCAGAATGTGCCCTCGGCACTGAAAATTTTAATCCCACCACTGGAAACACTTGGGTGTACATGGTAAAGATGAGTAGATAGCACAAAGAGTTGATGACCTTCAGAAAGCGAAAAAAGTACAGAAGCATGGGTGAGGATTAGATTTTTTCAAGAAATAGTTCATGTATGAGGTCAGCTTTAGGTCTTGAAGTTAAGGAAGGGCATGGTTGAAGATAACAGCAATTATTTTAAAATCAGACTATTGACGTATAATTTACACATAGCAAAATTCACTCTTTTAAAGTGAGTTTTGACAAGTGTATGGTCGTGAGATCACCACCACAATCAAGATACAGAGCAAATCCGCACCAGAAAGTTTCCTCATGCCCCTTTGTAAGTCAGGTGGTAACTTTATTGTTGTTAATTATAGCTGCTATTATTGAGCCAGTATGTGCTATACACAGTGTTAAGCCCTTTAGATGCATTGCATCTCATTTTACCCTTGGATCCACTTTTATAGATGAGGAAACTGACACTCATTGAGTTCAACTTCTTGCCCAGCATCACATAACTAGTCAGTTTGCTGCTCATCCTGGGTTGTCCCAGTCCAGGGGCTATATGCTTAACCATTATGCTAGTCTCAGGAGAGGAAGAATACATTCTAATGTTTCCTTCCTTGCTTTTTTTTTTTTTTTGGTGGGTGGAAGGTGCTGCATATGTGGTTTGTGTCCAGATCAATGAGAACTGAATTTGGGTCCAGAAAGGGATTGGTAGCCAGAATGTTTTGAAGACCAAAGAGTTTTTCTTTGACTTTGTTATGAGAGACAGTGGGAACCATGGTGTATATTCTTAAGCAAAAGGCTTTGTAGGGCAAATGTTTCTGATTGCTGAGTTTCTAGTAGTAAAATGTGTTTGGGGAGGTAGAGTAGAGCACAGGCTCAGGGGCTTGACTGCCTAGGTTTGAATACTTGCTCCTCCACTTTCCAACTGTTTTACTTTAAGCAAGTTAATTAAACTCTTTGGGGCCTCAGTTTCCTCATAAGTGAAGTGAGGTCAATAATAGAATCTAGTTGTGAAGTTTAAATTAGTTAACACATTTAAAGGTTTACAATTGTAATGTGGCCTAGCATGTAGGGAAATACTCAGTGAGTGTTAAATGTCACTGTTTTTATTGTTGTAGATTGCTGTTGTGGTTATTATTAGTTTTAGACTCTCATAATTAAAAGCCCCAGGTCAGAATGCATATAACCTGCCAGTATTGACTGTTGGCTCAGCTGTTTACTAGGTAAGTAACTTTGAGCAAATTATTTAAACCTGTTTGAGTTGTGAGGATTAAATAATGTGTATAAAGTTAAACTTACCATAGGGCCTGGCCCATACTGAGGGCTCAGTAATTGGTGATAATGTTGGTGACAGTGATGATGATGCTGTTGCTGATGTGAAGGAGGGGAGCTAGGAGACTCTTGAAGTGAACCAGTCATCTGATGGGCCCTGGACTGTATTGTTAGTTGTGGAAAGAGAAAAGAAAGGGCAGGTCTTAGTTATTGAGAATCTATTGTTTGGACTTAGTATTGGCTACAAGCAGGGAAAAATAAGAGTGGGGTTAAAAATGACCTGGATTTGGAAGTGTGTGGCCCAAGAGTAATGGCAATGGAGAGCGGGATTTGGAAGAATAACTTTTTCAAAGATAAGGCATATGTGTATGTGTATATATATGTGTGTGTGTGTCATCTATCTATCTATATATATAGAAGCCTGGTTCATATCCATTTGGAGTTTGTCACAGACACTGCTGCGAAGAGATTCAGACTGTGCCTTCTGATTCAGAATGTGAAGTTCATTTTTGTCTTGGCGTTTTGCTCTGATAGGTGGTGCTAGTGTTGTATTTTTGATCACATAAGGAGAGAAATACTCCCTGGAATTACACCTTATTAAATCTTTGGAAGAAAAAAAATCAAAAGAAAAGCACACATGTGAGGGTGAATAACCTGAGTTTGCCATTTAATTAGAATAAGAGACAGTTGTTAAGGTACATGCCTGTCCTTCCTCTCTGATTTAGGGGTGCATGGGGAGAAGTGGTGCCCCTGTTTTCTTTCAAGTTAGAAAAAGAGTGGTCTTTCCACCCTTTGTGGAACATATACGTGTATGGTGAGAAAGGGGAGTGAATGTGTATAGGTAAATGGAATAATCCAGGCATTGTGATCAGTTTCTAAGAAATTGAACTATAAAGGCTTATTCCTTACATGACTCTAGAAGTTAACTAGTCTAACCTCATTTTATGAACGAGGTAATTTGGGCTTATAGAGAAAAAGTTGTTCGCCAAGTTCACACAACTAGTTATAATGACCTAAAAGTTGTTTACAGTGCTTGATTTGACACTGTCTATAACACATATCCAGATATATGTACATACATCTTTATATGTCATAGGTTCAAAGAATTTTAAAAGATGGCTAGAGGAGGGATAGGTGATGAAGATCAGACCAAGGTTCTCATGTTCCTTTCCAAGGCCACTGTTTCTGTCACTCTGCCTCCAACTGTGCCTTCTTGCTGAACCCTCAATCTGAGGGTGCTAAGTCACTTAATCCAAGCATATCTTCTTGTGTTAATTTATCACTGCCATCATTTATAAACCAATCTATGAGTGAGGGGTAAGGAGGTTAAGAGTAACCACCTTAGTTATCCAAGTTGAAGTGCAAGACTTTTGTTCTCTTTTATGCCACTAGAAACAAAACAGAGATTTTTTGTTTGTTTACTGTCAATGACAATAACTTCCAAAGAATTGTGCCTTGCAAACTTGGGGGGAAGAATGAGACTGTGTATGTGTGAGTGTGAATGTGACTGTGAGAGAGAGAGTGTGTGTGTGTGCACGTGTGTGCTCACGCAGTTTTCTTTAGGGAGATTTTGTGTAGTATAGCCAGCATATTTTGAAGGCTAAGTTAACATGAAATAATAAAAATAAAATTCAGCCTTGCTCCCAAGCTCTGAAAATAAGAGTCCATCATAGTAAAAGCTGCAGTTTATAATCCCAGCCTTCCTCCCATGAGTTGTCATACTGCTCTTTTTGTATGATGCTTATCAGCAATGTCATAAGAGTCAGATGCTCAGCAGGTGCCTTTATACCAGCAAGGCTTGGAATACAACCAGGCCTCTTCCTCCTAGTGTAAAGATGATATACACTGAAACACTAGTGGCTCCAGAGAGCTCGTGCATGAAGTAGCTCAGACTTGAGAGGCCGAAAGGCCATTATTTCTTAGACGATTGCATGTGTTTCAGGGCAAATGAGTTACATGGTTCATTTCCTTTAAACCTGTGACGAGGGTTTTTGTTCTTTGGAAGGCTCAAGCTGGATATGTGGTTCATGAGCTTTATCCTGAAAAAGGTTGTCTTAACAGGGCATAGAACTGAGAAGACTCTAGCTGCTGATGCACACATTTAATGTAGTATTTCTTTTTTTCCCAAAAAAGTTTTAAAATGATGGTACCTCTTAGAATCAGTGACATCATAGAAATAGGGTAGAGAGGTAGTGAAACATTTGGATGGTAGCCATACAGCTCGTTTATCCACGTTCCAGGTAATCTTGTTTCGATTCAGTGTGCATTGCCTACGCTAGCCATTTTGCCCACTGGGCCTTCCTGCTCCTGTGGTGTGGCTGACACTACACCGTGTTGCCTTGTGTTGCTGGAGATGGTTGGGTGGTCTTGGTTGTTAATTCTGGGAATGAGAGCAGGTGTTCATGCTGTGCTGACTGTTCTTCTTGTTTCAGTGCACGAAGGCAGCCCTCTGGGTGAACTCCATCGTTGTATCCGGGAGGGGGTGAAGGTGAATGTTCACATCCGCACTTTCAAGGGACTTCGGGGCGTCTGTACGGGCTTCCTTGTTGCATTTGACAAGTTCTGGAATATGGTAATTAAACCTTTCTCAAGGGGCTGGAGAACCTTCTAGGGATTAAATTTTTCATATATCTCAAGGACCTTATTCAGCAAAACCTCCAGAATAACTTCCCAGAGGAGCTAGAATCTTTGCACTCTCTTGGGCAATAACAAAAAAGTTCTTTTTATTGCTTTTCCCAAAGGCAGAGGCTTTCACCTGGAGTGATTTTGCCCATTCCTCCTTCCCAGGGACATTTGGCAATGTCATTTGTTTCGATTGTCACGACTGTGGGATGAGGTACTACTGGCATCTAGTGGGTAGAGGCCAGGGCTGCTGCTGCTGCACATCCAACAGTACACAAAACAACCCCCCCCCACCTCCCGCCGCCCTGCCCAACAACAAAGAATTATCTGGTCTAAAATGTTATTAGTGCCAGGGTTGAGCAATCTAGCCTTAAGGAATAATTACTTATTTCATCTTTTAGTAATTTTATGTTGATTTCCTACCAACTATTTTTCATTCATTTAAAAATATTTGCTGACTTCCTACTTTGGCTGGGCACAGTGCTAGGTACAGAAATTTCAGAAAGGAACTTTTACTCTACAGCTTTCGGAAAGACAGATGTGGATAGAGGGGAAGCAGACATATTAATACGCCGGACACTTTGCATAGTGTTTCCTTGTGAAGGAGCATACCACGTGCCCTCAGTCTTCTAGAGGCTTACTGTCTATTTACTAAACATTTGTAGGAGAGAAGGGATATATTATAGCACAACTATGATAGGAGGCAGTTAAAATAACTTTGATAATAATAATAGTTGCTAATACTTATTAAGCCCTTGCTATGTGCCAGATACTGTACTAAGGGCTTTATATATACTATCTCAATGCATAAGTTGTGGGTCTATCACTGTTTTATTTCACAAATGAAGCAATTGAGGCTAGCGATTTTGGAAGATTGGTCCCAGATCACACTGTTAGTAAGTGAAAGGACCATGACTTTATCCTTTCTGGCTGCGGAGACGATGTTTTAAGCTGTATGGAATCAGAAAACCTGGATTTGAATCCTAGCTTCACCATTTGGTAGCTGTGTGACTCTAGGCCAAGTAATTTCTCTGAGCCTCAGTTTTCTCATCTCTAAAGTGTAGGGAAAATATTTTATTATAATTTTACCTTTGAAGGAAAAGATTTAAAAGAATATATTTGATAACAGTGGTGGTAATCATAATACTGTCAGCTTATATTTGTAGGGTGATTCACACTTTTCAAAGTAATTTCTCATACCTGATCTGATTTGACCCTAATAGCTCTCCTGTGAGGTTGATCTCTCCACAACAAGAATTCACCAGCAATTCTATGCGTTACCCTGGTTAATCTCTATTAATTGCTGTCATAAGACATACAGACTGAAAAGGGAAAAGCAGCAGTAGTGTTTCTTAACGTGTGGTCTGAGGCTGTCCTGCATCAGAATCATGGGGTTTTTGGTTCAAGTAGAAAGTTCCTGGGCTTCATCCCAGGATGAAGAATCTCTAGGAGGATAGCCTTAGATTTGTATTTTAATAAACTTCCTAGATATTCATGCTCCCTGAAATTTATGAACCTCTACCCTGCGTTGGTAAAGTCACCTTACCATAGGGGAAACCCATCTTACATGGTCATAGCCGCTTGGAATTCCTATTCAGAGGGTGCCACGTATAACCATTTGTTTCTGCCCAAGAGCTGAGTCACCTGTTAAGGTTAGTTCTGCTATAATTAGATGTTATTCTGCCTTTTAAATTTTTTCCTGAAAGCTATAAAAATAATATTTGAATGCTACCTTATTTTCCCCACTTTGGTCTGTTTTTCTCTAGGCACTTACTGATGTGGATGAGACCTACCGAAAACCTGTTCTAGGCAAAGCATATGAACGGGATTCTTCATTGACTCTCACTAGGGTAGGCAGTTTCCCCTGACTTTCTGAGTACCCAACATGCTTTCAAGCTTAGGAATTAAGATCACTGAGCCCAGGGACCAGGGTTTCCAAGTGGAAAAGCCCTATTGCTATCAACCAGGTGTGCCTGGACCACGGTCTTCATTAGTCTCTTCCCATGCATCCAGCGAATCAAAAATGAGTCTGTGCTTCTTACTTGCATATTGTTTGAACAACAAGTTACCTCTTATAAGGTTTAAAAGTCTTTCAGTTTTATACCATAGAAAAAGTGGGTGCCTTTTCTCTTGACATATTTATTGATTTATCTGAGTTACGGCTAGAAATAGAAAATTCGTTACTAACTTTTTTTTTTTTTTTTTTTTTTTTTTTTTGCGGTACATGGGCCTCTCACTGCCGTGGCCTCTCCTGTTGTGGAGCACAGGCTCCAGACGCGCAGGCTCAGCGGCCATGGCTCACGGGCCCAGCCGCTCCGCAGCATGTGGGATCTTTCCGGACCGGGGCACGAAACCGTGTCCCCTGCATTGGCAGGTGGACTGTCAACCACTGCGCCACCAGGGAAGCCCACTAAATTTTTAAAAATTGCAAAGCAAGCAGTCCACAGAGCATGATAAAGGAATCTAGTCTGTCTTCTACATATTGGAAGAGGGATGTTGTAAGCTAAAGGGAAGGCTAATACTTGTCATTGCTTTCCTTATAGCTCTTTGATCGACTAAAACTGCAGGATTCCTCCAAGAAGGAAACAGATTCCAAGTCTGCAGTTGAAGACTCCACTCTGTCCAGATACTCCCAGACATCCACCTGGAAGGTGGCTTCAGTGTGGGGACGAGGAGACACTGACCGGGGTTCACGCAAGCGTTCCCGCTCCGTCCCTTCTTCCCTGCAGGCATCGGCAAGGGAGGAGTCCAGGTCAGAGCTGTCAGGGAGGACTACACAGACAGAAGGGTCGAGTGCGGGAGGTACCTTTTCCAGGGCCACCACCCTTTCCAGGGGCCAGCCCCGTAAGAAAAAGCGAAAGCCCAAAGTGGATTACCAGCAGGTATTCACTCGACACATAAATCAGATTTTCATTCGAGGCGAGAATGTCCTGCTGGTTCATCTTGCACAGTGACCAGCTCGGCCTCACTTGAGCTTTGGTTTTTCGAAATAAGATGCATGAATCGCTGCTATGCTATATCCTAGTATCCCAGTGAAGCTATGAGTTGGAATGATTCCCTCTGGTCTGCCATGTGCAGAGCATAGAGCCAGGCTCGGGCCTTCTGGGAGATGAGGTCCCTGAAGGGGAAATAGGCCTTGAGAGGGTGGGTGGGTGTGTGCATTAATATCAAGGCAAAAGCTGTACAGAGGTACATGCATCTTATTTGGTATCGTGGTCTACTTCAGACACTCAAACCAAATACTAGATTTGAATTAGGGAGCATGGTATGAATTGAATTCACTCCACAGACACTATAGCACGGTGAAGAAAAAAAACACCTCAAAAAGAATGATCTCATTTCTAAAAGCTAGTGTCCTGAGTACTCATAAATTTGTTTCTAAGAGTAGCAGTATAAATCACCCTGAGCCCTGAACCCACATCTTGTAAATGACCTTTGAATTTTGCTCTACACCATTCTCTCTTGATCAAGAAATGTAATTTGTTATCTTTTAATATCTATAAGATATAAGAAGCCCACCAGTTTATGTAAGAGTGAAATTTGGGTAGGTGGTATGCTCAAAGCATCTAGCAATGAATGCTGTGTTTTTATGCCTCTCCACTTTATGGAAAGAAATATGGGACCTCGTTGTTGGTCTTCCTCTTGCCAGAGATAGCTTCTGCAGATGGTGTACCAGATGGGACTATAAGATGCTCTTGTCCTTCTCTTTCACTTCTGTGGCATGGTGCTAGTGCATGTACCCTGTGTATTGCCCCTCTGTATATAGTGTGACCTGTCCTGTGAGCTTTATGTCAGGAGACTGTGACCTTCATGTCTGGCTTCAAAGAGTTCTGCGTGGACTCAATAATACACACTCATCATGTGGCCGAGAGTACTCTTTCCAGGCAGGGCTGGCCCCTGTCTAGAGTATCTTTTAGGATGGTTTCCATGAAACAGGGGTGGAGTTTTATTCCCTTGTTTCAGACCAAAGAGGTTCTCACAAAGTACAGCGGTGGTGTCTGTAAGGGACACTTTACTCAGCCTGGCTTGAGTAACAGGAACACTAGACCACCTGCTACTACTTCTACTTGAACCATATGCTTTTCCAATCACCAGTGCAAAATAGGCTATATCTTGACACAGACTGTTAGGCAATGTTGACCTTTTGTTTTGTTAGTTTATACATTATTTGGTTTTATTTTAGATAACTTAGGTTCAAAGTGAGAATGATAAATAGCTAACTAGTTAAAACGTTTGAAAAGAAAAACTTCCTCTGCTGTATTTGTCGTGTTACTTAAATAAGCCTTCTGAGAAGCTGGTGAATCAAGTTCAAGGAGCTGGGACTCTGGCTCATCATGTAGTGAGAGGAGAGCAGACTAACCCCTCTGTGCCTCAGTTTTTTCCCACCAGACACCTACCTCACAGGGGCACTGAGTAAAAGAATTTGGGGAAGGCATTTTAAAGTCTTTTAACACGTGTAAGTGCCGTGAGTGATTTTTACTCACCCTGTTTCATAGCTTGGTAAAAGTTCAGTGTTTCATGAGCAAGGTAGGTGCTATATAATATCAGAGAGTAATCTCCATAGGTGTCACAGTTACGATCTTGTTATCAAAAAGCAGTGATATCTTCAGGAACTGTTTTCCATATTCCGTTCCTTCCTCCTAAGGGACAATGGAAGTGTTCAGAAGAGTATCTTCAGTAAAGGAAGAGGGGCATTTCGTTGCTCCCCCCCCCCCCCCCGCCGTATCCCAGCCCCCGCCCTCTGCTGGTCAGGATGAGAGGGAATTCCACTGCACTTTCTGAGGGGTTTATATGACAGCACCGAAGGAAGGATGCGCACCTAAAAACAACGCATCCCCAAAGAGGCATCTGTGGAAGTTGTTTTGTTTTGTTTATTTGATTTTGTTTCAAAATGCATTTTAAATATACTCTTTAGAGCCAGATTAGGTGCACTAAACATTTAGAGAAGTTCTAGGTTACAAACGCTCGTGAACAATTATCTTTGGAATCTGCCAGTCTAAATCTCTTCTAAACAGTATGGCTAAAATCTCAGTTCCCCAATTAGTAGTTGTCTTGTTTAATCATCAGGCACCCCTGCCTCTACCTCTTTACCAGTCCTCCCTGTTTGGCAGTCGCCATCTGTCTGTCCTCTTGTCCCTCAGCTAGAAGCTGTAATGGTTACTAGATTTTCCCAATAAAGTGGAAATTTGGAATCAAAAGGAATATAATCAATTTCCATTCATTGTAGTGCCTGATTAAATCTAACCTGATTTATTTTAAACACATGCTCGTTTTCTAGTTTGCATTTAATTTTCATGTATCCATATAAGGATTGATTTACTGCTTTTCTGCCCAAGTTACTAATTCTGGATCTGAAAATTATTTTAAAACTGTGTGTCGGGCTTCCCTGGTGGCGCAGTGGTTGAGAGTCCGCCTGCCGATGCAGGGGGCACAGGTTCGTGCTCCGGTCCAGGAAGATCCCACATGCCGCGGAGCCGCTGGGCCCGTGAGCCATGGCCGCTGAGCCTGCGCATCCAGAGCCTGTGCTCCGCAACAGGAGTGGCCACAGCAGTGAGAGGCCCGCGTACCGCAAAAAAACAAAAAAAACAAAACTGTGTGTCATCTGTCTTATGTGCCCATATACCCCCATTTATTTGTTTGGTTTGGACAGTGATTCTGGAATGAGTATTATCTAGTAAATGTGCTGTTGTGTACAAAGCATGATAACCATATTTTTAGAGAAGTAATTTTTTTTAATTATTGCTTTTTCTTTATTATGGGAGAAATTGTTCAAAAGGAATTAAAAATATGTCCTAAAAATGTATATGCTGCTCAAAAATGTGGTCATCTAGGACATTTAAATAAGTTGCTATGGAAATAGCTGAAGTCTTCCTCAGAAGGCAAGAAAAGAAAAGGGGAAAGTAAAAGCCAGAATGGTAGATTTCTGGAGGCCCCCCATCAACTCGTCGAAGGGGTCCTAAGCAGCCAAAACTGGCTTCTGATATTCTCTAGGGATTTGGGCTTGAGACACTAGTACTTATTTTTGAACATTCAACTTTGATTCTTCAAAGTAATCTCTAGACATGGCAGTGTGTTTTCGGGGCAGTTCACAGGGCAGACCTGTACACTTGTTGAGGTCTTCTCAGGAGTATCCAGCTTTGTTAGGAAGTAACAAGGGATCGAGAAATGGAAGGTGTGGCTGCACCCCCAGAACGATTTCATGAGCCATTCTTTGTACACAGAGATGGTTCTACTGCTTCACCACTAGGAGAGACTGTACTTTAGGTTGTTTGTGCTAGTATTTGGGAAGTATTTCTGCTTCCTCTGAGAGACCATTTACAACAGGTGCGCCGTTTGTGCGATGGTTAGCTGGAGTTATCAGTGTCTAAGGCAGGTGGCCTTGGACTGGTTGGTTCCTTGCTTTCCGTGCATGGCGCATGTCAAGTCAGAAAGCCTAGAAACCATTAGCGTTAAAGTCTAGGTGCGTAGAATCCTTGCTAGAGTCTTTAGCGAATGAAGAAGGGCTTTACCTATCCTCATGGTGAAATGGTCCAGGAGTACTTTTAGAGATTGTCAGGCCCTGAGCTATGAGCTGCCCTTCATCCTCAGAAGGCTTACAGAAACCTAGGTGTACTGCTTCTATCCCTTGAGAAAAAATGGAAACCTAACTTGATGTAGAGTGGCTATTTGTATTTCTGTTTGTACTGTTTCCATAGCAGCTGACATGGGCAAAACCATGAAATAGAATCTGTTCTGTAAATTACTTCTTTAAGTTTCTCTTAATTTTGCCTTTAGGAAAAAATTAAAATTATTCAAAGACAGCTAGCTGTCACTGGTGCTGCCCCAAAGCTTTCTAAGCCTTTGTGTATTTTTTATGAAAGAAATGGTTGCTGAGGGAAGGTAAAGATTCACCTAAGAGTATCATGGTATAAATGTAATGGTTTCCAGATGTTTTAATTTTCCTTTTCCTGTGCCAGACATAGAATGCAGTCGACCCCTTTTCAGTAGCTTCTGTTCATCAGCCTGTGTTCTTCTGGGCAATAACTCCCAGAAGGCTTTTCTTAGGGATTGTAAAGAAGGAAAATCCCATCTAGGCCTGTGTGGCAACGGTGAGTGGTCTGTCATGACTTTCTGGCAAATTGAGTTGATGGATTTAAGATAAGCCTTTGGGGTTCCTGCCACAGTTTTCTGGGCTCTGAGGAAGGGTTGGGCCTCCTTTACTGTCGGTGTTTCGAGTATTTTTCACATGTTTGTAAGTTCTCTTGCACTTCTCTAATAAAAATGAAAGCTCTCTGTCAAGAAATGGCTTTGGATGGTTTGGAGATCTGGGGGAGGGGGTGTGTGTGGAAGAAGTACACCTGAGACCTTCAGTTGGTCTTATTTATTTAGAATAAAGAGTAGTTTGATAAGCTACCAGAGTTAGTGCTTCTTTAAAAACATTCTCTGAAGAGATAGGAACTGTCCCTCAGGAAAGCCGTAAAAGCTGTTCCGAATACACTGCAATTGATTTTGATTTTTAGTCCTTCCGAGCAAATGTCTGATGTTATGTTTTTAGAGCTGTCGGTGGGGGGGGGGGGAATGTGTTTTAAAAAAATTTAGGGGTGATTGAAACAATGATTGTCTGGCTGAATTATGTGTGAGCTAAGTTCTAGGGCAGCAGTCCAGTTTTTTCTGTTGTCCTGACAGCAAAGCAGATAGTAAGCAGTGTCTTGAAAAGTGATTTGCTTATTTCATACTGACATCTAAAGGCATTAGCCTTCTGTTTGGCAACCCTGGGGATACCCCTCTGCACCGTGACTTATTAATGTTTTTTAGACAAGGCTAAACCTGGATGACTCTCTGTATTTATAGTTTCACTGTTCATATACCAGCTGCTAAAAGAAAAAACATGACTTTTATTCTTGTCTTGAAATTACTCCTCATTGTTAAATTCACCTAAACCCTTCCTCCCAGGAAGGGTTTAGGTGGGTTGCTGCTAGTAACGTCAGCTTGCAGTGTTCTTCTGCTTTAGGTATTTGTCATATGGGAGTCTGGAAACTGTAATAAATATGATTAATACAATATACTGGCTGCTTTGTGTCTGCTGATTGGAGAGGGGTGGGTGCAGAGAAGGAGGCAGAGGAGTCTGTTACCAAGGGAAGACACTGATCTAGAAAGCTGAAACATCTCAGGCTTTCTGCAGTCTCATTGTTGTAACCTTGTGCCTTCTCTTTACCAGAGCTCACACACCTACATCACTATCCTTGAGCTTGCTTTGTTGTTCCGAGTTTATTTGAAGTTCACGCTTAGAAAAGGAAATTGGCCCACGTTGTGAATTATCTCCTCTAAGCTCCAAGCAGTGGTAATTGCTCTGTGAATTTATTCTACCTAATAGCTCACTGGCATTAATCCACTCTCTTCACAACCTGCTGAGATCACCATTGACTCTGCTCACCTCGGAGGATTTTACTGCGTTTGACTCGTTGATCCTCATATGCTTCCAGGAATATCTGAATTTGCCACCAGCTCCTCTGTGCATGTACAGGAAATTGATCTGCAGAGATTTGCCACATTGAGTACTTGATCTCCTCTGTGTGCTTCTAGCGCTGAGTCACCTGAGTAAGGTGGAGAAGCAAAAATGACGTTGATTCTTAGAGGGGGAAACCTCAAGTTAATTGTCAAGACCCAATTCCCTACTTTCAAAGAACACATTAAGTTGGGCGCAGCTGACATCAGGAAGTTTCTAACCACCACGGTGGAGGAAAGGGAGGCAAGACCCAGGTGCTCCAGTTCTGGCCCTTGCTTGTTTGTTTTATATCTCAAAGGCTTGTGATTAAATGAAAATGTCCTCATTAGTCAAAATAAAGTCAGAAGAGTCCGCTAGCTTGACATATAAAATGTACAGTGATGGTTAAACATTGGCAGGGAGTGGAGGCCAGTGGAATGAGATTCATCTTCTGTCACTTCTTTCCCTATGCTTCCTGGGTAGGGTGGCAGGGAAAAAACAAGTTCCTTTTTGCCCATCCCCATTCTCTCGTTGCACGTAAGTGAAGCGCATTTCAGTCTGCTCAGTTACCACTAGGTGGCAGTGGTTTAAAGAGAACTGTTTAACTACAGAGTCCCAGGGGGGGATCTGAGTCTCCAGATCTCCAGGCACTGCTACAATTTATTGTTAAATGCTCACCAGTCTGGACTGAGATAATCAAGAAAAACAAACTATAGTCAACCCAAGTGGCAATATAAACATCTCTTACCACTACTAAATTTACATAATGTGAAGTTAAGGAAGCCTGACCGATGGCAATCAGCCAGCCAACGTGCCCGCGGAAGAGTGATGAAGAGAGAGATGGCCCGCTGTCCACTATGTTAGGGAGTCTGTTGCTGTTCTCACATTGTGGGCTCCTCATTTCTTCGCAGAATACTGTCCGCTCCGCCTGGCCTCTTCCCACTGGGTAGGAGATTACTCCAGGAAAACTGTCTTGATACCCTTATTTCTTAGCCGCTGTCTCGCTTTTGGAAACAATTCAGTTTCCTCCAGTGTTGATGCCTGAGAGCCCATTTATGAGAGAGGTTGCAGTTCTCTCACAATTCTGTGACCAGAATTAAGCCTCCACTCCAAGGCTGCAAGCAAGAAAAGTTTCTAATAGACACAGAAAAGTATGTTGTTTTAGGCTGGGCACTGGGGGCAGGAGGGGTGGGTGGGCAGTGCTGGTAAGTCTTCTAAGCGCTTCACATCAAGGCCTTCAAAAGACCTTCCCCTCTCTATGTCACGGAATAATTTCCCAGGAGCCTATGGTGAAGAGGAATACAGTATGTGAAATAACTAGACGCTGGTCTTCAAATGAACAACTAAAAATAAGATGATAATAAGGAGTTTTATTTCATGCCTTTTTGGACCGTGACAACTTGCATCACATTTCACTCAGTTGTGCTCCGTGAGGGGGCAGAGGACAGAGGATGCAATAAGAAGTACTGTCATTCTTGAGCATTAGAGCCCTGTGTGCCAAGTGTATTACACACATTGCCTTGTTCAGATACAGCCACTGTGAGGAGAAGATTTTATCCCCAGTATATATGTGAGGGAACTGAAACAGGTTAAATAACTTACCAACATCTCTCCTGCTAATAAATGTCAAATTTGGGACTCTGTCTCTATCTATTGATTAGATATCTATCTATCTGTTGATTTTTAGCCAGTTGCACCTTAAAAATATCAAATTTCACAGGCATTGAGTAGGAAGCTTTGAGGACAAGCTGAGTCATCCCCTTAGACTAATCAGAAAACAGAGGGCTGAGTTAAACTAGGGCTTTTGTTTTGTGCCAAGTGTCTCTAGTTCCTTTTGCCCTGATCTTCGGCTGGAAGTGGACACTCACATGGGCCTTCATGGCTCCCAGAAAGGACTGTGGCAGTGGGCAGCCCCAGGGCAGTGGGCCAGCTGTGGCTCTGGTAAGAGTGGCTGCCAAGTGAGGGCCACTTGGTATTTCATTTCACCCAGCAGTTAGTTTGGCCCTGGAAGGGGTATCGATCCAATAGTCTTGTTAAAAAAGCAGGGGGAGTGGCTAGTGGGCTTTCCCAGGTCTTCAGAATGCATATAGAAAGGCTGCCATCCCTTTCTTTCCAGTGTTCTCCAACACCTGGGAAGAATGCTTTCTCTAGGCCTTGCCTTCTTAATCTTATTATTCATCTTATTTAAAAAAAAAACTCTTCTAAAGGCTACACTGTGGATGTGCTAAAGCAACAGAAAAATAAAGATTACCTGCAGGCCTACAGTCTTTACCCTGAGACCTAAAAGGGGGCACAAGCAGAAAGGTTTGGCAAGCTGTCTGTCTGGTAATATTTCCCTTCTACTTGGTGATGTATTAATTTCCACAATATGGCAATCCTAGGAGGAGTGCCTATCTTAGATGCTTACTAGTGACTTCTGAGCCTCGGTTTCCTGATCTCTAAAACAGGGATAATACCACCTACCTTATAGGGTTGGTGACAGGAAGTGCTCAGCCCAGACAGCAAGCACTTACTGTCATTTATGCTATGATAAACTTGCTGTGTGATGCTTAGCTGCTTTTTTCACTTCCCTGTGCTTGCATTTCATGTCCTGAGGCCAGGCCTTTTTCTAACACACAGATGTTTGAAAGATTGTTCCCAGGCTTCCTGAGTTCTGTGTGCCACCTCAGTTGGTTCTCCCTAGGTTAAAACTTCAGCATGTCATCAACTTCTTCACTGCTGGGAGAGCTATGTGCTCCCCCAGGAATGACATTAGGCTCCACGGGACATTCATTAGTTGGGGTTACGAGAGGACCACAGGGCACTGGAATGGTAATTTCCTACATGGGACCCCAGTGACCCAGAGCGAGCTAGCTCAGCTGGTCTGAGCATGTGGCTAATGAGGGAAGGGTCATGGTTTCACTCCTGTGTGGGCCAATTAGTGTCACGTGGAAAAGCACGCTCCTGGGGCATCAGGCAGCAGCTTTACGTGTGTATGGCACTGGTCTCCAGGATGAATGTGTGGCCATCATCGCTATCAGAAACGCAACCCAAAGCCTACATCTTCCTTCTTATTATTACCTAGCCCATGGTTTCCAAGACTTGGGTCATTTGCAGAGCATCTCCATGATTTTTGCCTTATCCCAAATAGACCACTGCATTTTTATTTATTTGATATGTTTTATACATTGACTCACTTTTTAGCTAACACTTAAAAAGAAGCTATGCATCACTACCATCAGTGCAAAATAGGGAAATTTGCCTTAAATTGAAAGTATACATGAAAATAAATAGGCAACTATTGAAATTAAAATGTTTATCTTCAGACTATAGGCAAAGACCTCCTGAGCCACAAGTGGTCAGCGTCCTCCTGTGTGTTATGAAATGCATGGATATAAGCTGCATGTGTTACGTAATACACACTACGTTCTGTAATAAAATGGTCACGTCAGCAAAAACAATATTCTAAAGCAGTTGCTTCCATGGGAGAAGTTGGAATCAGTGACTAGGGAGTTTCACACTTGAAGTGATGAAATTATTCTTGCAGGAATTTCAACACCAAAGATCTTTCTAATAGCCATAAACGTGTAGCTATAAAACCTATAGTCTGAACAAATCTGGGGTTTAATTTACATCCAGCTCTTTCTCAGAAGTCATGGCTTTTGTTCACACTCTCCATCGGCACTGTCATTAACACTGTGCTTCTTACACATCCTTATCATTATCGCCCATTTTATGATGTGCAAAGCAGATGTGTTGACCACACATCTTTGTTCCCCTCCAGTCATGAGCCAGTGCACGCTAATCTCCCCAGTTGGCCAGTTCCTTATGGAGATCAAGATATAACCGTTAGTGGTGTTGGTAATAAAAATGTATTCCTTAATTAATTGAACATGTTACATCCAATCCACTTATGAAAATGTGCACTGGAGGACAAATACACATAAAAAGACACACACAGAGACACACACGGGCCTCTTCAGGGTAGAGAGAGAGCCTGGCCATTTCCATTATTTGAGGCTTGCAATACATGAAAATAGTGAAGAAATGTCAAAGAGTCATAAATGTGGTGTATTTGTAAAATTCAGGCTGAATGACGTACAGCTTCCAATCCTCACTGTGTACCTGTGAGTGGGTGCATAGCCTCATTTGGAGGTAGAGCCACAGTCTGTATGTGAGGTGTTTGTGAATGTGAAGTCCAAAGAGTCCTCTCTCCCTGCTTCCAGGTCCAGAGATGCGCCCCAACCAGGAAAATTGTCTCATATAGGAATCTGGATTCAAATATACCATAAGGCAGAGTGTAACATTTTAGCGGTATGGAAACACGAAGTTGTCAGGGCCGTAGAAGTGTCAGCAGGTGAATAGCTTTTCCTTTTCTTTTCATGTCTCCCTTACCTTGTGGGTTCTTGCTGCACAAGAACAGCCCACAAGAATAACTCCTGTTGTTTCAGTGCTCCTTGGGTTATCCCACTTTTGTAGCTTTCTCATCCTTGGAAAGCCATGAATTAGTAACAAAAGGGCCAGACCATTTTATAAGTGCCAGAAGACTTACTCAGATTAGAAAATCAAAATGTTAAGAAGTGGGAATGTAGTTGTATCAGCTTTCTTCCCTTGTGTGTGGACCTGATGACTACTTTAACCACAAGAACTACTTTGAACGACTGCGTGCGCGTGCACACACACACTTTAAATATGACTCAAAAGTTGTAAAAAATTTGGAAGGATGTCAGAAGAATTTTTACTTTTATTTATATCACTTGTGTGAACAAAATTTATTGTTAGTGATGACTATCAAGAATTTGAAGAGACCATGATTAGTAAGTATTGATTGGATTAAAAGTCTTCAGGAATTGCTATTTCAAGCATAAAATCTGATATTAAAAAACTATATTCATAAAAAACAAATTTTTCATTAAAAATCAAAGAGATTATTTTTTAGAAATTTTACACAAATTCCGTATTTAATATCTTCCCTAAATTTTGAATTTTATTTTCTTATAATTATATAATAAAGAGTAGTGAAGGCTTTTGCGAAGCCCCATATAGATGCCCGAGTCCCCTCGCATTTACCCCAGTGTGTGCTTTAATATTATAATTTTCTATGTGTGCTATGAAATGAAAAATGTTAGGAGCAGCAGTCTAGCCAGCAGCTTTCCCAAGGAGTCTGAAGCAAGTCATCTGCTTTTGCCCACTGGTGGCTATAGAGGATATTGGGATTTGACTTGATAAATCAAGGCATGACTGAAACAGGATTCAACCATGGTGAAAACTAATAGTACTTCATAAAGTTGTTGAAATGGTTACATGAGATGCTGCATGTAAAGTGCTCAGAATAATGCCTGGAACATAGGAAATACTCAGTGAATGGCAGTTACCATTACCTGGTACCTTGGATACTAGTAAGTTGACAAATTCTGTTGATTCTGTGTCCACAATGCCTCAGCTCTGTTCTTTTATTTTTTGATAAATTTATTTATTTATTTAGTTATTGGCTGCGTTGGGTCTTTGTTGCTGTGCGTGGGCTTTCTCTAGTTGCAGTGAGCGAGGGCTACTCTTTGTTGCGGTGCACGGGCTTGTCATTGTGTTGGCTTCTCTTTGTTGCAGAGCAAAGGCTCTAGGCACCCGGGCTGCAGTAGTGGTGGCACGTGGGCTCAGTAGTTGTGGCTCACGGGCTCTAGAGCACAGGCTCAGTAGTTGTGGTGCATGGGCTTAGCTGCTTCGTGGCATGTGGGATCTTCCCAGACTAGGGCTCGAACCTGTGTCCCCTGCATTGGCAGGTGGATTCTTAACCACTGTGCCACCAGGGAAGCCCCTCAACTCCATTCTTGACTTTACTTTCCATTCGTCTTGTTCCACCCTACCATGCTTAGCATTTTATCACTGCTCACCTGACAGTTATATTTGCCTCTTAATTTGTCTTTCAGCTTCCAGTATCTTCATTTTTGACTCCTCTGGTTCAGTTAAGATGCTTTAGGCAGCACGTAACAGAATATTCAACTTAAATTTATTCTTTCATATTTTAAGACATCCAAAGTTTCTAGAGTTGGTTCAGCAATTCAACAATATTAGGCCTCAGGCTTAGGGAGTATGTTTGTGTATGTATGTGTGTGGCTTTGTTCGTTTGTTTTGTCTTCCCCCTCATGGTGTCAGTATGGCTGCTATAGCTCCAAGTAGCACCACCACTCATGCTAACATCCAAAAGCATAGAGGAAAGGAGTGTTCTCCTTGTATATTTCCTTTTCCATTCTTCAGAAAGCCTCTTTGAGTTCCTCAGAACACATCTACCTTAAACCAATCATAGACAAAGGGCAATGGGATTACAACAATTGATTTGGACTTCTCATCATTTATCCCTGGGCCTTGGCCTACTTTCCCTGAGCATAGTACTAGTGCTATACCCAAATAGAACTGGGATTCTGATAGCCAGGAAAGAGTGATGGCTGTTGGGTAAACAACCAGCATTTCCAGCCAGTCCTTCCTACATACCACTGGCAGGTTCATCAGGGATTTCCTGCTTGAACAAGAGCTCACAGCCTGCTGGGTGAAGTCCCAGCCCCTTCACCTGGAATTAAGTGTTTGATCCCTAGTCTAGCTGATGAGGTCAGATTTCACCAGCAAAATCCTGTACTTTTCCTTCATAGCTCCTTATTACCTTTTGTAATTATACATGAATTTAGGGAAGTTTATGACTAGTGTCTCTGCCCAACTAACTCCAGAATATAAACGCCATTAGGACCATGTCTGTTTTCCTCACCATTATACTCAACACCTAACAATTCTTGGACAATTCATTCTTGAGTGAATGAATGTCTGTACCTGTCAAAAGGGAGCAAGCAGCAATTTCAACAGTTAGATATTTAATCTGGCAGAAACAGGTTTCTATGCAGCTATCAACAGAAGTTGAAAGAATTTGGTACCTCAGCATCACCAACATTTTGTTAAAGGAATAATTGCCAAGCCCCATGTGCATGTGGGACCATTAGTAATTCTGTAGCTATGCAAATTAAAACAGTGATGTATGATTTATAGCTTTAATAACATTCTGAAGACTCTTAAATTTTAATCACCTGCAACATCCTTTTTAATATTCAATTACTTTATTAACTAATTAGGTCACTTGCTGAAAAAGCACATAAGGCTGGTGCTATTTTAATATCAGTTGAGCCTCACAAAATACCTTTGAAATGGTGCAAATGGTTTATTTATTTTAAACAGATCATTAAGATGCTATAATTAATAAACCAATTACTAAAAAAAGGCCAGATAGTGATAGATGCACAAGTACAATAGCAGTGTCCAATGGATTAGTCATTTTTATACACATACATCAAGGGGCAAAACTTAAATGAAAACCCACTGTAAAAAGTGCTTTCCTAAATAATTAATTTGTGCAGTGACTGATAACCCTATCACAGCAAACCTGACTTGAGGCTTGTTCATTACGAAAACCTGTACTGTGTACTTTCATTTCATCCAATGACACTCACGATGGAAAACCCACAGCACACTAAGCTTGGTGTTCCTTGATTACTTATGAGGGGCTTAATTTGCAGACCAAGCTGGGCACTTCATGACTTATCAGTGTGTCAGAGTGAGCCAAGCCTCCCGGAGGAGAATCAGAAGGAGATACACGCAGGGTTGGCAGCATCCCTGCTTATTGATTTCTCAGCACCGTGTTAAGGTCTTCAAAGCAAACAGTGTGAACAAAGAAAGCTGAGGCCAAGGCTGTGGGGATTTTTCACCCAATATTCTCAAAGGAGACTGGATCGTAGCACTAAGCCTGCTTTTTTTTTTTTTTTTGGCGGTACGCGGGCCTCTCACTGTTGTGGCCTCTCCCGTCGCGGAGCACAGGCCCCGGCCGCGCAGTGAGCCTGCTTTTGAGGGCACAGAGGTGTTGGGACTATGGCTGAGGATGGGTAGGATGCAGCTCTGAGGCCTGGGGACAAATTTTATTTCTAGGATCAGGGTGAGGCAAGAGGAACCAGATTCTTTTGCTGGCCTGGGAAAGAATGTGGTCAAATCCTAGAGGCCAGGTAATTTTTCTGGCTAACAGCAGTATAATAATAAAACCATAATAACCACCATGTATTGAGTCCTTACTATCTACTTCCTAGAAACTGTTGGTTGCCCATGTCATCTGTTGGATATTTCAGGGTATTTGTTGAGTCAACATTTATTAACTGAGCGCCTCCTGGGACCAGGCACTGTTCTGGGCACTGGAGATCTTGGAATGAACCGGACAGGCAAATCCCCCGCTCTCATGGTGTTTACATTCTATTAGGGAAGAGAAATAAAAATCATACATCACGAGAAAACAAAATATAAACAACTACTTTAGACAATGCAAAGTGCTAGGGAAAAAAGTCAACCAGGAGAATGGGAGAGTGTGATGACGGTGACTGGGGCAGCTCTTTGTGACTGAGTCGTCAGGGGAGGCCTCTCTGAGGAAAGTAACATGGCAAATAGACAGGGGAGTCTTGAACAACTCAGAGTTTCCACCCCCCCAGCCACCCCATTTCACCAGTTGTTCAGTTCTTTTCTGCTTTGTGTCCTGTTCATGTTAGAGCAGGAGGATGGCGAAGGCAACCAGGGAGACAGACAGGGAGGCAGGGTGGGAGTGAGAGTGGAAGGTGAGAGAGACTGAAAGAAAATGGAGATGGCATCATTACGCTGCCATCATTAGCATTACTGTTCTTTTGCAAGTGCGGGCTCTTTTTTGCAATCAGACCCCAATATGAACTTGTGTGCATTTTGTTGTTAGTGTGTGTACGTGAGAAACTGCAGAGAGAGCTATTTCTCTTCCCTTATGTCTTCCTGCCACTGTCATCCTCTGCAAGTGGTTACAGCTATGTTTTATGTATTTCCAATCTGTTTTAGCGCCTTCATGATGTGTTGATGAAACTTTAAAATATTCATAAATTTCCACATTGTCCCATGGATTCTAAGTTCTTTGGGAAAAGCGACCTAGCCCAAACAATAAATCTGATGTGTGTGCTCCTCAGATACGTGGAAAAAGTATCATCCTGCCTGGGTCCTTAAGAGAAAGCCTCAGAAAGGACCCCCATAATCTCTGTCAATTGTAAACTAAACAGTGGTCCAGTAAAGTGGAACCTTAGCTCGTGAACCATTGGGCCTTTTTTTTTTTTTTTTTTAACACCCATGAAGAGCAGTATATACCCAACTCCCAACACCAGCTGAATTATCTCTGAGAGGTGTGTTGAGAACATAATATTTTAATGAGACAAGAAAAGGTTAAATATAAGCAGACCCTTATATTAATGAATAATTACTTTGGTGGGTGAAGTTCTGTCGGAGTCAAATGAATCTTTGTTCTTTCCGTCTTTACCAACCCAAGATGGATGCTAATCATGAATGTAAGTGAAAGGAGTGTACTAGTGATACTCTAGTATTAAGGAAGAGAGGCGCTGTGAGTTTTGCAGTGAACTTGGACAAGAAAAAGCCAGTTCTGTGTATCTTTCATGTCCTCGAAGGAGGCTAGAAGCCATTTTCCAAGTCTTCATGAAAGTCTCTATTTTTCATTCTCATGGTTTTCTCTACCTACAACATGGTTCAAAATACATTATTCAATTTTTGTTCCATTAATCACAAGTATTGTAACAGCATTATAATCTGTAAATTGTCATTGCAAATGTCTGTTTCTGCCATATTGAGTATTAAATAGATCTCTTCTAAGAAAATGAATTACTATAAGCCATTTTTATAGAAAAATTAATTCTGAGTTATAGATGAATACTAAGAAGATTTGGGAACCCAGTCCATTTGTGGCTTGGGTCTTCTTTCCTTTTTGAAATTTGGAACTGGAACAAGATGGTTGGGTTTTGAGATCTCCAAAGGACTGTAAAAAACAGCATATGATCCTTCACATGTGAGGGTGACCTCTTGGACACACATCTTTTATTCAAGGGTGGCTTCTTCAGGGTCTTCTGCCCTCTCTCACTTCACCCTTCCTCAGGGATAGATAGGGGGGGAGAGAACAAGCCTGCCTAGAGAAAACAGGTCGCAAATACACCAATAGTGCAAGTCCTAGATCTAATCAACCCCTTTCTCACATCTGGTAGTAATCATACCTTTTTGATTGAATGTCCTATTTGTAAAATGGTGTTTAGTGTCCCACTCCCAAATGTGTACACTTATAAAATAGACATCTGCTCTATTGTCAGTCTGTGTATTAATCATTAGCAAATTTATTTTTCTGTATTTTATTTTATTTTTTATTTTTTTTTGCGGTACGCGGGCCTCTCACTGCTGTGGCCTCTCCCATTGTGGAGCACAGGCTCCGGACGCGCAGGCTCAGCGGCCATGGCTCACGGGCCCAGCCGCTCCGCGGCATATGGGATCCTCCTGGACCGGGGCATGAACCCACGTCCCCTGCATCGGCAGGCAGACTCTCAACAACTGCGCCATCAGGGAAGCCCTGTATTTTAGATTAAAAAAATACAAATAGATATTCCAGCCTTGTCATGCCTTGCGGATCCCCTGGCATTCACCCAGGGCCTGTGTAAACCTACCTTTGAAGATCACTGCACTGAACAATGGACGTAACTTGTGGTAAATAACCAAGGGTTCTTGAAGAAATGTGCCTTATGTTGATGGGGAACAGATCTACTGCTAGGAGCACCTTAAGAAGATTCGGGGCATTTCTTGCATAAGAATCTGGATGGAAAGTGCATTAAACAGAACATTCTGGCCTTTGACCTTCCCTGGAGTTTCTTTTGGGATCACTGGTCAAAGCTTTCAGAGATATGCAGTTATTTCATATGCCAGTGTTTCCCCAAGTTCTGCCCTGCTCATATTACCATCACAATTTTTACCTTGTCAAAGTACCATGGTATTATTATTTTAGAAATACTTGTCTTTAAATTTTCTCATTTTCACTTAATATATTCAAAAAGATTTTTTATATCACTGCCATAAATGGAATGCCAACCTTACTTGCCATAAATAGGAAGAAATTTTTTAAAACAACTAAGTGTGTAATTATTAAATGTTTTAAGACCACAATGAGATGTCCCCTCACACCTATCAGAGTGGCTATTATCAAAAAGACATGAGATAACAAGTGTTGTCGAGGGTATGGAGGAAAGGGAACCCTCGTGCACTGTTGGCGGGAATATAAATTTGTGAAGCCACTGTGGAGAACAGTATGGAGGTTCCTCAGAAAATTAAGAACAGAACTACTGTATGATCCAGCAATTCTGCTTCTGGTATATATCCAAAGGAAATTAAAATAAGATGTTAAAGAGAGAGCTGCGCTCCCATGTTCACTGCAATATTATTCATAATAGCCAAGATATGAAAACAACCTAAGTGTCTATCAATGGATAAAGAAGGTGTGGAATATATATACAATGGAATATTATTCAGCCACAAGAAAGAAGGAAATCCTGCCATTTTGAAAGCATGCATGGAGCTTGAGGACATTATGCTAAGTGAAGTAAGTCAGACAGAGGAAGACAAAACTGCATGGTATCACTTATATGTGGAATTAAAAAAAAAGTCAAACTCATAAAAACGAAGAGTAGAAAAGTGAGTGACAGGTGCAAGAAACAGGGAGAGATTGGTAAAAGAGTATAAACTTTCGCCTGTATGGAGAATAAGGTCTGAGGATCTGATGTAAAACATGGTGTCTGTAGTTGATAACATTGTAAAATTGAAGTTGCTAAGAGAGTAGAACTTAAATGGTCTCACCAAAAAAAAAAAAAGTTAAATATGTGAGGTGATGGATGTGTTAATGAACTAGATGGGAGAGAATCCTTTCACAATGTATATGTGTATCAAATCACCATAATGAACACTTTATATAACTTACAATTTTGTCAGTTATACCTCAATGAAGCTGGGGGGAAAAGGCTTTAAAAATGCCCCCCGCAAAAAAAAAATCTTCCATGTGCTACCCCAAATCACCAAACCAACTCAAACAAGCAAAAAACCCAAAGCACCACATGTTGGGAAAGATTGCCTTAAGCTATTTAAAAACTAACAATGTATCTGCTAGACCTTCTTTAAAGGGTTTTGCTGGCTATCTTGACAGGTGTAATCAAGCAACAGATTATATCCTCAGCTCCATGAGGAGCTTTCCTCTTCCATTTGGAGGCTGTAAAATTTAGTTCTCAGGCTCCTCCTAGCTCTGCCATTGATTGACGTGCTGTGTGATGCAGGACCTCGCTTCCCCCAGCCATTCACTGATCTGAATCACTGAGAAGTCAATATTCTCAGCTCTGTCAATGCCGATGGTTCTCCTCCCATATCATAGATTTCTGTTTAAAAAAATGATCTCATTTGGTGTTAGCAGTGCTAAATATTTGAGAATTCACTTGTA
Source organism: Aethalodelphis obliquidens (assembly GCF_003676395.1). Lineage (NCBI taxonomy): Eukaryota > Metazoa > Chordata > Mammalia > Artiodactyla > Delphinidae > Aethalodelphis > Aethalodelphis obliquidens. Next base: position 1,462,375 of record NW_020837989.1, on the reverse strand, counting down.
TATTCTCTGGAAATATTTAGTCCCAGGTTTTCTCCTAGCTCTATTAAGAACATTATGGGACCTCAGTTTCTCCTTCTGGAAAAGGAAGTTAACTTACTAGTCAGCCTAGGGTAACAAGCACGATGGGCAGAAGAGTCCCTTTTTAAAAAAAAATGTTATTTTATTTATTTATTTATTTTTGGCTGCGTTGGGTCTTCGTTGCTGCGTGCGGGCTTTCTCTAGTTGCAGGGGGCTACTCTTTGTTGCGGTGCACAGGCTTCTCATTGCAGTGGCTTCTCTTGTTGCAGAGCACGGGCTCTAGGTGCGCAGGCTTCAGTAGCTGTGGCACGCAGGCTCAATAGTTGTGGCACACGGGCTTAGTTGCTCTGTGGCATGTGGGATCTTCCTGGACCAGGGCTCGAACCCGTGTACCCTGCATTGGCAGGCGGATTCTTAACCACTGCGCCACCAGGGAAGCCCCCTTTTTTTTTGAAAAGAAAAAAGTATGCTGCCTGGTGACGGAAGAACCAATCTATGTAACACCCAAACACCCAGACAGGCATGAATCCTGGCAGCCCAGCCATCACATTTCCTCAGGGCTGTGTCCCGAGTGCCGTGGCAGGCCAAGTCAACAGGGCCTGTATGCTCCACACATTCAGTATTGTGGAGGAAAGACGATGGATAGCCACAAGTCAAGGCAGCATGTGGGAAACATACTCAAGCGCAGCTAGAAGGGGCCACACTCCACACCTTCAGCAGCCTGGTTAGCAGCGTGAGCTTGGGAGTTAGATCTGGTGCAACTGCGGGGGCTGCCAGGACCGTGAGCCATTTTCTCCAGCCCTGCTGAGCCCCAGTTTGCTCCTAATCTGGAAAATAAGGCGTACACTGTGGATTTGCATGTTACTTCAGTAGCACTTGAAAGAGTATAGGCTCTTTCAAGGCCCTTTCTTCTTCGTGCATGTTTGGCCTGAAAGGGATGATGGGAGACCCAAGTCTGCTGTTTCCTCTGCTGGGTTCAATTTCCACCTGACTCTCATGTGAACTTCGAGTGTGTCCTAGTGTTTAAAGACGCAGGGCCGGGAATTCCCAGATGGTCCAGTGGTTAGAACTCCACGCTTCCGCTGCCAGGGCCTGGTTTCAATCCATGGTCAGGATTATGCTCCACTTACATATGTTTATTATATGCTGTATATAACGCTATATGTTTATGCATATATAGTTATGTAGGTTTATGTACACAAAACCATGTACAATTTAAGGGATTTTCAAGGGCAATTCTGACCCTACCCAACATCTACCATATTCCTGCTTCTACAGTCAGACCTCCACAGGAGCTGTAACTTCATTGTAAGACCAGCTGACAGGACATCATGAGAATTCAATAGGAGAATGTATATAAACTTTTTAGCATAGTGCCTTACACATAGCTAATACTAAAGGTTAATAGAACCATGATTATAATGTTATTATTGTTTTCCATCCAGAGAGGGAAATATCAGCTGTAAGTGCCTCCTGGTTATTATTAATATAATTATCTAAGGAAAGAGGGACAGAAATCACTTCCCCTGGGGTTACTCAGTCTTCTCAGAGAAGTATGGGTATTTCAGCTGATAGACACTGAGTCCAGGTGAAGGCCTCCAGGGTCCTGGTTCAGGAGTGGCCTGGAGCAGCAATGGGGAGGAGAACAGGCACTGAGTGTGCCAGGACTGGGAAGCAGTTTCCTTTGGTTGGCACATGAGAGCAGAGCCAGTGGATAAAATCTGGAAAAGTACCCTGGGGTTAGATGGCCTTGAATATCTAGACTTGATTCAATTGGGAGTGGGGAGCCACTGATGATTTATGAGCGGGGAGAGATGCACAGGATATCTGAAGTGAAGGTTAGTGAAGTTAGAAAGTGAAGGTTAGAAACACGGAAACCAGTTAGGAAGCTGTTACAAGGTGTTTGTGAGAAGTCTTTCTGAGCTCAAACGAGAGATGGCAGAAGGAATGGAAAAGGTATTAGTTGATTCAGAGCGATTATAATCCTGTATATTTCCTGAGCAGATCTTGGATTTTTTATTGTTCTTTTTTGCTATAAATAGTTATATATTCTCATATTTTCAACCAATAACAAATTAAAAAAAATCCTTTTAAAGTATAAATATGTAATTTTGAAAGCTACAATAGGAATTTAAATAATGACTTAACATTACTGAAGAATTTTACCAACCCCAGCACCGATGGCTGAATCCTGAGAATGCAAGTGGGAAGCCCATGGAAAAATCCCCAATGTGGGGACCATACTTGCCATATAACAATAAGAATATAACATATAACCTTGGCAGAGAAAAATACCATCATCTCAGATTACACTCCTAACTGAAACCAAATGAACATATTATCTGCTCCCAAATAATTTTGTAACGTGATGAGGTAAAGGAGGAATAAAAGAATAATAAAAGGAAGTTGCCTTGTAAATATGTTACAAGGGGTGAATGAATATTATTATTTACATTGTCTAAGTCATTTATTTGTTAGTGTTTAAGATATGCAGGTGTACGTACAAGATGCAGCACAATTTTTAAAGAAATTTTTTTCTTTAAAAACAAAAATTTAATTTTTGTAAAACTTGTATTGAAAATGCTACAGGTATGATTGCATCTGCCTAATAGTGTCAACCTGAGTATGGCCTTGGAATTCCTTCAAATAAATGTCTCCCCTCCCATTCAGAGTTAGAGAATATTATTGCATATCCAAATATATGATTTCCTACTAGTTTGTGGTATAGAATGTTGTCATAATGACATGAACAGTACAACCCGTCCTTCCCTACAAAACTACTTCCATCCAGCACTGAGCCAGTCCACCATTTGAAATTTTTGGTGTTTGGCTTTCCAACTGTAATGTGAGCATATTAAATGGGGTGGTAGTTGTGGTGTCAATTTTTATAGAGTTTTGGGGGGAAATAGATCTCACATTCCTACAAAAAATGTTATAATTTCTGTGTAGGAATTCAAGGTGATGTTTTATTTAACAAAGGAGTCACTCATACAACTGAGAGATTACAGACTTTTACATTTGTATTTGATGTATGGGTTCTTTCAAAGACAACAAAATTCTCAGCTTATAACAGAATACCACATATGTAATAAATCATTTTCCTGTTGCGGGCAATGGGGGTGTCTTAATTCCCATTTTTAAACTTATTCCCATGGTGTGCATTTTCATTTATTTTCCAGCCATGAAATGAGAAAAAAAATCAAAGTAAAAAGAATAAAGCCTAAGGTTGTATTGGGCTTTTTCCTTGAAAAGACCAAGGGGAGAAAATGGAACCTGATTAAGGGCCCCATATCAAGGTAAGATGAACAGAAATCCAAAATAAGCCAAATGACACTTCCTAAAACATAGAATTGTTACATGATCCAGCAATTTCATTTCTGAGTGTATACCTAAAATAATTGAAAGCGAGATTCAAACAGGTATTTGTGCACCCATGTTCACGTTCACAATAACCAGTAAGTGGAAACAGTGTACATTTAATTAACAGACTAATGGATAAACCAAATGTGGTATGTACACACTATAGAATATTATTCAGCCTTAAAAGAAATGAAATTCTGACATACTCTAAACCTTGGATGAGCTTTGAGATATGCTAAGTGAAATAAGCCAGACGCAAAAGGACAAATGGGATACGAATCCATTTATATCACGTCTTTAGAGTGGTCAAATTCAGGCAGAAAGTAGAGTGGTGGTTTCCAGAGGCTGAGGGAGGGGCGAGTGGGGAGTTAGTGTTTAATGGGTACACAGTTTTGGTTGGGGGAGATGAAAACGTTCTAGAGATGGATGGTGGTAATGGTTGCATAACAATGTGAATGTATCTACCAGAACTGGACGCTTTAAAACAGGGGTCCCCAACCCCCAGACCGGAAATGGGTACGAATCCACAGCCTGTTAGGAACCGGGCCGCACAGCAGAAGGTGAGCAGCGGGCGAGTGAGCAAAGCTTCATCTGCCGCTCCCCACCGCTCCCCATCACTCCCCATCGCTCGCATTACTGCCTGAACCATCCCCCCACCCCATCCATGAAAACAGTGTCTTCCATGAAACCGGTCCCTGGTGCAAAAAAGGTTGGGGACCAATGCTTTAAAATGATGAAAATAGTAATGTTTATGTTATTTTACCACATTTATACACATAAATTCACCACATTATACACATAAAATATGTATCTTTTACCATAATTTAAAAAGAGAAGCCAAGTGAAATAGAGAAGGTAGTTGAATTGAATTTATGAGAATTAATGTCCAATTTTCCTCATTGCCCTTAACGTTCTCCCAAAATATATATGTAAGCAAGTACTTCAGTGAGAACAGAGTGATGGGTACACATTTAGTTTTGAAAGTGCAAGCTCTTTTAGGTATAATCTCCCCTCATCTAGGATATAATCTCAAACAAGTCTTCCATGAATATGTCCCTCAAGAAATCTCATCGATAAACTGGGGAAGTATGGTCCTGATCACACAACTATTAATATTAGGTGGGTGTACCACTTACTTGAGGGTCTCATTCAGACAGGTTATCAATACCTGACTCGCTGCCTGCACGGGGAGTGAAGGGTTCCCTTAGAGGGACCCAGCAGTACCCAGGTTACCTGCAGACACACAGAATTTTCATTCTAAATAGTTTCTAATTTACTGCAAGTCCATCTTGCACCAACTTGACCCTGATATTTCCTGCCTTTCCCATCTGGAAAAGTCTCCTTTGTTTTAAAAGAGTCTTGGCAAACGTGTTGTTTAGTGGAATAAAACGGAAGACATTTTTGAAACACAGACATCGTAAGCCTCAAATCAGGTGCGCAGGAGAAAGAAGTGGTACACTGGAAACGTGGCCACCAGTTTGGAGAAAGTGTTAGCACGAGTGTACAGCTACAAAGACCTGAGTAGCTAACGGTGGATTATTAAGCTCCCAAACTCGATTCAATGTGACAGTGACACTTCACAGCACATTGCATCCAATCTCATTTGAAGCTGACAAAGATTGTTTCTGCTTTACATCTATTGGTTTATTAATGGTCTACAGCCTCTTAAGCAGATGCATATTCATTAGGTAGCCAGCTGTTAGGAGGTTCCCAGGTGTCGAATGTAACTCTGTCTTGGAACATTTTTTTTTTCCTTATCATGAAACAAAGTAATTGAGGCCTTATTAAAGAACCAGTTAATTACTAAAGCGATACCTTATGGTACCTTTTTATCATTCAAATTTGAGAGCTCTTGGGACATCTAAAAAATTTGGTAAAGAGACAGTATTTAAGAGCCAACCTTTATTATATAATTATAAATATATAGAGATTGATATTGTATGTGTGGAGATATACATACACACCCTTCCATGTTGGAGAAATTAAAAGTAAGTGAAACGTTCCTAACAACTGAAAAATTTCAGCTACAATATCCTTTCCTTGGTTCATTATAGGAATTAGGTCCAAAGGACAACACTGATGAACCTAGTAAATTAATTAAAGCTACTTTAATATTTCTTTAATCTTAATCACTTTCCTATAAAAGATGACTTAAAAATGGGTTTTTGTGTAACTTATGCTTCAAACTTACTTCTTTTTAATTTAATTAATTTATTTTTTATACAGCAGGTTCTTATTAGTTATCTATTTTATACATATTAGTTTATATGCATCAATCCCAATCTCCAATTCATCCTACCACCACCAGCATCAATCCCAATCTCCAATTCATCCTACCACCACCACCATCCCCCCCACCCCCCCGCTTCCCCCCTTTGCGTCCATACGTTTGTTCTCTACATCTGTGTCTCTATTTCTGCCTTGCAAACTGGTTCATCTGTACCATTTTTCTAGATTCCACATATATGCGTTAAGGTACAATATTTATTTTTCTCCTTCTAACTTCACTCTGTATGACAGTTTCTATGTCCATCCACATCTCTACAAATAATGCAATTTCATTCCATTTTTATGGCTGAGTAATATTCCATTGTATACATGTACCACATCTTCTTTATCCATTTGTCTGTTGATGGGCATTTAGGTTGCTTCCATGACCTGGCTATTATAAATAGTGCTGCAATGAACATTGGGGTGCATGTGTCTTTTTGAATTATGGTTTTCTCTGGGTATATGCCCAGTAGTGGGATTGTTGGATCATATGGCAATTCTATTTTTAGTTTTTTAAGGAACCTCCATACTGTTCTCCATAGTGGCTGTATCAATTTACATTCCCACCAACAGTGCAAGAGAGTTCCCTTTTCTCCACACCCTCTCCAGCATTTGCTTTTTGTAGATTTTCTGATGATGGCCATTCTGACCAGTGTGAGGTGATACCTCACTGTAGTTTTGATTTGCATTTCTCTAATAATTAGTGATGTTGAGCAGCTTTTCATGTGCCTCTTGGCCATCTGTATGTCTTCTTTGGAGAAATGTCTATTTAGGTCTTCTGCTCATTTTTTGATTGGGTTGTTTGTTTTTTTTTAATATTGAGCTGCGTGAGATGTTTTTATATTTTGGAGATTAATCCTTTGTCTGTTGATTCGTCTGCAAATGTTTTCTCCCGTTCTGAGGGTTGTCTTTTCGTCTTGTTTATAGTTTCCTTTGCTGTGCAAAAGCTTTCAAGTTTCATTAGGTCCCATTTGTTTATTTTTCTTTTTATTGCCATTCCTCTAAGAGGTGGGTCAAAAAGGATCTTGCTGTGATTTTTGTCGAAGAGTGTTCTTCCTATGTTTTCCTCTAAGAGTTTTATAGTGTCCAGTCTTGCATTTAGGTCTTTAATCTGTTTTGAGTTTATTTTTGTGTATGGTGTTAGGAAGTCTTCTAATTTCATTGTTTTACATGTAGCTGTCCAGTTTTCCCAGCACCACTTATTGAAGAGACTGTGTTTTCTCCATTGTATATCTTTGCTTCCTTTGTCATAGATTAGTTGACCATAGGTGCATGGGTTTATCTCTGGGCTTTCTATCCTGTTCCACTGATCTATATTTCTGTTTTTGTGCCAGTACCATATTGTCTTGATTACTGTAGCTTTGTAGTATAGTCTGAAGTCAGGGAGTCTGATTCCTCCAGCTCCGTTTTTTTCCTTCAAGATTGCTCTGGCTATTCAGGGTCTTTTGTGCTTCCATACAAATTTTAAGATTTTTTGTTCTAGTTCTGTAAAACATGCTACTGGTAATTTGATAGGGATTGCATTGAATCTGTAGATTGCTTTGGGTAGTATAGTCATTTTCACAATGTTGATTCTTCCAATCCAAGAACATGGTATATCTCTCCATCTGTTTGTGTCGTCTTTGATTTCTTTCATCAGTGTCTTATAGTTTTCTGAATACAGGTCTTTTGTCTCCTTAGGTAGGTTTATTCCTAGGTATTTTATTCTTTTTGTTGCAGTGGTGAATGGGATTTTTTCCTCAATTTCCTTTGCTGATATTTTGTTGCTAGTGTATAGGAATGCAAGAGATTTCTGTGCATTAATTTTGTATCCTGCTACTTTACCAAATTCATTGATTAGCTCTAGTAGTTTTCTGGTGGCATCTTTAGGATTCTCTATGTACAGTATCATGTCATCTGCAAACAGTGACAGTTTTCCTTCTTCTTTTCCAATTTGTATTCCTTTTGTTTCTTTTTCTTCTCTGATTGCTGTGGCTAAGACTTCCAAAACTATGCTGAATAATAGTAGCAAGAGTGGACATCCTTGTCTTGTTCCTGATCTTAGAGGAAATGCTTTCAGTTTTTCACCACTGAGAATGATGTTTGCTGTGGGTTTGTCATATATGGCCTTTATTATGTTGAGGTAGGTTCCCTCTATGCGTACTTTCTGGAGAGCTTTTATCATAAATGGGTGTTGAATTTTGTCAAAAGCTTTTCCTGCATCTATTGAGCTGATCATATGGTTTTTATTCCTCAATTTGTTAATATGGTGTATCACATTGATGGATTTGCATATATTGAAGAAACCTCGCATCCCTGGGATAAACCCCACTTGATCATGGTGTATGATCCTTTTAATGTGTTGTTGGATTCTGTTTGCTAGTATATTTTTGAGGATTTTTGCATCTATATTCATGAGTGATATTGATCTGTAATTTTCTTTTTTTGTCGTGTCTCTCATTTTGGTATCAGGGTGATGGTGGCCTCGTAGAATGAGTTTGGGAGTGTTCCTTCCTCTGCAATTTTTGGAAGAGTTTGAGAAGGATGAGTGTTAGCTCTTCTCTAAATGTTTGATAGAATTCACCTGTGAAGCCCTCTGGTCCTGGACTTTTGTTTGTTGGAAGATTTTTAATCACATTTTCAACTTCATTACTTGTGACTGGTCTGTTCATATTTTCTATTTCTTCCTGATTCAGTCTTCGAAGGTTATTATACCTTTCTAAGAATTTGTCCATTTCTTCCAGGTTGTCCATTTTATTGTCATAGTGTTGCTTGTAGTAGTCTCTTATGATGCTTTGTATTTCTGCAGTGTCTGTTGCAACTTCCCCTTTTTCATTTCTAATTTTACTGATTTGAGTCCTCTCCCTCTTTTTCTTGATGAGTCTGGCTAAAGGTTTATCAATTTTTTTTATCTTCTCAAAGAACCAGCTTTTAGTTTTATTGATCTTTGCTATTGTTTTCTTTGTTTCTCTTTCATCTATTTCTGCTCTGATCTCTATAATTTCTTTCCTTCTACTAACTTTGGGTTTTGTTTGTTCTTCTTTCTCTAGTTCCTTTAGGTGTAAGGTTTGATTGTTTATTTGAGATGCTTCTTGTTTCTTGAGGTAGGATTGTATTGCTATAAACTTCCCTCTTAGAACTGCTTTTGCTGAATCCCATACATTTTGGATCGTCGTGTTTTCATTATCATTTGTCTCTAGGTATTTTTTGATTTCCTCCTTGATCTCTTGGTTATTTAGTAGCATATTGTTTAGCCTCCATGTGTTTGTGTTTTTTACATTTTTTTCCTTGTAATTTATTTGTAATCTCATAATGTTGTGGTCGGAAAAGATGCTTGATATAATTTCAATTTTCTTAAATTTACTGAGGCTTGATTTGTGACCCAAGATGTGATCTATCCTGGAGAATGTTCTGTGTATACTTGAGAAGAAAGTGTAATCTGCTGTTTTTGGATGGAATGTCCTATAAATATTGATTAAGTCTATTTGGTCTGTTGTGTCATTTAAAGCTAGTGTTTCATTATTAATTTTCTGTCTGGATGATCTGTCCATTGGTGTAAGTCAGGTTTTAAAGTCTCCCACTATTATTGTGTTACTATTGATTTCCTCTTTTATAGCTGTTAGCATCTGCCTTATGTATTGAGGTGCTCCTATGTTGGGTGCATAGATATTTATAATTGTTATATCTTCTTCTTGTATTGATCCCTTGATCATTATGTAGCGTGCTTCCTTGTCTCTTGTAACATTCTTTATTTTAAAGTCTATTTTGTCTGATATAAGCATTGCTACTCCAGGTTTCTTTTGATTTCCATTTGCATGGAATATCTTTTTCCATCCCCTCACTTTCACTCTGTTAGTGTCTCTAGGTCTGAAGTGGGTCTCTTGTAGACAGCATATATATGGGTCTTGTTTTTGTATCCATTCAGCGAGCCTGTGTCTTTTGGTTGGAGCATTTAATCCATTCACATTTAAGGTAGTTATCAATATGTATTTTCCTATTACCATTTTCTTAATTGTTTTGGGTTTGTTTTTGTGGGCCTTTTTCTTTTGTGTTTCCTGCCTAGAGAAGTCTCTTTAGCATTTGTTGTAGAGCTGGTTTGGTTGTGTTGAATTCTCTTAGCTTTTGCTTGTCTGAAAAGCTTTTGATTCCAGTGTATTCCTGTCAATGATTGTTCAGCAGTTAGTTGTGATTCCGTTGCTCTTGCAAGAGGGAGCCCAAACTTACTTTTATATTTTCATTAAAATTAGTATTTTTTCCCTGTCAAAAATAAGATAGTTCAGGGCTTTCCTGGTGGCCCAGTGGTTGAGAGTCCGCCTGCTGATGCAGGGGACACGGGTTCGTGCCCTGGTCTGGGAAGATCCCACGTACTGTGGAGCAGCTGGGCCTGTGAGCTGTGGCCACTGAGGCTGCGCATCCGGAGCCTGTGCTCCACAACGGGAGAGGCCACAACAGTGAGAGGCCCGCGTAACGCAAAAAAAAAAAAAAAAAAGATAGTTCAATTACTGGCAATCAAACTAGTGTTTTCAAATTGCCAAGTATTTCTATGTGTGTGTGTGTGTGTATATATATATGTGTGTGTATATATATATATATATATATATATATATAGTTTTATGTTGGTGATTTGTTGATTTCACATGCACTTTTAAAAATTTTTATTTTATTTGTTTATTTTTGGCTGCACTGGGTCTTTGTTGCTGCACACGGGCTTTCTCTAGTTGCTGCGAGCAAGGGCTACTCTTGTGGTGCACGGGCTTCTCATTGCGCTGGCTTCTCTTGTTGCAGAGCACGGGCTCTAGAGCACAGGCTCAGTAGTTGTGGTGCATGGGCTTAGTTGCTCTGCGGCATGTGGGATCTTCCCAGATCTGGGATTGAACCCGTGTCCCCTGCATTGGCAGGTGGATTCTTAATCACTATGCCACCAGGGTAGTCCCTCAAATGCAATTTAAAAACCCTGCATTTGAACTCTCCTCCCTTCATGTTTACTGTTTTTGATATCACATTTTACATCTAATTGTTTTGCGTATCCCTTAACTGCTTATCGTGGATACAGTAACTCTCCTACATACAAACGTTCTGTTCTGAGAGTGGGTTCATAAGTTCAATTTGTTCATAAGTCCAACAAAGTTAGCCTAGGTACCCAACTAACACAATCGCTATATAGTACTGTACTGTAATAGGTTTATAATACTTTTCACACAAATAATACATAAAAAACAAACACAGAAAATAAAGAAAACATTTTTAATTTTATGGTACAGTACCTTGAAAAGTACAGTAGTACAGTACAACAGCTGGCATACTGGGGCTGACATTGAGTGAACAGGCAAGAAGAGTTACTGACTGGAGGAGGGAGAGGAGGTGGGAGATGGTAGAGCTGAAGGATCATCAGCAATAGGAGATGGAGGGCAAGCTGCAGTTTCACTCACACCTGACATTGATGGCACAGGTTCTGGTTCCTTGCTGGATTCAATTCTATCTACCCTTTTGAAAAAAATGATCCAGTGATGTCTGGGTAGCAGCTCTTTTATTTTCATCATAGATGACACAGTAGCACTGGTTGGCATTCTGAACAGCTGCTGCAACCTTTGTGTACTGTTCTACGTTCGGGTCCTGTGCCTCAAAAACTAATAGTGCCTCCTCAAATAAAGAAAATCCCCTTGCCATTTCCTGCATCGTGAATCTCTTTGGTTCTTCAGTTAGTTCTTCCTCTTGTCTCTCTTCGTCCTTTCTCTGGGCCTCCAGTTCCATCAGGTCTTCATTAGTAAATTTCTCATGTTGCACAGCAAGTTCCATCATTATCACTTGGCACTTCTCAGCAGTACCAGCTATATCACCACTGCTTTTATGCTTGCTTCCGGACATCCTGGGCTTGAAATAAAGATACTGTATAGGGTACAGTACAGTAAAGTCCACAAAAGCACAACCACTTACAGTAGATGCATGCACGTGACAACATACACCAAACAAGGGAAGTAACTTATGTGATTGGACATGAGAACACAGGTTCCCATCTTTGAAAGTTTGCAGCTTGAAGGTTTGTATGTAGGGGACTTGCTGTATAGATAATTTTACTATTTTTGGCTTTGGCTTTTAACCTCCCTACTAGCTTTATGTGTGGATGATTTCCTACCTTTCCTGTATGTTTGCCTTTACTGGTGAGCATTTTAATTTTATAATTTCCTTGTTTCTAGTTGTGGCCTTTTTTTTTTTTGCCTAGAGAAGTTTCTTCAACATTTGTTGTAAAGCTGGTTTGGTGGTGTTGAACTCTTTTAGCTTTTGCTCGTCTGTAAATCTTTTGACCTCTCCATCAAATCTAAAAGACAGCCTTGCTGGGTAGAGTATTCTTGGTTATCGGCTTTTCCCCTTTCATCACCTTAAATATATCATACCACTCCCTTCTGGACTGCAGAGTTTCTGCTGAAAAATCAGCTGATAGCCTTATGGGAGTTCCCTTGTATGTTATTTGCTGCTTTTCCCTTGCTGCTTTTAATATTCTCTATCTAATTATTGTCATTTTGTTTACAATGTATCTTGGTGTGTTCCTCTTTGGGTTAATCCTTTATGGGACTCTCTTTACTTCCTGGACTTCAGTGACTGTTTCCTGTCCCAGGTTAGGGACGTTTTCAGCTATTATGTCTTCAAATATTTTCTCAGGCCCTTTATCTCTCTCTTCTCCTTCTGGGACCCCTATAATGCAAATATTACTGTACTTGATATTGTCCCAGAAGTCTCTTAAAGTGTTCTCATTTCTTTTCATTCTTTTTACTTCTTTCTGTTCAGCAGCAGTGACTTCCACTACTCTGTCTTCCAGCTTGCTGATCCGTTCCTTTATATCATTTAGTCTACTGTTGAGTCTTTCTAGTATATTTTGCATTCAGTTATTGTATTCTTTATCTGTTTGATTGTTTTTTATATTTTCTAACTCTTTGTTAAAAACTTCTAACTTCTCTGTGTGTCCATTCTTCCTCCAAGTTCTTTGATCATCTTTAGATCATTACTCTGAAATCTTTTTCAAGTAGATTGCCTATCTCCACTTCACTTAGTTCTTCTTCTGGGGTTTTATATTGTTCCTTCGTCTGGAACATGTTCCTCTGCTGCCTCATTTTGCCTAAGGTGCTATTTGTTTTTTTATGTCTGTGGTTAGTTACATTTCTTGACCTTGGAGAAGTGGCCCTCTGTAGGAGATGTCCTGTGTGTCCCAGCAGTACACTCCCCTCTGGACACCCAAGCAGTATGCTCTATGGGGTCCCCCTAAGAGGGCCGTGTGTGTTCTTCTGTTGTGGCAAGCTAAGTATGTGGGTGGTCTGGTAGGCTTGGTTGGCCCCTAGCCTGGGTGGTTGCCAGGCCCTGCTTTGTGTGGGTGCTGCTGGCTGCTGGCTAGCAGGGCCTGGTCACTAGGCAGCTGACTGTTGAACCCTAGGAGGTCCTGGGGCTAGTGCTGGCTCACTGACCGGCAAAGTCAGGGTCCAGAAGACTCTGGGGCTGCTGCCCACCCACAGGTGGGTGAAGCCAGGTCCTGGGGTTAGTGCTGGACTACTGGCAGAGCTAGGTCCTTGAGTCTGGCTGGCTGCAAGGCTCAGGGATCCTAGAGCCAGTGTCAGATCACTGCAGTAGAGGCTGGGGTCTGGTTCCTGGCACACAGTTGGGTATGGGGTCTGGGGTGTCCTGAAGCTTGCATTGGCCTGCTAGTGGGCAGGGCCAGAACCCAGCTGGTCTCACGGCAGGGTCTGGCCTGCTGTGGGTGAGCTGGGTTCACAGGCTGTGGGATTGTGGTTTTCTTGTGCCTGGTGTCTGCCCCCTGGTGGGTGAGGCTGGTCCAGTGGCTAGTGCAGGCTTCCTGGAGGGCAGGGCTGGTGCCTGCCCACTGCTGGGTGGAGCTGGGTCTTGGCCCTCTAGTGGTCAGGGGCGTGTCTAGGGGTGGCTGCGTGCTCAGGAAGACTTTAGGCAGCCTCTCTGCTGATGGATGGGGCTGTGTCCCCACATTTTGTTGTTTGGCTTGAAGCATCCCAGTACTAGTACCTACAGGCTTTTGGGTTGGACCAGGTCTTGGTGCTAATGAGCTAGAGGGAGGATTCCAAGATAGTGGCCACCAGCAGGAGTGTCCATAGTAGATAGTCCCCAAATATGGCTGCCATCAGTGTCTATGTCCCCAGGGTGAGTTGCAACCAGCACCCTCCCCCACCTCGCCTCTCTGGGACACTCTTCAAGACCAGCAGGTAGGTCTGGCCCAGGCTCCTATCAAATTACAGCATTTACCCTGGGTCCCAGTGCATGTGAGATTTTGAATGTTCCCTTTAAGAGTGAAGTCTCTATTTCCACCAGTACTGTTAGACTCCCCAAACTAAGCCCCTCTGGCCTTCAAAGCCAAATGCTCTGGGGGCTCATCTTCTTGGTGCACGACCTCCAGTCTGGGGAGCCCGACTTGGGGCTCAGAACTCTCACTCCTGTGGGAGAACCTCTGCAATTATATTTATTCTGCAGTTTGTGGGTTGCTTACATAGAGGAATGGGACTTGATTATATTGTGAGTCTGCCACTCCTACACATCTCATTGTGGTTCCTTCTTTATGTCTTTAGTTGTAGAAGATCTTTTCTGGGAGGTTCCAGTCTTTTTTTATCGATGGCTGTTCTGCAGATAGTTGTGATATTGGTGTGCTCGTGAGAGGAGGTGAGCACACCAAGACTCAGGGTCTTTCTACTCTGCCATCTTAACCCCTGAATGTCTCTAAATGCCCTTTAAAAATCCTATTCTAAAGATGTCAATTCAAATATTCCCTTAAGAGCACCTTAAATCTACAATCTCCACTTCTACTTTTATTTGGTGACTGGGCATCTCAATTCTATTTCTCAAGTGCAAGAATCACAGGAGCAAATTAAAAATAGCCTAGAGCACATAATCTTTAGAAAACATTGCAGTACTCTTTTTAAAATGGATTTCCTAAACAAGTAATCCAAGACCATCCAACTGTACTGTGGCTTGCTCTTAATATGTCTTCCCATCCCTTGAGGAGCCATTGTATTACACTAGTCCAAATCTGCTGGAATTTTCTGCCTTTGAGATTTTTTTTTTTTTTTTTTTTTCCAGTACGTGGCCTCTCGCTGCTGCAGCCTCTTGCGTTGTGGAACACAGGCTCCGGACACGCAGGCTCAGTGGCCATGGCTCACGGGCCCAGCCGCTCCGCGGCATGTGGGATCTTCCCAGACTGGGGCACGAACCCGTGTCCCCTGCATCGGCAGGCAGACTCCCAACCACTGCACCACCAGGGAAGCCCTGCCTTTGAGATTTTTTACACATTATTTAGTTAATTTATTTATTTTTGACTGTGTTGGGTCTTCATTGCTGCACATGGCTTTCTCTAGTTGTGGCAAGCGGGGGCTACTCTTCGTTGTGGTGCGTGGGCTTCTCATTGTGGTGGCTTCTCTTGTTGTAGAGCATGGGCTCTAGGTGCACGGGCTTCAGTAGTTGTGACACGTGGACTCAGTAGTTGTGGCTCACAGGCTCTAGAGCGCAGGCTCAGTAGTTGTGGTGCCTGAGCTTAGCTGCTCCGCAACATGTGGGATTGTCCTGGACCAGGGATTGAACTGATGTCCCCTACATTGGCAGACAGATTCTTAACCACTGCACCTCCAGGGAAATCCCTGACTTTGAGATTTGGTTAATGTCCTGTGCAAGTTATATCACCATTCCTGCAAAAGAAATCAAAGGTTTACTCTTCAGAATAGATCAGTTTTTATTCGCCCTGTGGCTCATCTCCAGCTGGTAACCTTTAGAAAATGTAAAAAGACTTCATAAACATTCAGTGCTTACTTAAAAAACATAATAGTTAACCATCTACTAGCGGTCTACTATGTGTGGCATCTGGGACAGTGTGGTCAGAGATCAGGGATATGTAACAAAAAGCTGACAGTACATCTGTATGGCATGTACAGTCTTTAAATTGAAAGGTCTGAAATATTAATAGAGGAGTAATGAGGGATAGTGGAATAAAACTGGATTTGGATTCCAAAAACCTATCCTAGGAGACATGGCTTCACTGACAGCTTTGCTCTCTTGGAGCCTGTTTCCTCATCTTTAACAAGGGGATAATAACTGTTTTACC
The DNA here is from genome assembly GCF_003676395.1 of Aethalodelphis obliquidens. Lineage (NCBI taxonomy): Eukaryota > Metazoa > Chordata > Mammalia > Artiodactyla > Delphinidae > Aethalodelphis > Aethalodelphis obliquidens. The sequence continues at coordinate 1,446,645 of NW_020837989.1, read as the reverse complement.
TTCTTAGCTTAGGGCTATTGTGAATATCAGGGAGGAAATGAGTGTGAATCCATTCTGTAAACTAATATGCAAAGGCAAGTTATGACTATTTGAAATACTCAACTTGTCTTTATAAATGCCCCTTAGATACCAAAAATTCATATATTTCACATATAACTTCACTATTAATGTATTTCAGGTTCAACAATAAATATCAAACTTTTGCCATACAATTTTCCACTCAAGTTTTTAAAGTCCAAGTAAAGTTTTTAAACAGAGCCCTGTGATACTCTGTAATGACCTATATGGGAAAAGAATCTAGAAAAGAATAGATATATGTATATGTATAACTGATTCATTTTGCTGTACAGCAGAAACTAATACAACATTGTAATCAAATATACTCCAATAAAAATTTAAATATAAATAAATAAAGTGAGCCGTATGACAACCATGGCAATGAAAGCAAGCCATGCCTTTAGAACAAACCACCTCTGGTGGTCATAGTTCCCTCTGAGGAACTTTTGAGGACAGTGGAGTAATCACTTACCTCAGTCTGCAAAGCAGCGATTATTTCTTTTAAGCTTTTAAACTCTAGTACAAATTATTAAGAGTATAGGAGACCTTCAAGATGGCAGAGGAGTAAGATGTGGAGATCATCTTTCTCCCCACGAATACATCAGAGATACATCTACATGTGGAACAACTCCTACAGAACACCTACTGAACGCTGGCAGAAGACCTCAGACCTCCCAAAAGGCAAGAAACTCCCCACGTACCTGGGTAGGGCAAAAGAAAAAAGAAAAAACAGAGACAAAAGGATAGGGACGGGACCTGCACCAGTGGGAGAGAGCTGTGAAGGAGGAAAGGTTTCCACACACTAGGAAGCCCCTTCACTGGCGGAGACTGCAGATGGCAGGGGGTGGAAGCTTTGGAGCCACGGAGGAGAGCACAGCAACAGGGGTGTGGAGGGCAAAGTGGAGAGATTCCCGCACAGAGGATCGGTGCCAACCAGCACTCACCAGCCCAAGAGGCTTGTCTGCTCACCCACCAGGGCAGGTGGGGGCCGGGAGCTGAGGCTCGGGCTTCAGTCCAATCCCAGGGAGAGGACTGGGGTTGGCTGCGTGAACACAGCCTGAAGGGGGCTAGTGCACTGCAGCTAGCCAGGAGGGCATTCGGGAAAAAGTCTGGAGCTGCCTAAGAGGCAAGAGACCATTGTTTTGGGGTGCGCGAGGAGACGGGATTCAGAGCACCGCCTAAACGAGCTCCAGAGACCAGTATGAGCCATGACTATCAGCATGGACACCAGAGACAGGCACGAGATGCTAAGGCTGCTGCTGCAGCCACCAAGAAGCCTGTGTGCGAGCACAGGTCACTATCCACACCTCCCCTCCCAGGAGCCCGTGCAGCCCGCCACTGCCAGGGTCCCGTGATCCAGGGACAACGTCCCCAGGAGAACACACGGCGCGCCTCAGGCTGTTGCAACATCACGCTGGCCTCTGCCGCTGCAGGCTCGCCCCACATTCCATACCCCTCCCTCCCCCCGGCCTGAGTAAGCCAGAGCCCCCTAATCAGCTGCTACTTTAACTCCGCCCTGTCTGGGTGAAGAACAGATGCCCTCAGGCAACCTACATGCTGAGGCGGGGCCAAATCCAAAACTGAACCCCAGGAGCTGTGCGAACAGAGAAGAGAAAGGGAAATCTCTCCCAGCAGCCTCAGGAGCAGCGGATTAAATCTTCACAATCAACTTGATATACCCTGCATCTCTGGAATACCTGAATAGACAACGAGTCATCCCAAAATTCAGGTGGTGGACTTTGGGAGCAACTGTAGACTTGGGGTTTGCTTTCTGCATCTAATTTGTTTCTGGTTTTATGTTTATCTTAGTTTAGTTTTTAGAGTTCATTATCATTGGTAGATTATTTTATTGGTTTGGTTGCTCTCTTCTTTCTTTTTTTTCTGTTTTTTATTACTTTTTAATTTTTTATTTTATTAAATTTATTTTGTTTTTTTCTTTCTTTTTTTCTCCCTTTCCATCTGAGCCATGTGACTGACAGGGCCTTGGTGCTCCAGCCGGTGTCAGGCCTGTGCCTCTGAGGCGAGAGAGCTGAGTTTAGGACATTGGTCCACCAGAGACCTCCCGGCTCCACGTAATATCAGGTGGCAAAAGCTCTCCTAGATATCTCCATCTAAACGCTAAGACCCAGCTCCACTCAACGACCAGCAAGCTACAGTGCTGGACCCCCTGTGCCAAACAACTAGCAAGACAGGAACACAACCCCACCCATTAGCAGAGAGGCTGCCTAAAATCATAATAAGGTCACAGACACCCCAAAACACTCCACCGGACGTGGTCCTGTCCACCAGAAAGACAAGATCCAGCCTCATCCACCAGAACACAGGCACTAGTCCCCTCCACCAGGAAGCCTATACAACCCACTGAACCAACCTTAGCCACTGGGGGCAGACACCAAAAACAACAGGACCTACGAATCTGCAGCCTGTGAAAAGGAGACCCCAAACACAGTAAGTTAAGCAAAATGACAAGACAGAGAAACACAGAGCAGATGAAGGAGCAAGGTAAAAACCCACCAGACCAAACAAATGAAGAGGAAATAGGCAGTCTACCTGAAAAAGAATTCAGAATAATGATAGCAAAGATGATCCAAAATCTTGGAAATAGAATGGAGAAAATACAAGAAACGTTTAACAAGGACCTAGAAGAACTAAACAGCAAACAAACAATGATGAACACCACAATAAATGAAATTAAAAATTCTCTAGGAGGAATCAATAGCAGATTAACTGAGGCAGAAGAACAGATAAGTGACCTGGAAGATAAAATAGTTGAAATAACTAGTGCAGAGCAGAATAAAGAAAAAAGAATGAAAAGAATTGAAGATAGTCTCAGAGACCTCTGGAACAACATTAAACACACCAACATTCGAATTATAGGGGTCCCAGAAGAAGAAGAGAAAAAGAAAGCGACTGAGGAAATATTTGAAGAGATTATAGTTGAAAACTTCCCTAATATGGGAAAGGAAATATTCAGTAAAGTCCAGGAAGTGCAGAGAGTCCCATACAGCATAAATTCAAGGAGAAACATGCCAAGGCACATATTAATCAAACTATCAAAAATTAAATACAAAGAAAAAATATTAAAAGCAGCAAGGGAAAAACAACAAATAGCACACAAGGGAATCCCCATAAGGTTAACAGCTGATCTCTCAGCAGAAACTCTGCAAACCAGAAAGGAGTGGCAGGACATATTTAAAGTGATGAAAGGGAAAAACCTACAACCACGATTAGTCTACCCAGCAAGGATCTCATTCAGATCTGACGGAGAAATTAAAAGTTTTACAGAGAAGCAAAAGCTAAGAGAATTCAGCACCACCAAACCAGCTTTACAACAAATGCTAAAGGAACTTCTCTAGGCAGGAAACACAAGAGAAGGAAAAGACCCACAATAACAAACCCAAAACAATTAGGAAAATGGTAATAGAAACATACATATTGATAATCACCTTAAACGTAAATAGATTAAATCCTCCAACCAAAAGACATAGACTGGCTGAATGTATACAAAAACAAGACCCTGGGCTTCCCTGGTGGCGCAGTGGTTGAGAGTCCTCCTGCCAATTCAGGGGACGCGGGTTTGTGCCCTGGTCCGGGAATATCCCCCATGCTGCGGAGCGGCTGGGCCCGTGAGCCATGGCCGCTGAGCCTGCACGTCCAGAGCCTGTGCTCCACAACGGGAGAGGCCACAAGAGTGAGAGGCCAGCATACAACAGCAACAAAAAATAAATAAACCAAGACCCATATATATGCTGTCTGCAAGAGACCCACTTAAGACCTAGGGACACATAGAGATTGAAAGTCGGGATGGAAAAAGATATTCCATGCAAATGGAAATCAAAAGAAACCTGGACTAGCAATTCTCATATGAGACAAAGTAGACTTTAAAATAAAGATTATTACATGAGACAAAGAAGGACACTACATAATGATAAAGGGATCGATCCAAGAAGAAGATATAACAATTGTAAATATTTACGCACCCAACATAGGAACACCTCAATACATAAGGCAAATGCTAACAGCCATAAAAGGAGAAATCGACAGTAACACAATCATAGTAGGGGACTTTAACACCCCACTTTCACTAATTGACAGATCATCCAAAATGAAAATAAATAAGGAAACACAAGCTTTAAATTATACATTAAACAAGATGGACTTAATTGATATTTATAGGATATTCCATCCAAAAACAGCAGAATAAACTTTCTTCTCAAGTGGTCGTGTAACATTCTCCAAGTTAGATCATATCTTGGGTCACAAGCCTTGGTAAATTTAAGAAAATTGAAATCGTATCAGTTATCTTTTCTGACCACAACGCTATGAGACTAGATATCAATTACAGGAAAAAAATCTTTAAAAAATACAAACATATGGAGGCTAAACAATACACTATTTAATAACCAAGAGATCACTGAAGAAATCAAAGAGGAAATCAAAAAGTACCTAGAAACAAATGACAATGAAAACATGACAACCCAAAACCCATGGGATGCAGCAAAAGCAGTTCTAAAAGGGAAGTTTATAGCAATACAATCCTACCTCAAGAAACAAGAAACATCTCAAATAAACAACCTAACCTTACACCTAAAGCAATTAGAGAAAGAAGAATAAAAATAACCCCAAAGTTAGCAGAAGGAAAGAAATCATAAAGATTTCTTTATGATCAGAAATAAATGAAAAAGAAATGAAGGAAACAACAGCAGAGATCAATAAAAGTAAAAGCTGGTTCTTTGAGAAGATAAAATTGATAAACCATTAGCCAGACTCATCAGGAAAAAAGGGGAGAAGAATTCTATTGAAATCAATAGAATTAGAAATGGAAAAGTAGAAGTAACAACTGACAGTGCAGAAATACAAAGGATCATGAGAGATTACTACAAGCAACTATATGCCAGTAAAATGGACAACCTGGAAGAAATGGACAAATTCTTAGAAACTTCCAAGACTGAACCCGGAAGAAATAGAAAATATAAACAGACCAATCACAATCACTGAAATTGAGACTGTGATTAAAAATCTTCCAACAAACAAAAGCCCAGGACCAGATGGCTTCACAGGCGAATTCTATCAAACATTTAGAGAAGAGCTAACACCTATCCTTCTCAAACTCTTCCAAAATATAGCAGAGGGAGGAACACTCCCAAACTCATTCTATGAGGCCACCATCACCCTGATACCAAAACCAGACAAAGATGTCACAAAGAAAGAAAACTATAGGCCCATATCACTGATGAACATAGATGCAAAAATCCTCAGCAAAATACTAAGAAAGAGAATCCAGCAGCACATTAAAAGGATCATACACCATGATCAAGTGGGGTTTATCCCAGGAATGCAAGGATTCTTCAATATACGCAAATCAATCAATGTGATAAACCGTATTAACAAACTGAAGGAGAAAAACCATATAGGATCATCTAAATAGATGCAGAAAAAGCTTTTGACAAAATTCAACACCCATTTATGATAAAAACCCTCCAGAAAGTAGGCATAGAGGGAACTTACCTCAACATAATAAAGGCTAAATATGACAAACCCACAGCCACCATCGTTCTCAATGGTGAAAAACTGAAACCATTTCCACTAAGATCAGGAGCAAGGGCTTCCCTGGTGGTGCAGTGGTTGAGAGTCCACCTGCCGATGCAGGGGTTTGTGCCCCGGTCTGGGAGGGTCCCACATGCCGCGGAGCGGCTGGGCCTGTGAGCCATGGCCGCTGAGCCTGCGCATCCAGAGCCTGTGCTCCGCAACGGGAGAGGCCACAGCAGTGAGAGGCCCGCGTACCGCAAAAAAAAAAAAAAAAAAGATCAGGAGCAAGACAAGGTTGCCCACTCTTACCACTCTTATTCAACATAGTTTTGGAAGTTTTAGCCACAGCAATCAGAGAAGAAAAAGAAACAAAAGGAATACAAATTGGAAAAGAAGAGGTAAAGCTGTCACTGTTTGCAGATGACATGATACTATACACAGAGAATCCTGAAGATGCTACCAGAAAACTACTAGAGCTAATCAATTAATTTGGTAAAGTAGCAGGATACAAAATTAATGCACAGAAATCTCTTGCATTCCCATACACTGATGATGAAAAATGTGAAAGGGAAATTAAGGAAACACTGCCATTTACCATTGCAAGCAAAAGAATAAAATACCCAGGAATAAACCTACCTAAGGAGACAAAAGACCTGTATGCAGAAAACTGTAAGACACTGATGAAAGAAATTAAAGGTGATACAAACAGATGGAGAGATATACAATGTTCTTGGATTGGAACAATCAACATTGTGAAAATGACTATACTATCCAAAGCAATCTACTGATTCCATGCAATCCCTATGAAACTACCAATGGCATCTTTCAGAAAACTAGAACAAAAAATTTCACAATTTGTATGGAAACACAAAAGACCCCGAATAGCCAAAGCAATCTTGAGAAAGAAAAACGGAGCTGTAGGAATCAGACTCCCTGACTTCAGACTATACTACAAAGCTACAGTAATCAAGACAGTATTGTACTGGCACAAAAACAGAAATATAGATCAGTGGAACAGGATAGAAAGCCTAGAGATAAACCCACGCACCTATGGTAGCTTATTTTTTGATAAAGGAGGCAAGAATATACAGTGGAGAAAAGACAGCCTCTTCAATAAGTGGTGCTAGGAAAACTAGACAGCTACATGTAAAAGAATGAAATTAGAACACTCCCTAATACCATACACAAAAATAAACTCAAAATGGACTAAAGATCTAAATGTAAGACCAGACAGTATAAAAGTCCTTAGAGGCAAACATAGGTAGAACACTATGACATAAATCACAGCAAGATCCTTTTTGACCCACCTCCTAGAGAAATGGAAATAAAAACAAAAATAAACAAATGGGACCTAATGATACTTAAAAGCTTTTGCACAGCAAAGGTAACTATAAACAAGACAAAAAGACAACCCTCAGAATGGAAGAAAATATTTGCAAATGAAGCAACTGACAAAGGATTAATCTTCAAAATTTACAAGCAGCTCATGCAGCTCAGTATGGAAAAAAAAAAAAAAAACAACCCAATTCAAAAACGGGCAGAAGACCTAAATAGACATTTCTCCAAAGCAGATATACAGACTGCCAACAAACACATGAAAGGATGCTCAACATCACTAATTATTAGAGAAATGCAAATCAAAACTACAATGAGGTATCACCTCACACCAGTCAGAATAGCCATCATCAAAAAATCTACAAACAACAAATGCTGGAGAGGGTGTGGAGAAAAGGGAACCCTCTTGCACTGTTGGTGGGAATGTAAGTTGATACGGCCACTATGGAGATTCCTTAAAAACCTAAAAATTAGAACTATCATAGGACCCAGCAATCCCACTACTGGGCATATACCCTGAGAAAACCATAATTCAAAAAGAGTCATGTACCACAATGTTCATTGCATCTCTGTTTACAATAGCCAGGACATGGAAGCAACCTAAGTGTCCATCGACAGATGAATGGATAAAGAAGATGTGGCACATATATACAATGGAATATTACTCAGCCATAAAAAGAAACGAAATTGAGTTATTTGTAGTGAGGTGGATGGACCTAGAGTCTGTCATACAGAGTGAAGTAAGTCAGAAAGAGAAAAACAAATACCATATGCTAACACATATATATGGAATCTACAAAAAAAAAAAAAAGGTCCTGAAGAACCTAGGGACAGGACAGGAATAAAGACACAGATGTAGGGAATGGACTTGAGGACATGGGGAGGGGGAAGGGTAAGCTGAGACGAAGTGAGAAAGTGGCATTGACATATATACACATATATACACATTTTACACCAAATGTAAAATAGATAGCTAGTGAGAAGCAGCCGCATAGCATAGAGAGATCAGCTCGGGGCTTTGTGACTGCCTAGAGGGGTGGGATAGGGAGGGTGCGAGGGAGATGCTAAAGGGAGGAGATATGGGGATATATGTATATGTATAGCTGATTCACTTTGTTATAAGGCAGTAACACACCATTGTAAAGCAATTATAATCCAATAAAGATGTTTAAAAAAAAGAGTATAAAGTGTTTGTGCATTTTTAAAGGGAGGGACTGTGACTCCTTTTTTAAAATTGAAGTATAGTTGATTTACAATGTTGTGTTAATTACTGCTGTACAGCAAAGTGATTCTGTTATACACATATATACATTCCTTCTTTAAAATATGTATTTTTTTCCATTATGTTTTATCATGGGATATTGAATATAGTTCTCTGTGCTATTCAGTAGGACCTTGTTGTTTATCCATTCTATATATAAAAGCTTACATCTGCTAACCCCAACCTCCTACTCCATCACTCCTCTGACCCCCTCCCCCTTGGCAACCACCAGTCTCTTCTCTATGTTAGTGATTCTGTTTCTGTTTCATAGATAAGTTCATTTGTGTCATATTTTAGATTCCACATATAAGTGGTATTATATGGTATTTGCCTTTATCTTTCTGACTTACTTCACTTAGTATGATAATCTCTAGTTGCATCCATGTTGCTACAAATGACATCATTTTGTTCTTTTTATGGGTGAATAGTATTCCATTGTTTATAGGTACCACATCTTCTTTATCCATTCATCTGTTGATGGACATTTAGGTTATTTTCATGTCTTGGCTATTGTGAATAGTGCTGTTATGAACATAGGAGTGCATGTATCTCTTTGAATTATATATTTATCCAGATATATGCCCAGGAGTGGGATTGCTGGATCATATGGCAATTCTAATTTTAGGTTTCTGAGGAACCTCCATACTGTTTTCTACAGTGACTGCACCAACTTATATTCTCACCAATGGTTAGGAAGTTTCCCTTTTCTCCACACCCTCTCCAGCATTTGTTGTTTGTAGACGTTTTAATAATGGCCATTATGACTGGTGTGAGGTGGTACCTCACTGTAGTTTTGATTTGCATTTCTCTAATAATTAGTGATATTGAGCATCTTTTCTTGTGCCTGCTGGCCATCTGTATATCTTCTTTGGAGAAATGTCTATTTATGTCACCTGTCCATTTTTGGATTGGGTTGTTTGTTTTTTTGTTGTTGAGTTGTATGAGCTGTTTATATATTTTGGAAATTAAGCCTCTGTCCGTTGCATTGTTTGCAAATATTTTATCCCATTCTGTAAGTTGTCTTCTGGTTTTGTTTATGGTTTCCTTTCTTGTGCAAAAGCGTGTAAGTTTGATTAGGTCCCATTTGTTTATTTTTGTTTTATTTCTATCGCCTTGGGAGGCTGACCTAAGAAAACATCGGTACCATTTATGTGAGAGAATGTTTTGCCTATGTTCTCTTCTAGGAGTTTTATGATGTCATGTAATATGTTTAAGTCTTTAAGCCATTTTGAGTTTATTTTTTGTGTATGGTGAGAGAGTGTGCTCTCACTTCACTGATTTACAGGTAGCTGTCCAGGTTTCCCAACACCACTTGCTGAAGAGACTTTTTTCCCATTGACCCCTTTGTCAAAGATTAATTGACCATAGGTGTGTGGGTTTATCTCTGGGCTCTCTATTCTGTTCCATTGATCCATATGTCTGTTTTCTGCCAGTACCACACTGTTTTGATTACTGTAGCTTTGTAGTATTGGCTGAAGTCTGGGAGCGTTATGCTTCCTGCTTTGTTCTTTTTCTTCAGGAATAGCTTTGGCATTTGTGGGACTTTTATGGTTCCATATGAATTTTAGGACTATTTGTTCTAGTTCTGTGAAAAATGTCATGGGTAATTTGATAAGGATTGCATGTAATCTGTAGATTGCCCAAAGCACCTATTATTACCATGTCCTTGCTTATCTCCCCAGTCCCACTCCTTCTACATCAAGCTCTGGACACACCCTACTAAACTTCTGATGTTTCTTGTCCACTTGGGGTGTTCACATGTGTAGTTCACAGGGATGGCTCCTTCTCATCATTCTTCAGATCTCTGCGTGCATAAACACATGGAAGAACGTGTGGGTGGTGGTCCTCTGGTTTAGTGGCTCATTACCACATTGTAGTCTTGTTTCGTAGCTGGGAGTGTTTGGACTTTCTACACTTTTATCATGACTGTTTTGTGATTGTTTTCCTAGATTTAAAATTTTGATGACGGAGAAGTGAAATATCATGAAAAAAATCTAGGAATACTGGAACTCAGTCTACTACCTAATATTTTAGCTACATTTTAGAAAATACAGTCCAATAAAACTGGTTTTTAAATTACCAGACACAACAGATCGAATCTTCAACACTTCATTCATTAACAAAAGCTGATTCTGTGACTACTGTATGCATGTTTCTCAAACAGAGCTCTTCTGATATGGGAGGGAATTCTGCCTAGGATTTCCTTCCTATTTCCATGATTAAAACTCTGCCAGGGGCTTCCCTGGTGGCGCAGTGGTTGAGGGTCCGCCTGCCGATGCAGGGGATGCAGGTTCATGCCCCGGTCTGGGAAGATCCCACATGCTGCGGAGCGGCTGGGCCCGTGAGCCATGGCCGCTGAGCCTGCGCATCCGGAGCCTGTGCTCCGCAACGGGAGAGGCCACAACAGCGAGAAGCCCGCGTACCGTGAAGAAAAAAAAAAAAAAAAAAACTCTGCCAGGCATACTTACTGAAGGCAGATCATGGTGATCAGTTACTGGAAATCTGTTTTGGGGACCCTGCACAACAATCTTTGCAAAGCTACTTTTGGTTAATTTGTTTCTGACATGCCTGTTCTTTATTTATCAGAGGGAGGTCATTGTTCCATAGGTTATGACAATGAAGGGAGCTGATGTATATAAGGACGGAGCTAGCTACCGCCATTTCATGAAGAGGATGGAAATTTTGCTGGATTCCTCCTCTGTTAGGGATAAAATTTATCTAGGATTCATAAGGATTCACATGCATATGAATGTGGATGCACTATTTCTATAGCCATATCCTTCCGTGAAGTGTTTGACAGAGAACAGTGTACAAAGTTGCCAGGCCCCCTTGCAAATAACTCAGAGGCCTTCAGGTTTGACCCATTTTACTCTCCCTTCTCAAAGGATAGAAAAGGAGGTTCAAAAGGTTTATAATTCACAAAGCACTCAACACCCAGTCTCTCAATCTAAGCTTTCCTAAAAAAACCTAAAATGGGTAAGAAACTCACTTCTTCATAATTATAAAAAGCTAGTAAATATGCACTATGTATCAGAAGAAATAATGTTGAAAAGTGAGCAAGAGCTCTGGTGTCACCAATTTTTAATATTCAGGGTCCAGAGAGCAAGTTCATGACAGGCATTTTGCTTGTGACTGAAGTGAAAGGCAAAACTAAATTTTTTGTACCTCAAGCAGATCACCTTATAAACAGAATAAATCAAGTAAATGGATACATAGTTACTAAGAAATACTTATCTGTTAATTCTCAACAGACAGGAGCAGTTACCCGTGGCCTGAGGACACCTGGGGACCCCTGAGACCCATTCAGGGGACCTGCGAGGTTCCACCTTTTCCAACCACATATTTCTGAGGCCGGACTTTTTTCATGTATTTCCACCAAAACAACATGGCACAGCAGATCAAATGCAGAAGCAGGTAAGAGAATCCAGCTGTATTCTATTAAGCCAGGTAATAAAGAGATTTTCAGAAATGTAAAACAATGCCACTCTTCTCACAGATTTTTATTTTGAAAAAGTTTTTTAATAAAACTGTAATTTGGCAGGTGATGGGCTTGGTTACTATAAAACCAATTAATATTTTTAAAGTTTCTCAGCTTTTATTTCAAATTTTAAAGTTTCTCACCTTTTATTTCAGTTAGTATTAACAGATATGACCCACATAAACAAAAGTTCTTTGGGGTCCTCATTAGTTGTTAATGGCATTAAGGGCGTCCTGAGGTCAAACTGTTCCATATACCAACTCTAAGCACTCTTATCTCAAATGGAAGAAATGTGCTTGGAGCATTTAAAGAACACAGATGGACAGTTAAGAAAAATCAAATGGAAATGTAGGGTTCCATAGTCCAGAACTCAGTTATTTAAAGTAATGACATTTATGATTTTTATTTTTTTGGCCGCACTGCACAGCTTGCAGGATCTTAGTTCCCTGACCAGGGATTGAACCCCAGGCCATTGCAGTGAAAGCGCCGAGTCCTAACCACTGGACCTCCAAGGAATTCCTGACACTTGTTTTAAAGGGTAACAAATGAAAATTATGTTTGCCCATCAGGACTTTCAAATCCATTCAAAATCCCTGGGAAACTTAGCATCTGAATTGGCTGCATGCTGATTCTTCCCCCACTGGGGTAATCCAGTGCAGTGTGAAGGGGTGCTAGGAGTTACTTATTATGTCTCTGAGAGCAGTGCATTAGCAAGGCTGCCATTTTCATAGAAGGAAGACACATAAGAATTAAGGTCATAATGAGTTAAAAGTAAACATAAAATCTTCTTTTAGGGACTTCCCTGGTGGTCCAGTGGTTGGGACTCTGTGCTTCCACTGCAGGGGGTGTGGGGTTTGATCCCTGGTTGGGGAACTAAGATCCTGCAAGCAGCCAAAAAAAAAGAAAAGAGAAAGAGAAAATAATCCTCTTTTATGTTTTTGTTCTTTTAGTTTTTATATCAGATTGCTTCTCTGGATATTAGAATAACAAGATCTTAGTCAAGAAAATTGCAAGAAGTCAATAGAAAAATTGAGATCTCTACTGCTTCTAAAAGCTGAGAACATTCTGAGGGTTATTTGTGTGGCAAGTCAAGAGCTCACTTTCATAGTTCTCTCCCTCACATCTGCACTAATGTGGTTAAGTATAAGTGACTCAATACATTCACAAAGCAGTTCGTTTACAATTTGCTTGTCGGTTAAAAAAAGAAAGTAGAATTAAATACAGGCAGATAGGAAAATCCTCAATTAGAAATCAGCTTAGTAACAGTCTCTCAGGCTTTCTTTTATTTTTAAACTTTTTTTTTTTTAATTTATTTTTGGCTGCATTGGGTCTTCGTTGCTGCGCGCAGGCTTTCTCTAGTTGCGGCGAGCAGGGGTTACTCTTCATTGCAGTGTGGCGGCTTCTCTTGTTGCAGAGCACGGGCTCTAGGCGTGCAGACTTCAGTAGTTGTGACATGCGGGCTCAGTATTTGTGCCTCGTGGGTTCTAGAGCACAGGCTCAGTAGTTGTGGCGCACGGGCTCTAGAGCGTAGGCTCAGTAGTTGTGGTTCACGGGCTTAGTTGCTGTACAGCACGTGGGATCTTCCTGGACCAGGGCTTGAACCCGTGTCCCCTGCATTGGCAGGTGGATTCTTAACCACTGCAACCAGGGAAGTCCCTCTCAGGCTTTCTTAACTACACACTCCTTTTAGGAGTATGAGGTTTGGGGGTTTGCTATGCAGATTAAATGACGTGCATGTGAAACGGTTAGCACAGTGACTGGCACATAGGAAGTTCCTGATATGTAAGCACATTTGCATAAATAATAAAAATGAGAGGCAGAGAAACATTTACAGCATATATATGTCAGTGCTGCTGATAGCACTTATTTTAATTATCCAACACTTCCATATTTTAAGTTAATTTTAGAAAAAATGTATTAGGGCCCAGAAAAGTCAGGTCAATTGATCAGGGTGTCACACAGACAGTGAGGGCTTGAAATGGGATTAGATCTGTCTGCTTCCAAGTCCATGCTCTTTCCACAATGCAGTGCTATCTCCCAGGAGAGCTGAAACACAAAGCCAGTTTATTTCAGAAATCTATTTACCATAAGGTATGTTCTGTGCTTAGGACAGTTAGCTTTATTCTAGTGTTTCAAAAATATTTGAGAAGAAAAAGGTATTAAGCCTTCCCTCCAAATATAAGTAACTATAGGCCTCAACTTATTAGTGACTAGCTCCTAACCAACGGCATTATGGGGTATCATTCAGGCAATTTATTTTAAACAAAAAAGTAGACATCCCAAGTACTGTACAAGAACACTGTGTCTATTTATGGTTCCTGAAGATCATATCAGAGAAGTAAAAAACATTTTAAGAGGGAAAAAAATGAATCTGGAATGGCAGGGGAATTTCACACATTATATGTAAATTGCAAGAAGAGTAGCTAATTCCTTCTCTCCACAAAATAGTAGGCAAAATGAAAAACAGATACAACAGAGAAGCTATTGAAAAAGGAAAGAGGTACAGGATGGGCAAAAGGGAGCCCAAAAGACTATTAAAGAAGAGTATTTTCTTGCCAGCTCCAAACTGTTTTGGGGTATACAGACCTTTCTTTAGGTATCACTTAATAACCCCTTCAGAGACAAGTCATTAAATTGAATGGAACCCCAGTGAGGCAATTCTTGTTTTCTTCTTTCAAGGGCTCTGAAACAAAAAACACTGGTAAGACAGCAGACTGTATGTTGAGGTACAGTAATAACTAAGGTAGGGGTTCCCTTCTGTCTTCAGAATACAACATTGGAAGAAGGCATAGTAGTAAAGAAAATGCTTTAGAAATAAATCAGTTTTATTAGAAAGAAATTTTAAACACGAAAGTTTAGAAACAAAATATTTATTTCCTTTAAGAACCATACATATTCGAAAAGGTGATGCCATACCTCTCAATTTAAAGAAAAAATTCATTTAAGATTGCGGGTTTTAAATATCAGTGAAGATATTCTCCAAACTGCCACCAGAGCCTGGCTTGATTGCTCTGAAGTAACAACACTTGAAAGCTCCTATTCTTTGAAACTAATTTAAACACATTGAATTGTTGAAAGATTAAAAACCACAGTCAGCTAATTACACTCTCTCTCATCTCTTATTCAGCAAATGAATCACTTTTCATTACCACTTAGCTGAAGTACATGAATTTCTGCCTAATTAGAAATGTTGTAGATGGAACATTAGCAAGAATGGAGCAGGTCAGGATATCTTTGCTGCTTCATTTTTAATTCCTAACAGCAGTCTGATAGGAAGGAATAGAGAAGTCATTAAATAATTTTAAATTATTTATAAAAATTACTTTGCCCAAATTATAATTATTTCTTCCCCAAACGGTCTCTAATGTCTAACATAATGAAAGAAAAAGCAGTTCAACATTGATTTTAATGAACATTTTAATGTTATGTATAACAGAACTATATTATGAATACAATGGAAACAAAGTTTTATCAATAAAAAAAATTTCAACACAAAGTGGGGAGGTAATAATTTGATGCCTATATTATAGTATTTATTTTAAAAAATATTCCCAGCTTAAGGGTGAAACAATTTTGCATTCCAAACTCTAGAATCATGATTTTCATGTGACCTTAATGCAGAATTACAGCAGGAAAACAATTTAATTAATTTCCTTTATTTGCCATTAAATCGATAAAATCTTTGACTGCTACAGGTCTCCTTTAATAATATATATATTTAACTCCTCTCTATTGGAACCATATTGCTAATGCCATATTATATACACTCAAAACCAAAACAATACTGTATAAAATCTAAAAGCCAACATTGTTGAGTTCTAACATTTATATTGAAGGTCTTAATGGATTTTTACCCTTTTCAAAAATTTTTTGAAGACACCAAAAAAAAAAAATAAATATTTTTCTTTTTGACTGTTCCTGACTATTACATGGTGGCTACAGGGATAAACACAGAAGGAAGCCTTGCCAAGTTATCACTGCAAAGTGTAAATAATGACTGCTAAGAACAAATAAAAATACTGGAGGTTTGTTTTTTCTTTTCTTTTAAAGGAAACCATAGAGCAGTCCTGAAAAAAATATTTTTCCGAGTTCTGCACAGGATAATTATAGCAGAAGAAATGGGAAAAGCCCCATAGCTATCACCAATTGCTTAAAGAGGTTTTGTTACAATAAAAATTTGGATAGTATAATAGCAGTATTGCTGGAACATTAGCAAAAGTATATACATTCCAGTTACCTTTGATTTAGCCATAATCACATATGTATGCCTTTTTTGGACAAAAATATATATTTTTATAAAAAACTGATCATCCAACTTTAATGATTTCATATATGGACTCAAGAGTGGTAGTAAAAGGAACAGACCCAATTGTGACAAGGCAATTCAGGGACAGAAAAATCAAGTTCTTCAGGAAAAGAAAAGTATAAAATTAGAGATTCAAACACATTTATTCAGCCCTATTCTAGTATTCCCACATATTATGATATTAAAATGGGCTCCTCAATTTATAAAGGCTTTCAGTGGTCTCACTGCCCCATTTGTGGTCTAAGTCTCACTGGGAAAAATGATTCTGACTGCCTCATCTGAAGCGCCCTTGCCTGGCCATCTGAAATACTAGATATTTTGCTTTTATAAAACAACCTTTTTGGTTCTTAATGTAGGTTTATTTTAATTAATTGATGAAAGAAAGAGGAGTTGACTAGCATTTTCCATCCCAACATCACCTATCTGCACCACTAAAAATCCTTCATTCAATCTGCTCCTATACAATCTCTTACTTGCTAAAGTTGGCGAAATTTGCAAAGGCATCTTGCTTGGGTTGCACAGTTCCAGAAGTCATGGCTAAGTTGGGCATGCCCATTCCCATTGTGCCTGTCAGGCCCATCCCAGCAGTTGACATCCCTATGTTCATGTTCATGCCCATCATGCTCTGGTTCATCATTGGACTATTTCCAAGAGGGGCCATTCCCATGGTGCCAGTCATCAAACTGGGCATGCTCATAGGCATGGGTCCCCCCATCAGAGGGTTAGTTTGGGGCCGGACAGGAAGCATGTTCGATGGAGAACTGAGGTTTACAGCTCCGAAACTTTGGGTCATCACATTCATAGGCTGTTGCATATCTAACAGCAGAAAAGAGACAAAAGAACTTTATCACACTGAATTCTTAGATTCACAGAGCAGAAAAATAATACAATCTTCCTGACCATCAATACTTGTAAGCTCCAATAAAATTACTTTATAGTGATTTTTTTATAAGAGAAGTCAATTAACTTGTATTGTTTACTCTTGAGAAATATTCAGTGGCTGTTAGCTCTGATTTCCCCAAGATGTAGAAACAGTAAGAGTGGGCTGGCAGAAAACATCAGGCAATTTAAAACCATTCCTATAAAATCTATTACTGAATCCGACCTAACAAGTTGTCAAGAGCTACTGTGTATCAAAAACCTTAAAAAGTTTATATCCTTTGACTCCCTCTATTTTTAGAACATTATATTAAGGGAAAAAATCACAAGTAAAAAGATTTATACAAAACCATGGAGTTATTTATAATAGGAAAAAAGCTGGAAACAACTGAAATAACCAGCAAGAGAGGAAATGCACACTAATATGATGGATAACTATAAAGATCCAAAAATCACGCTTTCTTTTTTTTTTTTTTTTTTGCGGTACGCAGGCCTCTCTCACTGTTGCGGCCTCTCCCGTTGCGGAGCACAGTCTCCGGACGCACAGGCTCAGCGGCCATGGCTCACGGGCCCAGCCGCTCCGCGGCATGTGGGATCTTCCCGGACCGGGGCACGAACCCGCATCCCCTGCATCGGCAGGCGGACTCTCCATCACTGTGCCACCAGGGAAGCCCCATGCTTTCTTTCTTTAAGAATATTCAACACAGAAAAAACAATAATGTTGAATATGAACTGCAAGAAACAAAATATAGACAGAATGATCTCAAGTATTAAAAATGTGGTTAGAAAAGATGGACTGTGAAGAAATATGAATTAATGGTGATTATCCCTGGATTATGGAGTTCAGATGATTTTTATTTCTTGACATATCTGCCTATATTAAAAATTTTTTCTCAACAAATACTTTTATTTTAGTGATCAGGCTCCCAAAACTCACCACCATACAATAAATGTTAACATGTCAAGAGCAGAATACAAAGCAATTCAATGTGCCAGGAGCGATACCAGGTATTATGTGAAAACAATCTTAAGTGAATACACAGTTGCTTTCAGTAGTTTTATTTCATGGCTTGAAGTAGTCCTGGCATGAGGGCAAAGGATTACAAATACACAAAGAAATGGGATGTCTTGCAGTAACTTACTCTGTTGTTGAATCATTGTATTGAGTGATGGCTGCTGGGGTTTGGAAGGCTGCATACCAGGTAGTAAGTTGTCTAGGCTGATGTTTACGCTGGGGTCAGACCAAGTAGAGGGCAGGGTTTTGCTGACTGACTTCTGGACCATATCTGTATTCTGATTATAGAGAGGATTAGGCTTCTGCAGCACTGTGCTAACATTTTGCAAAGGCTGGAAAATAGAAAAATGCTCTAAAAATTAAGCATCTGCTCTATAAAGATTACCAGACGGCAATTTAATCATAGTAACTCGAAATATATACTAGACTTTGTAATAAACTCTTGAAACCAATAAGAACAACAAATGTTCTACATTAAGGTCTTCAATATCCTGAATCACCAGCTTCCCATAATATTCCTCTGAAGTCCAAATCATGTTTGGGGTGGGGAAAAAACATATGTACACTAACAGTTATCCTCCCATCACCCCAAGTCTAGAAGCCACAATCCTGGGGCAACTATTAACTTCGGGTTAGTACAACTTTAAGGAAATATACAAGTGGAAATTTATTCGTACAAAATGGAATTCGGGGTATGATTTCTCATGTTAAAAAAACAAAACCATCAAAACAGCAAATTACATTCCACATAACCTGACTGACATATCCCTGCTCCATGTATATTTCTATTGCCTAAAGCAAGCAACACTAGTGGAATTTGGTACAGTATGGACCAATACAGAAGAAAGGAGAAATTCAGGAAAAAGCAGCAGAGGTGCCTGGTAGTTACTACCAGAATAATTGTAACAAGGACAGAAAAAGGGAAATAAATACAAATAGGAAGAATAATTTAAAATGGACCAATGCAAAGACTCACAACACAGTTGCAATTAAGATTGAAAATTAGTAGATTGGCTTTATGCTTAGACCATATGAAAGAAACAGTGAACTGGCTTGAGTTTGTTCAGTTCAATTTAATGGTACTGGTATGGCTTTCATGTCCTTTTTCTTAATGTTAGGTCTAATATCTGTTATACAGATCAGTCACCTTTCTGCTTCTTTCTTCTCTTCCTTCATCCTAACATCCAAAACAGGAGATTCTACATATTAAAATGAATAATTAGCATCATAAACAAATATTCAGAATAGCCTGAGTCAAAAATAGCAAGTTCCTCCTGATACAACTCAGACACATATATTCTGCACTTGTTTGAATTCTAAGCTAGTATTAGGTAATTTAGATTTAATTTTAAAAAGTGAATTTAAAAGTTCCTGTTTAGTTATTTTCCTTTATGAAAATAAGAGTTGAAAGAAGAGCCTATATAAGCATTATATAATGTAGAGCAGGTCCAGAATAGGGAAGAACATTCATTATTTTAGAGAATAATTTTCTATATTAGCAATATATCTCTATTCCTTCTTCTTCTTGTTTTTTTTTTTTTTGCGGTACGCAGGCCTCTCACTGTTGTGGCCTCTCCCATTGCGAAGCACAGGCTCCGGACGCGCAGGCTCGGCGGCCATGGCTCACGGGCCCAGCCGCTCCTTGGCATGTGGGATCTTCCCGGACTGGGGCACGAACCCGTGTCCCCTGCATCGGCAGGTGGACTCTCAACCGCTGCGCCACCAGGGAAGCCCCTCTTTTCTTGTTTTTAATGTCTTTAATTTTTTATTTTTAGGCCGTGCAGTACGGCACACGGGATCTTGGTTCCCCAACCAGGAATCGAACCCACATGCCCTGCAGTGGAAACACAGAGTCTTAACCACTGGGCCACCAGGGAACTCCTCTATTCCTTAATCTTAAAAACAATTTTTTAAACTATTAAATTCCAATTTGTTTATTAGTTCAATAAATTTTCAACAAATGCCTCCTCTGTGCAAGGCATCACACTTGGCTTTGCATGGACAGCAAGAAGAGTGAGAAGGCCTTGCCCTGGAAAACCCAAATGACTATTCCAGGGTAGGGACACAAGGTAAACGCAATGTACAAAAGTAATCTATGTGTCACTTGCTTATTTTTCTGTTTTATGCTAATCTGCCATTAGATAGTTAGAGCATCTCAAAGATTATGAATCACAGTTTCCAAGGGAGGCAGACAACTTACCTGTGATCTTGACATGGGCAAACCCAGACCTACAGTATTAGTGCTCATCATAGAGAAATTCATACTCTGGGAAGATGTCATTGTTGCCTGCGATGAGCCCATAAGATCAAATAGGTCTGAAGAATTTGAGGCAGCTGGAGGTGGGCCTAAAGCTGGTTGTGAGCTACTGACAAGCTCTACAGCTGGCTGTGAGGCACTGCTGAAGAGCTCACCACTGGCAGCAACAGGGCCTGACGGGGCTTGGTTGAAGGCACTCCAGTCACCAAAGTCTCCATTCCCACTTGCTGCTGTTACTGAGAAAGAAAAAAGGGTAAGAAAGTTTCTGAAATGCACAGACAATCTTCCAACTGAAACAAATTAGAGCTGATCTGTGTCCATCCAGATTAACATCTGCAGGTACCATCTCCATCTGGACATTATTCTTTCTCATGAATATTCCACCAGTGTTAACAAGGTGGCAAAGAAAAAAAACTTCCACATATAAAGTAAAATCCATCTCTTGGCATTGGCAGGTCTGAGGTGACACAAAGAAATTACAGAAACTAAAACTTTCCTTCAACCTAAGTTTGCATATCAAATAAGTTTCTAGCTAAACAAATATGAACTAGCCTGAGATCCCCAAAAAACAAGAAAAAAACCTCTAAACTGGTTAAACTCTTTGCTGGGAGATCCAGAATCTTCATGCAAGGAGTAACTCAGTAAAATCAGACAGTTCAGCTCATTTTGTTCAATCATTATTTGGAAAGGTTCAAAGAGAAATCAGACTATGATTTATACCATCTCATGTAAATAAAACCCCAAATTCATTAAAAAGAAAAACCCAAAAACTCAATACAATTAAGACTAGGATTACTAAATTTCTGTAAGAAGTTCTCACCCATTTGGCCATGCTTCCACTGACAACACAAAGGCTACAGAGAGCCATGATATATAACCTTAGTACATTGTTTACTTCAAATGGGACTGTTCAATCTATTTAAGTAAAAAGCAGGGTATAGTCTTAAGAGGGGAACTCATGCTAATATTTAAAAAAAGAAACAAAACTATCACTATGCTTGAAAGTATAATTATAACAAGTTTAAGATTTAATGCATAGAAAAGATTTAATGCATTTAATAATATAAAAATTAATAGGTTAGGGCTTCCCTGGTGGCGCAATGGTTGGGAGTCTGCCTGCAGATGTGCGGGACGTGGGTTCGTGCCCCGGTCTGGGAAGATCCCACATGCCGTGCAGCGGCTGGGCCCCTGAGCCATGGCCGCTGAGCCTGCGTGTCTGGAGCCTGTGCTCCGCAACAGGAGAGGCCATGGCAGTGAGAGGCCCGTGTACCGTGGAAAAAAAAAAAAAAAATTAATAGGTTAATTAATAGACTGAAATATTTAAGAGAACGGATTTTGTATTTTACTGGCTGTGTGACCTTACTTAACCTTCTCTGTGCCTTTGTATTTTTATTTTATTTAAAGGAGAGCTTTTATTTATTTATGTGGCCACACCGTGAGGCATGTGGGATCTTAGTTCCCCAACCAGGGATCGAACCCATGCCCCTGCAGTGGAAGCATGGAGTCTTACCCACTGGACTTCCAGAGAAGTCCCCCGTGCCATACTTTTTAAAAAATCTAAGTTGCGAAGACTGAATAACTTAATATATAGTAAGTGCCATTTGAGGTTTATTGTTACTTTGGATTAATCGTGAAAAGACAGAGGAGAGGCAAAGCATCACACTTTCTTTCCTTTAGGTATGCCATATAAAAGTATAAGTCAAGCTTCTATAAATTCTGCATACATAATACTAACTATTTGGAACACAATAAATATAAAGGCAAGTGATACTTGCAAAAAATTTTTTTTAAACTAGGCTATACTAAGTAAACAAACCTTGCTTTAAGAAAGGGACAAACAGATAAATATGAATTAATGGAAGTTGAAAAAAGCAAAGGTGAAGAAAGAGCTACATATAAACTGTCATCTGAAAGCGAACAGTATGTAGCTCAAGTTAATTTCTTTGCACTATATGTTCACTTACAACTAGGAAATAAAATTTGTGTAGCCTAAAAGGTAACCACCCACTATGATATTGTGTCTCATTATGCTAAATATCAAGAGAACAATAACATTAAGTCTTTAAAATTATATGTTCTATTACCATTTTGTAATGTAAGCACCCTCAAAAGAGAAAATAATTCACTTAGAAACCCCAAGTTCTACCAACAATTTAATATAAGAACTGGGCTGATATTCATTACTTCGGGGTTTTGCTAAAATATGTCTTTGATCTTCTTTACAAAAAGACTGAATTAAGAGTTTTACAATTAGTTCTATGTATTAAACAATTTAAACTAATTTAAGGAAGACTGCTGGATAAAGGTAAACTTTATGCTGATTTTCTATCTGCTTGATCTAGAAAACAGAATAAGAATGGAAACTGGGGCAAAATGTGTTGCCCCATCTGAAAACTTTATCTGAGATGATTAATCATGGAAGGAAGAGATTTCTAGTGAGGCGTATATTGTTCAGCAATCATTAATCATTGTTGCAACAGTTTCAGCCCCTTGCGTAATGGTGATCAGGTTATGTTAATCACGTAAGATGAAGAGATGTTATCACTTAGCAACATTAACATATTTGAATTATTTGCATAGTAGCCAACTTTATATACATAAAAACTTTGAGAATTACACAGGCAGTCTGTAAAATTAGGGCAATGTTCATTTTCCACTTTGATTTGCCTATAGCAAGGTATTAACCCTTACAAGGTATAACCACACTTCTAAAATGAAGCAGTTCATTACTCCACAATCCTGGTTTCTGGGAAATACTTGGAATTTACACAAGTGGTCCAAATAACCCAAATCACATTAAAACCTATGCGTCTTTCTTCCTAAATCCTCACTAACCTAAACTAGACAGTACTAAATATAAATTTTAATCCAATTAATGGGGATAGATGACTCTACTTGAAATGAATAATAAAACTAATTCAGTTAAATATTTCCTCCTTGCCTCACCTCATGTTTATGATTTTTATAGCTAAATTTTTTATATTATCTCTCAAACTTCAGACTGACCAAATTTTATGGAAAAAAACATTAGAACCAACCCCTTTACAACCTAAAAGACACTTAATAATGAACTCAGACCCTATTCTACACGTCTCTACAGACGTTACTCTATCCTTATAAAGAACCATGACAAGTAGCATTATTCCCAATTTTAGAAAGGTGGAGGCTCAGAGGCTTTCATAAAGTTAAATAGCTACCAAAGTATATGGCAGAGGTAGTAAGATAAAAATATTAATAATAAGGGGGAAAAATACAAGCCCTTCACCTCAGTCCATTATGGTTAAGCCTATATTCTGCTTGGATGTTAGTTGTTTTTTTTGCCATTTTAAAAAAATTGAGGGTGTTAATTGACACATAACATTATATTAGTTTCAGGTGGACAACATAATGATTTGATCTTTACAAATATTGTGAAATGATCACAACAAATCTAGAGTATTTTAAAATTTCTAATTTAACATGGAATGAGGAATTCTTTTTTGCCTGAGGTTCAACTGCTCACATTTAAGGATATGCCAAAATGAAATTCAGTTATTTTTCATAGAAATTCTTTTAAGATGTCTATATTATAAAGAAATGAATTTTGGTAAGATGGTCTGCCCAACTCCAATGTCCCTGAATTTCATTCAAGAAAATCATATAAGCTAAACATAAACCATAATATTCTTGCTGCTAAAACGAGATTTATACTTATTCACACTCCCTACGCACCTACTCCCTGCCCCCCCCCCCCCCCCCAAAAAAAAAACAAGAGTCACTTATGAGTGAGGGCAATTTTATTTAGGTGTACCTGAGTAGTCTGCAGCCAGATTAATTCGTCTGGCACATTTAGGATACTGGCCCAATAAAGTACCTTTGTGAATAAATTCTTTGGGAATTGGGAATTATAAATACTACTACAAGTAGAAAATGGCCAAAAGAAGCAGATGGGGGTGGGGTGGTGAAGGGTTGTTTTGTTTTGGTAACATTTCCACTGCCCCTAGATTTCTGGCCAATCAAATCATATCGTACCTTGGGAAGGGAAATTGCTTGATGCAGCGGCTGAGCCAAAGTCAGCAAAGCCTCCAAATAAATCAGCTGATCCTCCTAGAAATTAAGTATGAGGAAAAAAAACTGTCAGAACCACAGCACAACTGATAGCACTTTTAGGAAGCCATTTTAGCACTGCACTCAAAAAATACCCAATACTAGAGCCCCAAGACCCATCATAACAGCTAGTTAGTTGATCCAGCTTTTCATGTCACCATGTTCCCTTTAAGCTACCACAGGACAGACTCTCTTACAGTATCCCTCAGTTCTATAACTAGTAATATAATAGATACTACAACTGTGGTTACAGTTACCCCTTACTCACATTTCACGAACATAATGTAGGCATGCAGTTTATCTGGCCAATTATGCTCTTTATAAGAATCTTCAATGGATGCTAAAACCTGGGTAAAATGTTGCTGGGTAATCAAATCATCACTCCACAGATTACAAATAAAAAGAGATTAAGCTACTTTTACAGGGCAGAAATCAGATAGATACCACCTTAAACAAGTGCTCAAACTTAATGTCACTAATAATC
Source organism: Aethalodelphis obliquidens (assembly GCF_003676395.1). NCBI lineage: Eukaryota > Metazoa > Chordata > Mammalia > Artiodactyla > Delphinidae > Aethalodelphis > Aethalodelphis obliquidens. The sequence continues at coordinate 1,421,958 of NW_020837989.1, read as the reverse complement.
GGACAAAATAGCACTCATGGGTCTTCTAATATAAAGGGACTAAAAAAGAAATCATCACCCAAATTCTTCCCAAAAATATTTAACCTGACTCCAGTCATGAAGAATGAATCAGACAAATACAAATTGAGGGACATTCTGCAAAACAGCTCTCAAGACTCTTCAGAAAATGTCATCATAAAAGAAAAAGACTAGGACCACTCCAGATTAAAGAAGCCTAAAGAAACATGGCAAGTAAATGAAATGGGTGATCCTTGACTGGACTCTGGATATTTAAGTAAGTGCTATACTGAAATGACGTAATTGAGACACCAGGGAAATGTGAATATGGTCTATTATACAACAGTACTGTTTTACTGTTAAATTCCCCAAGTATGATAATTATATTATGATTGTGAAGGAGAATGTCCTTGTTGTAAGGAGATATACGCTGAAGTATTTTAGGGGCAAAATGTCATGATGTTTGCAATTCTCTCAAACGGTGCACAATAAATAAACAAAACCAAAAAAGAACTAGAGAGAGACAAAGAAAATGTGACAAATTTTCTGCAGTTTGACTTTTTTTTAAATAGAAGGGGAAAAAAAAAAACCCAAAAACCCTTGAAGTTGATCTGCATAGTAATCAGTTTTAATAGCTATAGGAAGAAAAATGAATGCAATGATTTACGTGGACTATTTTTTCCTATTGTTTACTTGCAAATATTTGCAAAATACTTGCATTTTTAATCCTTGAAAAAAAAACCAGTAGCTTTTTGCTACTTCCAGACTGGTGTTTTTAAAGGGGTGAGATTCAAATCATAAGGCTGCAGATCAATCTGCATGCATAACATCACATTCTTATACAAATTTTCATTTGTAAACACTAAATAGGTACGAATATTTACTTTTATCTATAATTTGAACAGTAACATTGTTAAATTTTATATTCCACTTCTCCTCAATTCAGTTATCAATGAAACAGCAATAGTCAAAGGATCTAAAACCTTAAATAGTTGTCCTTATTTTTGTCCTTAAAGATTTCACCTCTTAAGAGTCACAACCTTAGAAATTTAGAGCAGCAGTTCAATTATAGTGCTTTTACTATTATGTGAACATTATATAGGTTACATCACAGCTGCTTAGCCTGCAGTGCTTAGAAACTAGCCAGGTGGGACTGGAACATCTGGGCTGTACTCAAATACCACCAGGGACAGCTTCCAACATCTGGTGCCATTTCTGAATTGTCTTATCGCTGCAAGACATTCTGTCCCATCTGCTACACTCAACTGGGTTAATTAAACTAGAACCATCTCCCCTTCTTAATAAATAGCCAGCAGTAATAAAAGGAACAAATCAGTTTCTGACACAGGTGAACTTGGTATTTCTTTTTAATGCACATTTACTGTAGTCAACTATCAGCAGGCCTAACAAATTCCTTATTCCTTCACCTCATTACAGATTCACATATTCACATATATACTCACTCACCGTGAACTAACTTCCACCAAGGCCAAGGTTCTCTACTCCTAGCAACAACTACAGCTTATATGTCTGCTTTTGCTTTATCCAAAGGAAAATATCACAGTGATTTTTCTCTTCTTTAAAGGTACATATGTCATAATAAATGTGACAACAGGTACAAAAGATCAATGAGCTATATTTTTAAACTATATAAACAAGCACATATATTAATAAAATCTAGCAGGGAAATCAATGGTGTGAACAGTTGCTGCTTAATATTCATAAGTATGTCTTCTGTAATATTCCTTCATGTTAAAAATATTGATCAAAGTATACTGTTAGGTAACAGAATGATAGTTCATCTTTTATTATAACATTAAGGGATTTGAAAATAGGGGATTATTTTCATTTTCTTCATCCAAGCAGTGAATAAACATCAATATGTAATTTATTATGCCAAATGAGTTCGGAATTTTCAAATCTTATCCAGTCTGGGCTACAAAGAAAATTCATGCTGTGGAGTATAGCACTGAATACTGTGAATCACATCTTCAAACTGGGTGACATATTTTATTTTTGTCCTATCCTGAATTTAACATTTCAAATAATTATTTTGTTATTCTATTGCTCTACATTCTAACACCTAAGCTAAAATTATACTATGTTCATAACTTGTCTATAGCAAATATTATTCTTTCCATCCACACTGCAGGGAGTTTAATTTCAAACATGACTAATTTAAGAACACTGGAGGTAAAAGAGTGGAAACACACATAAGAATTTAACAAATAGAAGCCACCTTTCCTTGAAAAGGATTTAACTTTTCTCCATCTTCTGAAGTGCCACAGATTATACTTCTACTGTGTTTTACATAATGTGATCCTCAACTTTGGAAACTATCTCAGAAATTAAAAATCTCTTATTTCATTTAGGAAAAGTTTCTCCCTCCTAGGAGGGACTATCCAAACCTATATGCATGATGTTATTCATACCAATGCCTTAAATTTAACAGACATTTTCTATACTTAAGCATTTTTCCCAGGTAACTTCTATCTAAGGGAATTTAAGTAAGAGTCTACCAAAAATTGCTGCATGTGGAAGACTGCTAAATTTCACAATAAGAGCTATCCTTCAAGATTCCCACATGAGAGGTGTCATTATAAATGAACCATTTCCATCTGCCTTTTCAGGGAAGCAAGGAGGTTATTTACAGTCACCAGCTGGGAACATGTATTTTCCAAAGCAACACTGTGAACAGGAAAAATATAGTTGAACTAGACAGTGCTTTAACTATAAATGGAAATATTCTTTAATGAAGAATTTAATCTAGATTACGTTATGAAAACTTTTGCACAAGGAGTTCTAATAAATACAAAATTAATAGAAATGACAAAAAATTGTAAATATATGATGAAGAACTAATATAAATAAGTTTTTAAAAAATCGATAAGGATAAACAACCCCAATTTAAAAAAAAAGGACAAAGGACATGAATAGACAAGTTACAACTAGCAATATAAAACCATGAAAAGTTTCAAAGTCAGTCATCAAACACATGCAAAATAGAATGAAATATTATTTTCTCCTTACCAAAATGGAAGATTTTGAAAGATGCTACTTCACTACTTTATAACAGAGAGAAGTTTGGAAACAAATCAAAACCTAATGTCCAAAAAATAAGAGGCTGACTGGTCAAGTAAATTACAGCATATTTACATAATGTTAAGATTATAAAGCAATTAAAAGGTCTGTAAAATACCAACTATAATAAAGAAATGGTCATGAGATTTTAGATGAAAAAGAGTTTACAAAAAAATATAATAACAATAAAATCTTTATCTAGAAGCCTGAAAAAGATTTGCAACATAATAAATGCTTTATTTACAATGCTTGGTGTCAGTTTATTTATCTCTTGTAAAAATAAAATACAGTGTGTGTGAGTTGTGGAAAAAAAATAAATAAATAAATGCTTAAATAAAATATATTGACTGATTATATAGAAAATGTTTAAAGAAAGACTATTCACCAAAATTATTAATAGTTAACTTTATGCACCTAAGTTACGGTGAATTACTTTTTTTCCATAAAATTTCTAAAATGAGCACACACTACTTTTATATTAGTGAAAACAGAATATGGTAAAACATTTTATTCTTAGTAAACTTAGGTTAAACTAGAGACAACGCCCATGAAAATTCTAATATGTAAGTTGGGTTGTAATAACCAGTAACTTGGCTATAACAAGGTGGTTCACATCCATGTAAATATCCTCAACTAACTTTAGTGATAACGGAGTACAAGGCAACAGGTTCAAATGTAAATGTAATGAACATTTTGGATTTTATACACGTTAATCTTAAAAGATATTTTTTAACAACCAAAAAATCAAAAGATATTGCAAGCCTTGTAAAGTCTTTATATTTTCTCTTCAACCTCATTCATTGTACTAGAAACAACTTATGTAGTAGTATGTTAATCAAGATCTGAATTCCTTAATTACAAAAGGGACAAAAGGAGACAACGGAAACTCTGAAGACGAGATATACTAAAAATGAAATGGAATGGTTCTTGGCATTATATTTGTAACTGGCTTATTTTCTAAATACATTATTATTCATTTAAAAAATGTTTACTTAGAGACATACTATGTATAAATGTCACCAAAATATCATTTGAGTACAGATTTTAAAAGAACATCACCAGAGTGGGACATTTATCATCAGAGTCTCAAGAAAATCTTGATGAATGGGTTTCACATGTGTACTTTTAAACTGGTTGATATTCCACAATGATTTTACCACATATACTTCTGAAGATGCTAACAAAAAGGATGAAATAACACATAAAAAAAGAAAATCTGAGCATTTTCTCCAAGGAGACATTTATCTGGTGAATGGTACAGAAGCTGTATCTGCTTAGGTTTACAGTTCATGTCCATATTACTTGCATGACAGCAGTATTATAAATATAGGCACATATTGGAAATGACACCCAAATGGCATACCAAATAGCAATGCTGATATGGTAGATTCTTAGACTTTCTTACATGTAGGTGCTAAAGATTTAACATCCAATTTTTTTTTCCACTGCTGAATTCAATTTAAAATATATTACTACTAAAATATTTAAATAGAAATTCATAGTAATGAAATTCATCTTACTGATTGGAGGGGGTTCTACACAAAGTGGTTAAACTGTTTCAAACAGGAGTGAACTTTAAAAAATAATTATGGGGACTTCCCTGGTGGTGCAGTGGTTAAGAATTCTCCTGCCAATGCAGGGGACACGGGTTCGAGCCCTGGTCCAGAAGGATCCCACATGCCGCGGAGCAACTAAGCCCATGTGCCACAACTACTGAGCCTGCACTCTAGAGACCACGAGCCACAACTACTGAGCCCTGTGCCACAACTACTAAAGCCCGCACGTCCAGAGTCCGTGTGCCCCGCAACAAGAGAAGCCACCTTAAACGAGAATGCAACGAGAAGCCCGCACACCTCAACAAAGAGCAGCCCCCTCTCGTGGCAACAAGAGAAAGCCCGTGCACAGCAACGAAGACCCAACGCAGCCAAAAAAAAAAAAAAAAAATTAATTAAAAAAAAAAGAGTGACCGTGATAATAAACAGTGAACAATTAAAAAAAAATTTATGATGTCAACCCATTTTCGGTTGGTTTTTAGAAATTATTAAGATAAAAACATTAAGGCAAGAAATATTCCAAATTTCATTCAGACTTTGTCTCAATTACTGTATTAATATTAATTGCTACTTCTATTTAATTAGCCAATCTACTGCTTGCACTAGAGAAGAAAAACCACTCAAAGGTTTCTTGCCAAGCAAAGGAAGCATGCTGGTATTTAATAATTCTCTCTGTTCAAAGCAATCTGGCTAACACCAAGGAAAAAAGTTAGATTCACTCATCTGACCTTCCTAGTTAATTCTTCTCTGATTGCTCCATTAAAAATTTTCACAGATGCATGAAAAGGGCTCTTTAATATTTCATACCAGGAAATCCAAAATAGTTGATATTCTGTGACACTAAGTCTGTATTATATGACTACATGCTAACTACCAGTTAATACTACTATGAAAATCTTCAATGTACAAAAAGACAGCACATAAATTGTTAAACAACTAATGTAGTTGTTTGCAAACTTGGGCATGACAGTTCAATAGAGTTTAAGGAATAATTTTACGTAGTTACATTTACAGAAAAAAGGGAGTGGGAACTGAAGAATCTCAGAAATTGGATTGAACCAGACACCCGAGTAAGTTCATACCTAGTCTAAGAATTAATTTTATGATAGTAGGCAAGGACAGGGAGAAAATAATAGGAGACTTTAATCATATGTACTAAACTATCAGTGAGAAGTAATTTTCATCATAAACACTAATGTAAATTTTAAAACAATTCAGTTTTGAAAAATTATTACACACAACTAGAAACAACAGATTTACTTTGACATTATTTCTATGCCAATCTCGCCAGTTACATTTTAATGTGAAATGAACTTTAAACATAAGTTTTATTTCTTAAGCTGTTTTGACTTGCAGTACAGTTTATTACGACTCCATAATCATCAAATGCAACCTAAAATAATCAATTTTCTTGAAAACAATTTATAGGGAATTACTCAAAAAAATCTAGCACATACTGGACATCAAACTGAAGAAACCATTAATCTTCTCTGTGAGAAAATCTTGGTAAATGGACTATTCTTTTGCTGCAGCCCTCTTTGAAATATGTCACACTTTCACAGAATGCCCCTTTCCTCCAAAGCACTCTGTATGTTTGTAACTAGGTAACTATTTGTGACTCTTTGGTTAATGATTACTTCCTCCACTTGACCTTACCGTGAGGGCAAGAACTGTTTTACTAAGCATTATACTGCAAGCACCCAGGCCAGTGTCTGGTTCGATAAATGTTTAGTGAATAAATGAATGAAAAGTTTAAATGAACTCTAGGCGTGGGTAGTTTGACAGCCAGAATTAAGATTTATGGAAAGACAGTGAAATGGGCAGAGCAGTCCATTTTGCTTATAGAAAAAGCAAAGGGACCCCAAATACTCAGTGCTAAAGAAATTGAGAGAGATTACTGAATTACCAGTCAAATATTTAAGTGCTCACCTTCCTTATTTAAGGCAATTAAACACTTCCTCCCAAATAATGCTCAAAGTGAATTAATTTCACATTAAAAATAAATCTAATGCAAAAAATTTTTTTTTAAATTTTCATTCCATCTTTTATTTGCCATTAAAAAAAATTACTCTGAAACCAAGAATACTATTGATAAAAAGAAAAGGCAATATGGAAGCTTACCTGTTGATTGGCTGGTGCCATCAAACAGATCAACAAGGTCACCAGATGACTTACTGCTAGGCACTGAAGTCTGAAAACACACACAGAGCTAAATAAGCTTAGAAAACATATTTCTACTATTTTTTTTTAAAAAAATCTGCTCTACTCATCTTTAATTCCCAACTGAGACACAAATACCTGTAATTATCTTAATAAAGGTAGATTTCCTTTTCTGAAAAAAGAGAAGTGACCTTGAATCCTTATGGAGAGATAGTATTTTTAAATGCCTACCATTGTAAAAGTCCCTAACATCCACACTCCTCTTTTCCCTAACTCACTTCTTTTCGGAGATCAGACAAGATTAGGCATGTCCACTACTCCTGGGTTACTTTCTCATTTCTTACTGCATTTCACTCTGAAAAAACATACCTTCCAGATCCCACTCAAATCTTAACACAGAATCACTTGAGAAGCATTAAAGAAATATATATGCCCAGCTCCATCACAACATACTGAATCATAATTGCCCAGGTTGGGATCTTGGTCTGTACAGTCTTAGAAAGCTCCTTTAAGTAATTCCAATGCATAAGAAGGTCTGAGATCTACTGGACTGGAGGCCAACATCCTATCTAGCTCAGGTCAGTATAATTCTATGTTGGTCTGATATACCTTGACATCTGTTTTATATTTAGTTCCCAAACTAAACTGTGGGGCTGGAGTTGTAATATGATTTTTCTCCTATACATAGTTCTAAGCACCCTAATGCATAGGTCCTCAATGTTCAATACATACATGTTAAATTAGAACAGAAGTGCTAGGCAACAGGAAAACACTGTAAATTCCTAGGCATGTTAATTTGAGCTTTGAAGATTAAAACACTATATACTGTGGTTCAAAAAGGCCTTGAGGTTGAAAGAGATCTGAAGCAGCTGAGTAACTTGCTGAGAACTTCAGAGTTCTATGCATTTTTTTTGGTAATAAAAACAAAGTCAAAAAGCTTACACTATAAATTTAAAGTATTTATGGCAGGGACATACATTCAGGCTGTACTACATATTGATACTTAAAATCCTTTTAAGATATAAAAGTCTCAGTTTACTGTTAAAAAAAATTATACAGGTTGGATGATTTTCCCCATGCAACCATAAATGAACTCTTCATATAACAGCCATCATGTATTATTTGGGTTTTAATTATGACTATCTACCAGATCTTAGACAGTCATCAGTAAGCAACTGTATCCACAGCAGGGGAAAACTAAGACCACAAGGAAATAACACATCCATTTCCCCCTTTTAACTACAACTAAAGTTGAGTTGTAATTTTGAGGTTTTCCTCAAAACTAAAAAGAGCACAATATGGGTGAAATTATACACCAGAAGATATGTGGGAAAACTTGACACGGTTCTTGACACTAAGTAGGACTAGCTTTATTTTTAGAGTCACCTGCAATTTGCAAGATACATTAGAAAAATATTTTCCCTAGCTTTCAGCTACATTTGATGCAAAGATACAAGCTGGGTGAATACTAGTGGGGGGAGAGTAACAAAACAACTATTGAGGCTTTCAGGGCAAACCTCCCTCTTAGGCAGATTTCTGTCCAAAAGACTAGCTTGCAGCCAGGTATCTATCAATCAGGTGGATTTCATTTCTGTGCGGAATAAAAAGTGAAGACAGTTACAAGAATTAGTGCTGCTACTAATCAATACTGACCACAGGGCAAATAAACCTCCTTTTCAGAGGAACGATCTCTGTATTAAACAAGACCAGTTCCGCTATATAACTACTTGTCATGTATACAAGTGGTCATTTCTTACAATTTCCAAACACTACCATGTTTTCCTTAGTGAATCTCACACTTGGTACCAGTGGTGGTGTCTAGAAGGAAACAGATGCACTACATTCTGATTCACAGCCTTTCCCAAATGAACCAAGAGTGTTATTACTATTTTCATAGAAAGTACATAGATAATCATTCAGCAATTGGACAGGTTTCTTCCTCCAAAGAGATTTCTTATTATTAATGACTAATACATGCCAGATGATCTATAATTAATATGATTACCTAGAAATGCCTGAGACTACTAATGCAGTAATTCTAAAAGTAATTTATAAGAATAAAACTGTGTATAATGTGTAAACTCGTGCCATTCCCACCTTAACTGAAGACTGAGGTGTATGAGCTGAAGCATTCTGATCTGGACTTGCTTTGTCCCCTGTGTAATGTGCTGCTGCTCCAAGATCAATGGTTTTGGAAGGATTTGCTGTGCGCTTGTGTCTTGTGGTGGTGGTCTCTGTGGCCTGTGTGATATGGATATGTTTTGTCGTCACAGTCTCCTCTTCATCTTTGAATTCACCTTTGGGAGATCTGCCTCTTCTTGCTTTCTTTTCCTCATCACTGTCACTAAAAGATATTAAAAATGAAGGAAAATAATAAGACTAGGGATTACTTTAAAATGGAGCCCTCAGTGATTTGAGCTAAAGAATTTCAAATGTAGTAACTCCAAAATTCCATACTTTGACTATTTGACAGGGATCAAGAGAATGTTATCTAAGCTATCTGAATAATCATATGTATGCACTGGGGAGCGGAAGTGGGAACCCATCAAATTCCCCAGGTAAGTCTAAAACACTGCTACAAAAAAGTATTTACATAAATGTGTACAAATAAAAAAGCCTGAAATAATTCAAGTGCTTATTTATTATAGATTTAAAGCTTAATTAAAAAATAAAATAGCAGGGTTATTCTCATATCAGAATCAATTGATTAGAGTCTAGGAGCTCAAATAGCTGCATTTGATAACCATTTTCTTGAAATGGACTGTGCAACAACTACAGTTCCATTTATATAACATGATTCTGTCACTGACTCTCCTATACTAATGCAAATATATAATAAAATACTATAATTTCGATGGATATCTTTTAAATATTATCCTATCTGCATTCAAATGATTAAACTCTCATCTGTAAATGCAGAAAAATGAGGTAATGCACTTTACAAGAACTGTGCTCTATTTTACTATATAGAATCGCGAGATCAAATTTTCACAAAACTAAGAAAACTGCTTCACAGAAAATTTAAATATATTTAAAATATTTTAAAAGAATTCCTTTTCAGGCACATTCAAAGATTTTTTCTTCTTCTTAACATGCGAAAGGAAAAAAATACAGAACGAGTAAAAGAACTGTGTTTTTCATATGCCCCAAATTAAATATGTCAGTACTAGTGTGCTCTCCAGTAATGACGCATTGGGTTTTTTTTTCTGGTGCAAGTAGGACAGAGAGAGAAATTGCCTGAAATACGTTCCATTACCTATTATTTCTTAATTTCAGAGTAGGTGGTTTAAATTATAAATATTCTGAAGTAAAATACTTAAAATTCTCCTTAAAACTATGACTATTATTACTGATGCAATTTAACTCGGACTAATCTAAAGCAATTTCTACTTAAATATAAATCAATTTGGAACCTGTATAAATCAAGAATCAAGAAGAATGGCTTCCCACACTGAGCAAAGGGGTTAAACGTATTTTTATCTATAAACATTTTAGGGAATCTACAAGTTCTGATCAAGTGTTCAAAACCCCTTGTCACTTACTAATTTCTCAGCAACAAATGACCTAAAAATTACCACCATCAGTCCTATATCTAAGACTGAAACTTCTTACCTTTCTGATGTCCAATTTGATTATAGTGCAAGGTAATTTCTTTACAAGGTGAGAATATAAACCTTACTAGCACACAATGAAATGAAAGCTTCAGATATGATCAGTGTTCAAGAATTCCTGAATCTAATAATGAGCTATTAAGTCTAAAATTCTGATAACATGCCAGATAGGTCCCATGCAACTTTGTCTAAAAATCTATTCTTCTCTCACATATACTCCAAGATGTAAGTCCCTGGTTTGCTCTTTAGTTACTAAAACAAATAACATACACTACATTTTCACTCTTTTAAACCTGAATATATAAAAGATTTAGGAACTCTAGCAGATCCTGTCTTAGAGGCAAATGTAGAAAAGAAAAAATCAAGGAAGAAACAGAAAAAAAGAATAGGAAGACAAAGCAAGTAAAGAAAAATTGTGGGTGGAGGGCAAAGAAGAGAAAACAAAACAAGAAGGTACATAGTTAGATTTCTAACCAGCCTACCTACCTGATTCCCATACTTCTTCAGGAAATAGCAACAGAATATGTGGCCACTATGTTTTCTAAGTCAAACCAAAAGTGTGAACACAAAGGCCACAAGAACATTAAAGAGGGAAAAACAGCACAGAGTATTTGAGGTAGGCATCGTTTTCCATAGTTTAGTTATTTATTATTACCATATGCATACACCTTCAGTATAAAAGAGCTAGAAATATAGTTGTAAAATATATTCAAAGTATTAAAAATAAATTCTGGTTCTTCAAAGGTCATATTCCAGAAACAGACAGGAATTCCACAGATTTAATAAATATGGAAACGTAATGAGAAGACACTAAAATATTTTAGAATCTGAATAGTTTCAAAATTATTATTTTTATTTCTTTTTAATGACCCCTAAATCTGAACTGTTAAGATTTTTTTATAAGAGAAAAAGAGATGGTACTTAGTTACAAGAACTCACTTGAAGTTTTGGTCGCATCTCTGCGTTACTTTAGGCAAGTTCCACACAGCCTGACTGGGCTTCAGTTCTTACTCCCCAAAAATAATGGTAAAATCCTTGCTCTAGACTATCTAATAGAGATACAGTGAGGCACAAATGACAAAGATCTTATAAAACTTGCTTTGCAAATTAAGTGCTACATATATTGCCCTTATAACTGGCAGAAAAACTAGTTAATAGCTATATTGGTAGGTAAGAAAAAGTGAATGCTAAAAGGTTCCTAGCACTGTTCTATGTAAAACTAAATACAAATACCCCACCATTAGAAAATGTAATCTATGAAAATACAGGTCATACTCGAAAACATTTTAGTCCAAATATCCATCTGGAGTTTTTTTTTTCTGGTATAAACTGACACAGAATCTTAATGAAATGTCACAGGAAGAATTTTCAAACCCCTAACTTTTGTTTAAATCTAATAAAATAATAAACTTCATTATCCCTCAGCAATACCTTAGATCCCTGGATCATCAGATGCCCAATTGCAAAATAAGCTATTCAAGTTCTTACTGGGAAAAAAAATGCCAATAAATGGCCTGAATAAAAACATACAGGAAACGTGATCAATTTTAGAAATAAATGGACACAGACAAGGAAAGTGTGTCAATACTAAATGCAAATGTCTGACACAGCATCTTATAAACAGCTGCACTGTATATATGTGTGTGTAAATACACACACACACACTATATATATATGTATAAATCAGCAGCAAATATACTAAAAATGGAACAATACAGTGAAAATTCGCATGACCTGGGAATTCCCTGGCGGTCCAGTGGTTAGGACTTGGCATTTTCACTGCCATGGTCTCGGTTCAATCCCTCGTCAGGGAACTAGATTAGCCTGCCCCCATGCAAGGCTGACATGCAAATTCATGAATTTTTCCATATTTTTGCACAAGGCATTTTTAGGGGAGTGAAACTACTCTGTATGGTTCTGTAATGGTGGATACTATGCATTTGTCAACTATACAACACAGTAAACCCTAATGCAAACTGAAGAGTTTAGTTAATAATATTGGTTATCAATTGTTAATAAATTAATGTACCACACTAATGCAAGATGTTAATAACAGGAGAAACCGTGTGTGTGTGCATGCATTCTTGCACTTGGAGAGGTGGGGTTATGCAGCAACTCCCTGTACTTTATGCACAATTTTTCTGTGAAGCTAAAATTGCTCTAAAAAATAAATTAAAGAAACAAACAAATAAAGCTGAATTTCAGATAATGCCAACACCCAAAACAAATAAAAAAACCCAAGACCCAGCTGTGTCAATTTAGTTCCCTTTCCAAGAGACCCAGGAGACAAAGTGTTAATAATACCTGCATCTTTCTGGAGAGTCTTCTCTATCTTTCCTCCGGAACTTGCTGATGGTGTCGTCAATTGTGCTTCCAATTTTATCACTCAGTTCACCTAATTTATCACTGAATGGAAAAGCACTCTTGCTTTTATCCCAGTCCTCATCCCATTTTGATTTAGGCTCAGGATCATATCGTTCACCTATATAAAGCATTAAAAAAAGAAGCAACTCTAAGGACATTAAATTCAAAAGGTGTCTATAGTCCTTATTTCTGAAACTTTTCCTCATAATAAAATAGTTTTCAAAGGAAAACAGAAAGCTCCCACAGTGCTGAATCAACACAACTGCAGCAAGGCACAGCATGTAGTGCCAATCATTAAGTGGCAGGAATGCAGATTCAAAAGCTTTTGTTTATGAAAACTAACACAACCTTAATGCACAGCACAGCATATCAGGAAGTTCTTAAGGGCTGCTGAAAGGAGTAGAGGAAAACACAAAAACCAACATGAGCTATATAAGCAAAAGAGAAATGGAAATCTTTTGTTTTCACAAAAGTCACTTAATGCATTATATTTCATTCCCATTTCTTAATGGTTTTTCAATTATTAGAAAAGCACTGGACAGCAACAATCTCTTACAAAACACAAACTACAGGAAACACTACTCTGAATGCTACATATCCCAATATACTGTAAAGACTCATAACTGTCATTCTTTACCATCAAACTAGAAAAATAAATGTAATTCATGGCATGGGAAAGCATCCTTCAATTATTTTAAAAAGAAAAGAATATTCTAACTACCAAAAACTATACAGACTAGAATCATGAAATATGCTCAAGCAGTTCAGAACAGTGATGATCTATTCAAACACCAAGTCCAAACATTATGCGGGGACTGGCAAAACCTAGGGAGCCTCTGTGTGAATTTGATAATGGAGATAGTAGATCACTGGCAGTGAAAAAAAGCCCCAAAATGTCAAGATTTGTTTTAGTCCTTGACTTTGAGGGCCTAAAGAAGAGACAGGAATTACAGGCGCTAAATGGACCCTCTTCCATTTTCATGTCCAAACTCAACAAAAGAGGCAAGAGTACAAGGTGCAGAAAAATCATGCGTGGTTAAAAAGAAGACCGAAAATTAAGGCAGGGTGCAGAGAAAAAGGAAGACCAATGAGAAACAGCAAAATAATCAAAAGGTGGATAACTGAGCTTTTGTTTAAACTTTGGTTAACAAGTTCTGATGGCATACATGCCCTTTGGAGATCGAACAAAACCATTTTGCTGAATTACTCAGTAAAACTGCAAAGCCAAAATTTTCTGTGAGAGTTTGAGGATTTAAAAATATGTCTACTAAATCTGAAAGTGACCACCAACTTAAAGAGAACATGAAAAAAATGTTTTCTAGACAAAATTTAAGCCAGGATGGTATTATAAAAATGAATGGCTCTCCAACAATGTATATGTACACTTCAATAACAATGTGATGAACTAGACTTTGAAAAGAAACAAATTTACAGGATAAATGAAAGCAGGTGAAAACTAAATTAGCACGGTGGACATCATACTAAATGAGTGCCAGAGATACTGGATATTGGCAAAACATTATCTAATGTCAAAATAAAAAGCATGTAAAATAGTTAAAGTTGATTAAGTCTCTGAATAATATATATAACATTAAAAATAATTTATAAAAGAAGGCAATGCACAGGACATTCAGCTCTATCTCTAATGCAGATGATGTAATTAGTTCACTCTAAGTCTAAAAACTTACTCAATTGTCTAAATTTATCTAATTATATATTATGCTGATTAAAAAAAGGACTACTAGCAAGTAGAATGAGGAAAGGAGTGGCAAACAGCTCTTTCTACTCAAAAACACATTAAACTGCTAAAGCTACTTTGAAAAATCTAAAGAATAAAATATTTACTTGGGTAAATAATTGAAAGACTTCTTACTCCCCTAAACAAATAAAAACTCCAAAACATATTTTTGTGATTTATTTAAGAGAAACATTTTTGCCCAATTCAAGAACTGACTTAAATGTGATATGGGACATTGAAAAAAGGAATTTTTCTGCTGTTAGAAACATTAACCAATTAAATGCAGTATTTTTAATTTGAGGGCAAGAAAGCAGAGGAGAAAAGGAGCGAAGACATTTTATAGATACTTGCAAGGTAAGAAATAGAAAATTTTTACACAGTTACAATGAAGGAGTTACGAGATCTCAGTATAATTCAAATATAAACAAACTTAGATATAGTTGGGGGGCAGTTAGAGATCCCCAATATGCAGCTGCTAAGTATACGTGGCACTGGCCTGTCTGTGTATATACAAAATGACAAGGGACTGTCAGTGTTCAGAGAAGACAGAACGAGTCCAAAGGAACATGAAAGAGAGTTCTTATTTTCTGTATCTGTTTCAAGCACCTGCCTAGTGATCTATTTTAGGAAAGCCATATTATTACATTAAAAATAAACATGAGAGATGAATGTTCTAGCTGTTCTTAAATATGTTAGGAACAATACAGTGTAGGCCTAGATGAAAAACTGATGGTATTGTCAGTTACCTTTTTCTACATCAAATTAACGCAGTGCTTAATTAAGGGAACAGACTCAGGATGGACTAAACTGTAGCTCTATTTTTGGCCAAAAATAGAACTAAACTGGTTTTGAATTAGGAGGATGAATCTCTTCATCAAACTTTTTTTTTAATGCTCTACATGGTAAGTTACAGAAATCCTTTTTTTTCTTAGAATGGGAAGCCCAAGAGGAAAGGGCATATATCTATTTTATTCTCTGTATGTCAACTCAAAGTTTCGTCATTCAATAATGCTTAATGGTTAAAATCATATTCTTGAAACACAAAAGTAAAAAATAGAAAGATTCCTAAGATCCACAGGAGCCAAAATGAGTATTACATATATCTCAGTATTGTATGTATTCAAAATAGCATTTTTGTCTCCTGTATTTCAATGATTCTTAAAATACACCCAAGAAGCTAAACTGATGCTTAGGTGCCAGTCTGTCTTTGATACTCACTGTATCTGAATCCTCCAACACTGTCTGAGGAAACCCCAACATATTTGTCTTTGTTCTTCTTTGCTTTCTTTCGCTCTTCACGAAGCCTGTCATCATCCTGGGCAAATTCAACCAATTCTTTCACCTTCTGGCGAATATTTATACCTTGATCCTTGCCATGCTCATCTGTGAGGATGGTAAGGGAGAAACAAAACCTTAAGAATTCAGTTAATATGTATCAAACTCTTTAACACACACAAAAAAGACATGAAAATTTCAACACAAGAAACCAACTTCAATATTTTAAAGTGAATAAAAAGAGGCAAATTGTGTTACTGAATTTTGTCATTTCCTCATCAAATCCTAAGTCTTGAGATGCAATTTTGGCTTATAAGAGAGTGCAAAGATGAACTAAAAAGGACCACAGATAACAGTTCTATGCAAAATCAATTAAAGATCCACTAAAAAGGATTACTAACAATAACCATACAAAATGGACTAATATCCAAAAATGTTATTTTCTTTTTCTATGGTATTTTAACAAAACAAAACGAAACGTATATTTTAATGACTGAAAAGCACCCAAACGCCTTCGTCTCCCCAATACAAGTTTGGAAATACTAATTACCAGGATTTAGTGTAGCTGAAAAACTGAATTTTTAAAATGCTTTCAACTGGGGTATGCTACAAAATGAAATGTGGTTCATTCTGTATCCTCTTTCACATTCAAAACACACTCTGGCCTTGCTGCCTTTGCACAGTAAATATTATTTGGTGGGAGGAAAAAAAACCCCCAGCTTCAAACAGATGTGTGTGTTTTGGAGCTCTAACCTTTTCTTCCCATATGATTAAAGCTATTCCTTTATGGACACCACAGGGGACCAGTCTCTAGTGCATATTTTAATATAAACCCGAACACTCATGTTGTGTTGGTTCTGTTGTTATTAGCCAGTATTTTCTGCAAGTTCTTGTCTTCACTAATTAATACTCTAGGGCCCCACGTCTTGGATTCTGCACTCGTCACACAACCAGCAACAGTCACATTCTAATTAGAGCGGAGAAGCTTCTAAGCTGGTTCAGGTGACTGACAACTCCAACTACTGTTTTAATTTGCTTATAGGTTTTTCCATTGCTCACCTACAAAGTGGTAATTTTCCAGGGATCGCAAATCATAAATGTGTTCTCTGGCACTTGTAACAACACGCTCTGATCCATTCCTTATGAGGTAAGCTAGGAGCAGCAATGACTGTAAAAATACAAAGCACCAAATGAGATTTAATGAAATAAATTCTGGTAGAGCTCTGGTAAATGGCTAAAAAAAAAAATTCTAACATTAGCAAATAAATAATCTTTGTGTGCGTATGTGTATGTGGGTTCTTTACCTTACGTTAGACTTTGAAAGTACCTTTAAAAACTCTTATTATCAATTTAAAGTTCCTCTTATACCAAGCGTACTAAGTAATTATAAACTGTCCACTGGATACACGTGTCAAAAGATTAAAAAAAAAACTTAGATGTTAAATATCTGAATGTATGATATAAATGAACACTAAGCTTTTTAGAAAGCTGGTTCAGTTTTAGTGTTAGAAGCATCAGTTTAAAGAGAACAATTATTTGGTAATTACATGACCTCACAGCATTTTTCCTCAGATAAAATTTAATTTGGGAGGTTTATGATGTGGCTTTTGTTTAAAAAACTTGCTGCTTGCTTTGGAAAATATAGATATTTTCTGCTAAAAAGGTGATTTATGCTGACACGTAAAAAAAAAGAATCAAAGGAAAAAAAAACTCGCTGCCAACAAATATGAGAAAAGAATGTTTACGGGATTTCTTTTTGAAGTGATGAAAATGTTCTGGTTTAGACATTAGTAACTACTACACAACTTTGTGAATGCACTAAAAACCAATGAATTATGAATTCTGAACTTAACTTTGTTTGGAACAAACCTCACATAAAGATGATTAGATCTATGAAAATCTAGTTAGGTTGAAGAAATTGAGGGGCAAAAAACCCTCATTCTACCAGGAGTTTATTCGTTAAAAAAGTAGTTTACCCAAGAATTATTAAAACAAACAAAAAGCTCTAATTTAAAAAAATTAATTTATAGAAATTTAAACTATTTCATCACTACTACTGTATAAGCTAAAGGAATGACAGTGAATGTTTTCAGAGACAAACAACATCAAAAACATGGAACTAAATAAAGCATTGATTTTCAATACTGAAAGCCAGAAACGTTTCTTTCAAAGTTTCAAATATAAATATAATAACACCATTTTGGAAAGCACAGAAAAACTTTCTGAGCAGCAAGAAAATATCGTGGGGATGGAAGAACAGATTACTATCTTGTTTTAGAATTCTACATTATATGATGAGATCAGTATTAAATGAAAGGAATCTAACAAAAGAGTACATATTTGCAAATTTTAAAAAGTTAGAATTTTAATGCTTTAGAATCTCCTGTTATACTTAAATTTAACACATATTTTTGGTGTACAATACTGTAATAATACTGGCAAATTTTTATGTAGAGATGACAAAGCATATTAGAGGGTGGTTTTCATCTTAATTGCTCATACACTAAACATGCATACTACTATAGATTCATTACTTTCGATATGGACAAATATATGAAGAGTGGTTTATGGTGACTAGAAAACAGAACACAAACAGCAAATATACTTCTTTTAGCTGTTTTAGAATATTCTATTCTAGGATTCAATATCCTTCATAATCACTTATGTATGTACACCTTAAAACTTCAAGCATTTGTCTTCAACATGTCAAATAATAAATACAGACTAAAACCCATACCTTATAAACTCTTCTCCAATTTTTTTTGTTGTCTTTTAACATTCGTGACCAAAGCATGTTCATAAGTTCTGGAAATTGTTCGTACATAAATGTAGCCCTGAAAAAAGAATAATTTTCCTTAAGAGTTTGCAGTGTGTTAATTCTGACAGTAGATGGCAGGCTTGTTCTGTGTTTTCCTAAAGAGCTTTAAAAAATTAATAAGCTTAATTCAAAAAACTTTAGATATGCTTCCTTAAAAATGTCTTTCTTATATTTTATACAATATTGAGCACATTCATAAGTCCCACTAATTAATATCATATTTTACAAGCCCTTCATTCACTGGTGTAATCGTCCAGATGTTCATCAGGAAAAAATTTTCCTAGCTTTATTTTAAGTCATTTTATATGCATTTGTCAAAATTTTAACAAAGTTTGTCTAAACTTCATTGAAAAAGAAAAATTTTGTTTTACTTTTCTGAGCTAATATCTAAGGGGAATGGATCCTCTGTAAAACTTCCCCCACTAATATATGAATGATTATATGCAAAATTTATATCTGGCAGCTAAACAGTTTAAAACTGAAAGCAAATTTCACATTTCTGGGTGAAGATAGCTGCATTCTTTCTGAACTGCTGAGTCAAATTATCACTTACTTGGCAATCTCTCCCATGAGTTGCCCAGAAGGTCCCCAAGGATCGTCATTCGTTGCTTCTCGAACCTTAGACTCTATCTCTGAATAATTCATAACCACATTGGTGCTGCAGAGAAAAAAGATGCATGCACATACGCACAAAGATTAGCATCAAAACTGAGAAACACATGAAAACTTAATAATGACACTACTGGGTGTCCTAATGAGATACCTCTACAGGGTGGGAAAGAAAACATCTTTTGTGCACAAGCTACCCTGAGGACACTATATAACACATTTAAGTTATCTTTAAGAAGATTTTACTATTCCATTAGGCTTCAAGAATACAGATGAGAGATTACATTAGAGCTGGCATAAGTCCAGTAAAAAATGGCTTTAGGTCAAATTAAAAAGGAAATTGAACATGCTACAGTCTATTATAAAGCTAAGTTGTCATTTTGCTGACCAGACCTGGTTTACATGCAGTCTTAGGTTTCCTGTTCACAGAAATTCTTTAATGAGCAAAATTATATAAAAGCTAAATGTTATTTATACTGTATAAAAAAAGCAATGAAAAATCAAAGATAAGTCTAAAGATGTTTAGAACCACTATGAACATTTAACTGTAGTCCTTGTCTTCTTTCACTTACTGTACCACATGTGTTTTCTATGTCACTGTGTAGTCACTGTAACCCTCAGTGGTTGTTTTTTTTAAAATTAATTAATTTATATTTTGGCTGTGCTGCACAGCATGTGGGATCTTAGTTCCCCAACCAGGGACCGAACCCGTGGCCCTGCGGTGGTAGAAGCGCAGAGTCTTAACCACTGGACCGCCAGGGAAGTCTCAGCCCTCATTTCTAATGGCTACATAATATTCCATCTGGAGACTGTATGATAATGTATTTAACTTTCACTTAAGACTTCAGCAGTGGTCAAGAACATGGATTCTAGGAGTCAGAAAGATCTGACTCCAATTAACTTACGTTGTGATCTTTGGCAAAATTATTTTGTGGGTTGGCCAAAAAATTCGTTCGGGTTTTTCCCATAAGATCTTGCAGAAAAATCTGAACGAACTTTTTGGCCAACCCAATACTTCTCTTAATGTTTCCTCAAATGTAAAATGGGAATAAGGAAGAAAACTACTACTATCTCAAAGGGTAACATATCAAATGATACACAATGGTACAGTGTCTGACATATACAGGAAGTGCTCAATAAAAGTTAGCTATTATTATTAGAGATAATATCACCTATTAGAATTTAAAAATATCAATATTAAGTAATATTTTTATAAGAAAGAACTAACTTTGAAAAGAATACCTTACAATTAAGAGATGAGATGGCAAAATGTGTGGTTGTTAAAAAAGAATTTCTCATGCTTATATGGATTGAAGAATTCAAAGACATTCTGAGGAATACATACTATGGAAATGTGACACATTATAGTAGTACTCATTTGACATGTAACACTCCAATTATTACTGAACAATTGTTATAACAGATGCCTGTAAATATGGTAATTCAAATCTTCCACTTAAAATTGAGTTTTAGAAATAGTGAAAAAATAAGAATTTGGTAACTCTTATTAGTTATATCTACCCCACTTTTGCTGTACGGTTTTTCAGTCATCAAAAAGTTGTTTTAAATAAGGAAGGTTTGATTATAATTGGCACTCGAATCTCTCAAATATAAATTTCAAATTTATTACAAATACTTCAATTAATAAACAGTTCAAATTTTAAAGGAACCATTATGCATATATATGACTTGACAAATCACAGAATAAATATGGCTTCTAGATTTACATTCAGAATACTGTTCTATTAAGGTAGAAAAGCGAAATCCTATTACTTTCTTTCTCCTAAAATATCAACTGTTTGATAACAAATACAAATTATTTCCATGGCACTAAAATAAATCCCTGGTCTCCACTGCCTCCTTCAAAATTTAAGACTATTAATGAACGGATTTTTATAAAAACCCTATAATCATTCTAATTGCACTTGAAATTGTTTGCACTGTTTAATTTGTTGGAGAACAAGATGAAGAGTTAATCTCTAGCTCATGTACATGAAATATTTTTACTAGAGCCTTCATAAATGCTGTAGCTTTCCGAACACTACTTTCCTTGTTCAAGCTACAAAAACCCATGGGTCAAATGAGAAAGGTCCTGTTTCCTTAACCCTTCTCAAGATTCTTAGCTGAAGGCCTATATGTGTTTGAGTGCTGTGTGTTTAAGAGGAAGAGGTGGCAGAGTGCCAATAGCTTAAGAATCTCCCTATTTCCTTGGTTGAGAAACAATGGGAACTATGTAA
The DNA here is from genome assembly GCF_003676395.1 of Aethalodelphis obliquidens. Classification (NCBI taxonomy): domain Eukaryota; kingdom Metazoa; phylum Chordata; class Mammalia; order Artiodactyla; family Delphinidae; genus Aethalodelphis; species Aethalodelphis obliquidens. The sequence continues at coordinate 1,400,515 of NW_020837989.1, read as the reverse complement.
AAGGACAGCTTGCCATTAAACACACAACATAAAATATAAAATGGCAACAACATGGAAAACTATGGCAACAATAGTAACAAAAAGTAACAAAGTTAGAACACCTCCATGAAGATGATCAGGCTCTATTTTAAAACCATTTTCTAACAATACCGCTGCTTTCCAGAAACTGGAATGCTCAAGATGAGATCCGATGGCATAAAGAATTCCAAAGCAAAGTATTTTTAAGCTGCACTTAATTCGGAAACAAATATAAACTAAAACAAAACAACACTGTATAGTTTGGCCTTATTCCAGGTCATTTAAAAATAACTGTTTCTAAAAAGGTAGAAATGGCATTTTGATCCTTCCTTTCCCATGTTTTCTACTGCCCTCAATCCACACCCTACCCATAATTCCAGTGCCCTTTTTAAGAAAGGAAAACAACTCCTCCCCTCTCCCCCAAAAAAGAAAAGTTAAAAAAAAAAAGTTATGTCCAGATGTGAAAGGAAAAAACATTCAGCTTAATTCCTAAAACTTCTTATGATTGACACAAATGTTTTAAAATGGATAATTCAGACACTAGAGGGGGATCTCTCATCAGTTTTTTAAAACACACAAAATTCAGACAAAGGTCAAGGATCTGTTCTGCAAACAAAATTAAAGGAAATTACCAGGGAGTGACCAGAGTGAAAAATATAAGAAGCTGCTCATGTTCTGAAGATTTTTACCTTAAAGTAATATTGAACCACTGCTTTATTTTTTATTTTATTTTATTTTTTTTTTTGCGGTACGCAGGCCTCTCACTGTTGTGGCCTCTCCCATTGCAGAGCACAGGCTCCGGACGCGCAGGCTCAGCAGCCATGGCTCACGGGCCCAGCCGCTCCGCGGCATGTGGGATCCTCCCGGACCAGGGCATGAACCCGTGTCCCCCGCATCGATCGGCAGGTGGATTCTCAACCACTGTGCCACCAGGGAAGCCCGAACCACTGCTTTTTTATAAGGATAAAATCCACAATTAAAATCAAACCACAGTGTTTTCACACACTTCACATGTGCTCCTCACAGCACCCCAGCAACAGGCAGGTAGGACAGGACTAAGAGTCTCCAAAGAGAGTACTTAACTCTGCACTACCCAGCACTATGCACTCAGTTGGATTTTTAATGCTAACTACTAAAAGTTACCATCCTCAAGTCCTGTACACATGCTTCTATGGCTATATGAACACAGCCAATATAATAAGTCAAGGGTTGATTATTCAATTTGTTAATGATTAGTGTTCATTTGGGCCCTCCTCTTTATTCCCCATTTTCTGCTTGTATCACTGGTCACTACTGATAAATATCAAGTTATTTTACTCAGTAACAGTTTGGGTCCAGGTTTTAGAGGCAAAATTGGTTGAAAGTAAAAGCTAAAATGGAGCTTTACCTACAGATGGTCAGTGATTCTTCTAATCTGCATTAAGAATAATCAGTAAAATGACTGACAAAAAAAACTTGAATAGTCTTATGGTATTTTTTTCCTGCCAAAAGTTCAAGAATATGCTTTGCTAAACAAAACGACAGACCAGGAGAAAAGGTAAAGTACAGGTATAATCCAGTCTTAACTGCTAACAAAGGAATACGAAAATTGAAACAGATTTAGTAAGAAGCCTTTTTCCTAGCCTGCCTTTTAAATTTTACTTCTTTCTAAACAAAATGGAATCAAATGGGTCTGTATTTTTAATATGGTTTCTTTTTGTTTGTTTGGTTTTTTTTTTTTGCGATATTTGGGCCTCTCACTTGTTGTGGCCTCTCCCGTTGCGGAGCACAGGCTCCCGACGCGCAGGCTCAACAGGCATGGCTCAAGGGCCCAGCCACTCCGCAGCATGTGGGATCTTCCCGGACCGGGGTACGAACCCGTGTCCCCTGCATCGGCAGGCAGACTCTCAACCACTGCGCCACCAGGGAAGCCCCTTCTTTTTGTTTTAAAGTTATTGTAAAGACTTTATTCATTCCGAGCTCAGGAAAAAATATTCAGCAGTATTTTCTATTAGATGGTTAAACTTGTGTTTTTTCATACGACCATCCACACTTACAAACACAGGAGAGTCAGAAAAACAGAGGCAGCAAGAGACGGAGACAAATACAGCATTCAAAGTAATGGCTTTAAATAATGTATTTTTTTTTCTTCAAACTGTGTTTTCTTTTTTTCTATATTTTCCAAAATTTCCCCTATGAACATTATATTGTAACCAAGGGAAAAGTATTAAAATGCCATTAAGAATACAAATCGAGTACTATATCATCATTAGCAACACTTTAACTATTTATAGGCAAATAAGCATCATGGTAGACCAAATTAGTATTATTTGTACTTCCAATGTCTTGTTATCAGGCTAGTAAGTGTAGCAAACTAGTAACTAAAATATATGTATACAAACTAAAATATGTATACCAAATGCTATGTGTGTAAAACCACAGGGGCAACTTAGGTACATAATATTGAAATTAATGTGATTAAAAAAAAAACTGTATTAGGGAAGAATAATTCCCAACATTAAAATCTATATTTAAAAGTGACCTCTTGATCTTAATGCCACAGATTTCAGAAGATACTTTTACGATATAGGTAAAACTATTACGCTCCCTCTAAAAATATCAATCTTTAAGAAACTTTTTAAAAACAATAAAACACCCTTAAAATGAACAGTGAAAAAGACAGTTTTCTCAGGTAACAAATTACTTATGCCAGAAAAATCTGTTCCTTTTTAAAAATGTTTCTAACCAAAAGAGCAGAGAAACAGTTTTAAGAATACTTGCTCTAAAACCTAGATAATGGACCATGTGACATTCATTTTTCATCAGGGGATGATGGTCTTCACCACATTACCCTTATCTGCAAGGTGAACATTTACAGGTTCAATACTCATACTGCTACCCATCCAAAAAAAAAAGCTTTTTCTTGATCTGAAAATGAAACACAAAGCAATGAATTATGTCTTAACACAAGCAATCGTTCAGTAGAAGAATTAATGTTGCTAAAGCAGATGTTATCATATTTGATTATACAGTAACATAGTTATATAGCTACAGTGCTAAAGCAAGGAAAAAACTACAGTACTCCATCCATATCATAAAAAGAAAACTAATGAAATATTGATAAGTACAGAAGAAACAAATAACAAATCTGATGCTTGCCACTTTCTCTCTAGTGCTACCACACTGCCATTACTAGCAAAAGCCCCCCTACCAAAAAATAAATAATTTAAAAATTTGAGTGAAGAGAGAGGGAAAAATATTTAATAGCATCTCCTTAGTAGAGAACTTTAAATAAACTTACACTCAGGATCACATGACTAGTAAATAGCAATAGATGTCCAAATTTTGTTAGGCTTTCTAATTCTAATTAAATGTAGCCCATTTTCTATTATGCCATAATGCTCTAAAATCAGAGAATTAGTAGTATCATCTGAGCTAAAAGTCTACTAATTAATATATAAGATGACATCACAAATTGTGCTACTAAAAGAACTAAATGCTGAATTAATGTTTAAAAAGATATATTCTCGGTCATGGAAATTACATTTTCTTTGGTTTTAGTAAAATTAAAAACAAACTACCCAGTTGAAAAGAAGGAAATCAATGTACCCCCTCTTAAACATACATATTCTTAAAAGCAAGGTAAAGAAAACAGTTTAAATAGGAAAGAACTGAAATTGAAGACATCTAAAACCTGAGGCTCTCAACCATTCTTCTGCAGTAACAAGATTTCAGAAAAGAATAACCTGCTTACTTAAAAGAAAATACCCTATTTCAATCCACTTATAGGTATGTAGTATGCTCATGTGCATATTATTTATGACTTCACCTATTTACACGGAGGACTGTGCTGGATTATGTACCTTCTGTTTTCTTCTTCACTTTTCAAGAGGGAACGTTAAAATGCTAAATGCTACAATATTTAATTGCTACTTCTAAAAATAATCAAGAAGAATATGCACTGAAATATTACACCTCTTCCTTTAGCTATCACAGTAAAAAAATAAATAAATAAACCCAAATAAATATTAAAGAGCAATCTGCTGCCAGGTTTTATTGAGGGAGGAAGGGGGCCCCATAGTCCTTTTTAAAGCTTCTAACTTTTAAAATATGACATTAAAACCATAGAAAATGTATTAATGTTCAAAACACCATTTTAATTGTTCCCTCCCCACATATTATTATGAAAAGTACTCCTAACTGACATAACTATTTTTGAAATTCTAATTGTTTTAAGTTGTAAGAAAATTAAGGACTTTATACTCTTTTCTTAATCAAAAGCTATTCTCACATCAATTCTACTACCAAATTCTTTGATCCATTCTGAGTGATGCTGGCCTTCAATTTCAATAAATAGTTCAGACTAGTATTATCATGGGGTGGAGAAATGAACTATAGAATTTTAATCACCTGTGATGTTTTACTATTACTGAACACTGTTGATAGATATGGCTCAATATTCTTGTAATCTTAACTCAAAATTTTACACTGCATTTGTACTACTTACAGATAAAGTGGAAAGATAAATTGTACAAAACTGTTTTCTATAAAAGTATTTTTCATTCCGGGGGGGGGGCAAGGCAAACAGAGAGCAAAATAAACACTAAACACTACTCTGCAGGTAGAAGGAACTATAATAAACCCCTAGCATTCTTGAAAGATGAGCTGAAGACCTTTGTGTATCTTTAAAATTGTGAAAATAAAAATGTTAATGTAGACTCCTGACAATCTCCCAGATTCAATAAAAAATTAAAGTATCCTGTGCATATTATACTTCCTTAACACAGGGTAACCAATATTTAGATTCACTAAATTTTATTTCTTAGGTGAGAAACTTTTGCATGGCAGAACACTTTCCATACATTTCTTTTACTGATTCCATATGGATTTGATTGTGTCATCAGTCCAAGGTACTACCAAACCCTTAAATGTGTTCCTCTTTAAATACGCGTAAAACTTCTGTTTTCTGCCTGTGAATCATCATTTTCTTAGGCTCTGCCACATTCAATACCAGTACCAGAGGTTGGCTTTCTTTTGAGTCGTTTTCACACACAAAAAGTTAAGGTGTTACCACAGCCCCAGAACTGGAGCATAACAGGGCTGAGCTGCAAGGTGGATGCCAGTGACTGGCTTATTAGCTAAGTGACTAATTCCCATACTGCAAGTCAGATTTGGATCATGACAAAATTATACATTATTTTCTGTTAACAAATCTTCTAAGATCTGTTATAAAAAGTCAAAACTCTGAACAGAAAAATCTATCAAGACTCTACCGTAATTTAGAAAGGAGAACGGTTACACAGTAGGAAATGTAATGTAAAAAAATTTTATCTAAGAACTTTTATCAGTAACTGACACCGGTTTATAACGTACTTTCTCTTCCCGTCTCTAAAAACAGCCATTACAGATTATCAGTATTCTAAATGATATCTTTATCTAAAGATTTCAAGCTTAAAAACCAGCATTCCAAATCTACATAATTTCACAATGTGCATTAAAAAAATACTTGGGCCCTTGCTTATGTAACAGTTTACCAAACATTCCATGAAAATTTCCAGTATTGATTCAGTATCAGTTTGCACAAGCCAAAATTAACCAGACCCACATCTAAAATTTCTGAGATTCCTAACTGACTTGTTCATCATTTAAGTATAAAGTAGTCCTAACATGTAACTAGCAGACATAATAAATCTTATGAATTTTCCCCCCCCAAACCCCCCCCCCCAGAAAAATCATTATTTTATGGTTTATGTAGAATTCAAGGTAAGGGTACATAAGATGAATAATCATTAAAGAAGTCAATACTCCAAATTTAATTTCAAATAGCAAACTTTATACCAGACTAGAATGTATACATAAATTGATCACTAGAAAGATAATTTACAGAAGCAGTAACTAAAATACCTCATTTTATATGAAAGATCATTAAATATTTATAGTCCAACATAAAGTCTTTTGGGAAACACTAGAAACCACACATAATTATTTCAATTTTCAAAAAATACAGGAATTGATCCAAAACAAAAAAATACTTAAATTGGGATAGTAGTTGGATTTCTGCCCCTCCAAGTCTGTCATTTAATTCATTTTTCCAAAAGGTACCAACCCCTCGATCACTATTAAGTGTGACTTAAACTGGCAACTTTTCAAGAAAATAGTTTAGTAATTTATGTAACAGATGTGCAAAGGAAAACTACATGGATGAGATAAGCCAAGAAAAACATCCTGATGTCCACAACTAAATTATGACCTGTGGGAGAAACTATAAAACTATTTCCCTTTCCTTACAACTTCAGTGGTTAGCAATAGCAAATTACATAACCCATTTTATAGCAGCCCTTATTCAGACATTAAAATGAGCCTTGACTCCAGGAACTGTTCCAAAACACAAGGGCCACACTAGAGGAAAACATTGCACATCTATGTATTTTCATGATCTGATTCATCTTTTATGGTTATTTTGTAGAAAAGCAAAGTAATATGTATATTAATTGATCAATAATTTATTAGAAATGAATAGGGCCCATATCTTGTCTCTGATCCTTGGACAAATCAACCACTGATGTGTCTCAGTTTCCTCATCTGAAAGGTAGTTCCTATGTATTACAGAGATTAAATGAAATGACATGTAAAGCATTTAGCACACATCGTTACTTTTCTGCCAGTATTTATCATTTTTAGTTTGAAGATATTCTTTATATGGCTCCTTAGAGTACACTGGTATTCATACTTATTACTTACCCATCTCATTCACTGCTGTGGGACTTTACAGTCATGGTAACTGGCAGCCTATCTGACCCCGGTGTGCATACTGAAATGAAGATTATTGTAACTATACAACAAGGCAGGATGGCTATTACTTAAAAATGGCCAAAGATCTGGAAATGAGTTTCACTAAGAGACAGGACAAGTATCAATACAAGCCCTAGCACAGAACTGCCATTTTATGCTTAACAGAGTTTGTATTTTGAAGTTCACTCTCCTTAATCTTGGTACACCACCAACCATGAGCTAGGTTTTTATTTTTACATTAAACAGCAATTTCTCCTGTAGTGGTAATCTGACATCATCTGATAATGTCTCTAATTTTTTTGGATTCACTAAACTAACTCATAAATATCAGCTACTGAAGCCACACATCCCAAAGCAAATTACACAAAAAACAAAGACTTTTAAGCTATTATAAGAAGAAACATATTTAGCATGAAGTTTATATCTACAATTTGGGGATACTGAAAAAGTTGCAGAATTCTGAGCTTCAAAGTAACAAAAATAAGGCCCATGTAACTCACTCCATGAGGTGTCTAGCTGAACAAAGGATGTTAGAAAAGCCATGACACCCAGTTTCTCTATCCTGTTTCCTCTGTAACAGCAAAATCATTATACTAGGAAATGTCTGGATGTTCACAGGTCTTGATGGTTTATATGGAAGCCCTTCTAATGTCTCTCTAGCATAAGCACTGCTAACATGACCTGGGCAGCAGACAATAGGCTTAGAAAAAAGCTGTCCCAACATAGGCTAGTCCCACAATGCTAAGGAGTTATTATTTTCCAGAGAGGCACTCTGGCAGCAGTAAGGTTTGGGAAGGCTGGAAAAAGGGAAGACTTTTTGAGTGGTTCAGGAAAGCAGAATGAAAAGCTGCTCCCAAGATGTTGCAGAAATGGTGCTTGGAACAATGTAGCAACAGAACAGGCAGAGGCAGCCACCACTAGGAAATTCTTCCTTTCATGGCCATAGGAAAAAAGCTCTCACAACACAAAATTGTATGAACATTAACCACTACCAAGTATATAAAAACACATGTGCATGTGGACAAAGCATAAAGGAAAAAAGCCCATTAAGAAGTGTTGGGGTGGAGGCACATTTGTTTAAAATTTCACTTACACAATGAAAAAACATGATCTTTTTTTAAAGAAAAGAAAAACAGTACTTGTATATAAAACTTCTTTTCACTTGCTAGGTAAGTGTCCATTGGCTGGAGGAGGATCAGCTTGCACTCCCCTGCCTCAGCAGCCTGTGTGTTATAGCAATGCTCTGTCTGCACAGATAAAAAGCTTTCTAAGAAAACAGCTATGGATGGAGGGCCAGAAGGTAAAGGTATCAGGTTGCTCTCTGCCCCCTGGCTCCTGCAGAACACTGCTGCCTCAACAGGAGACATACCCAAGGAATGAATGCCAGTCCCAACCCAAAACCATTTTCTTATTTCCAGCTGACTTTTTTTTTATCACATAACTCTGTAACTGTTAAGATTTTCATTTTTTATTTTCTTTTGAAACAGTACTCTAGTGTTTTGTGAAAAATACTCTGGGAGACATTAATAGGTGTGTGAGAAATGTGTTACATGGTAAGGTTTAGGAAATGTTATGTAAAACAAAGGCAACTTTATTACTGCAACACTTGTTGGAGGCTTTACTATTCTCAAGTGTATTATGAATCTCCAACAGGGACTATATTAAACATTTCTAAAACTTTGGGGACGAGACACCTTTTCCCTTGGGACATTTTGAAAGTGTCCCAAGAAACCCACTTTGATGTATTTTTTTTAAAAGGCCCTTTTTTCCAAACTTCCAAAAATATTGTCAGTTGATACCTTTTACCTTACCATTATTTTTAGTATCTGTTATTTCTCATTTTTAACCTAATGAAAACCTTTTATGTTTTTAAACTCTTATCTGTTGACTGGCTTTCAGCCTTTTACCTTGCTTTATTTCTTATTTTTATCACACTTAAAAAAAACTCCTGATTGAACTTTATTGTTGATCTAAGTTATACATATACTTTTTCTTTTTTTTAATTTGGCTGTGCCATGCAACTTGCAGGATCTTAGTTACCTGACCAGGGATCGAACCCAGGCCCTGGCAGCGAAAGCACTGAGTCCTAATCACTGCACCGCCAGGGAATTCCCTCAATATTATTTTAAGACTCATCTGTTTTACTCTTTTTGTAAAGTCCTTTCTGCATTGGGTTTTAAAAAACTTTAAAACTTTATTCCAACCCCTTCAAAGTTCTCACTTTATTTCAGCTTCAAGTTTTAATTTCTTAATCCTCATTTAATAACCATATGTTAAACATCTTTCCTATATATTTTACTTATTTTATGATATTTTATAATGCACAGCTGAACAAGAAGAACCACAGCAAAGAGCTCAGGAAAAGTGATAGATGGCCTCTCCCCATGGCCCCTTACTCTCACACTGGTAGCTGCTTTTCTAGGCTCCCTCATGCAGAGCTAACATTTTTCACAAGGATCAATTAAATACATATATGAGATACCCCAAAAGAAAGTCCCAAGAGCGGGAAAAAAATGATTATTCTTACAAATTAGTGCTGCTTTTTAACAATAAAATGTTAGTTCCTATGTATTTGAGAGGTAGCAACATGAAGGTAGCTTCACTGTTTTGCATCCTGATATATAATCTCAGGGCACATCATAAAGCTGGGCAGGCTGGGTGCAGTTGTTGGGATGTCTGGAGTCATCTTCAGGAGTCTTTTCCCTGAATGTCTACTTCCCATTAATTTCCAAAACCTGTTCAATCTGCATTAAAAATACAGGCACTACCTCTAGCCTAGACTCCTACAAAAGCATTTAACAATCTCTCCATTTCAGGTGTATTCTCCTTTTATTCATCCTCCAAAGCACAATCAGATTCATCTTCCTAATATTTAGTGTTGGTCATGTTAGTCTACCACAAACTCATTACCACCTTCCCCTTGAAACATCTTCCTCCTCCTGTACAGTGAACAGTACCATCCTGGGTTATGGCTTGAACATCACTATTGATTACTTCTCTCCCGTCTTCTAGCTAGCATCCAATCCATTCCCAGGTCTTTTCAACCCCATTTTCTAAGTATCTCTCAAATACGTCCATCCACTTCTAGCTACACACACTGCCACTACCTTGGTCCAGGGTGACCACCATTTCTCACAGGGATTCCTGCCAACAACCTTGTAACCAGTCTCTCTGCTTCCCCTCTATCTTCCAACAGGCTAGAAACAAAGTGAACTCTTGCTGAAATACAAATCCTATCTATCTCAGCTCCCATTTTAAATCCAGCAAAGTCTTCCTTATTACCTTCAAGATGAAGTCCACATTCCTTCATATGAGATACCAATTTATTTCTTCAGTCCCATCACTGTTATTTTCTCCAGGTCTCTGCACATGCTATCCCTCTGTTTCTAAATCCTCTGCCCAAACATCCCATCCCCCCCACCTAATCCCACCTTATCATCAGATTTTAGCTTAAATGCCACTTCTTCCAAGAAATCTTCCTTCAACTCTGGGGATCTGCCTATGTGCTCTACACAGCAAAGCACATTATGTGCTTTCTATTACCTTGAACTAAAACTAAAACCAGTGCACTATATAATGGACGTGTTTGTTTACTTGCCTGTCTCCACTTCTAGACTGAAAACATCCAGAGGACACAAATTTTCTAACTCACTTAAAATCCCCAGTACCAGGAACAGGCTTGGTGACAGCAGATGTTTAATAAATATTTATTGACTAATTAAACAAAAGGATTAAAATCCTTATAGCTTCTTTCCTCTGACTAAAAAAAGTCCTTGTTGATCATGCAGGTGATCAGGACCTACATAATCTGGACTCAACCTATCTGTCTAGCCTTTTCTCCCACTACTTCTGTTTCATTTACTTTACAGGATAATCATACTGTATTACTAGTTGGAATTTAAACATGCCCTTTACTTTCTTACCTGAGTAACTGTTCACTCCTGGAATCCCCACCTCTTCTTTCAGTTAAAATCAAGCCTAGTATTAAACAAAGATGCAAAAATGAAGACTTTCTGACTCTTTCCAGCCCATAGTCTCCCTTTCCTATGAAGAAATAAACATTATGAATTCTATTCTGCCCGTACAATGGCTATGTATGAATTTATCTTAATTCCCTTAATAAAATATAAGTTTTTAAAAAGCAAGTAGAGTTGATTATTTGAGGACTCTGTATTTGTTAGTTTATATTTGCTCACTGAAATGTATTTTTAACACCAAAATCAATATTCACAGTGCTTTTGTGGTCATTTGTGAAGAGTGTAGCAAAACATTTGAGTCATCTGTCATGCATTCCCAGATGAGGTCAAAAAGTTGATGCTCTGTCTTCTTGTTTGAGTTCTTGTACTGTAAACAAACGTCCTTTCTCTGGTCTATTCAGTATTGCTGTTTCACATCTTTATGATTTTTCTTGATTTCATTGTTTAATATGGCCCCCAAGCTGACTGCTGAAGAGCTGTCTAGTGTTTCTAAAAGTAAGAGGCTTATGATGTGCCTTACAGAGAATATACCTATGTTAAATAAGACATGAAGTATAGTGTACTTGGCTCTGAGTTCAATGTTAATGAATCAACAATATTAGAGAAGGTGACTTTAAACAGAAACACATATAAAAGAAGGTTACTAATTGGTTGATGAAAATGTGACCAGAGGCCTACAGGAAACTAACCCTGTACTTCCCCTATGAACAAAGGTTCAGTGTTCACAGTGACTTTTTAAAACATAACTACCTCAAATAATCAGAATTGACTGTACTCCATGTTATGCATTTTTGTTTCCCTCTCAGTGCCTAACAATGAATGCCTCACATAAAACGGGTATTTAATAACTGACCGGTGAATACATAAATGAAATCTATGATCTCCTGGTAACAGAGAGGGGTGGATGGAAGATAAGGAAGCTGAGATTAAGATATGAATAGAGAGGACTAAAATAAACACCCACTGACCAACAAATACACAAAAGAGAATGACATAAGAAATACTACCCTCACAAAATTTCTTTTTTAAAAAGCTGACGTAGAATGTTTCAATCTCAGGCTTTTTGGAATCACAGCAAGAAAGACTTGTTAATTTACTATATCCCTTAAAATTAGCTTACTGACCCCTAGCAAAGACTTAAAAAGTTAAGATACCTTGGCAAAGGACTTCTGTGCCCCACAGAAACATGTAAAGAGCTAAATATGAAATTGAAGGCTAAAAAAACCCCCCAAAAAACTTCAAACACTTTAAACTTCCTACTCATGCTCAGTATCAACTATGAATTTGAGAGCATCATGAATTTCACTTCTCTAGATGCTGGAATTCTAATATACAAGCAGCCCTCCCTTTGCATGGCACCTTGTTAACTGAAACTCATACATACTGGACCAGGCCCTCACTTGGCACAATCTATTACCACAGAAGAACTGAGCAAAGCAAAGACTGCATAGCAGTAATTCTTGTGTGTTCCTTCCAAAGTAACACAAATGGCAGAGGTAAATGAGGACATTTTATTGCCTGCTTCACATTCTATTCCATAAGATGGCCATATATATTTGTTTATTGGTTCTTAAACACTTATGTAACTCTACAGGCCAGGCAATGTCTAAGCCCTTTAAAAACAATTCATCTAATTCTCCTAACAACTCTATGAGACAGTATTATTATCCCCATTTTACAGATGAGGAAACTGAGGTACAAAGAGGTTATCTCACTCTAGGCACACAACCATTAGGGACCTCAGTATTTGAACCTAGATGATCTGACTCTGGAGATAAAGGTCCAGAGCTTACACTCCTAACTGCTATGCTATAATCATGACTTTAACCAGTGCCCCCCTTCTACTCTTGTCCCCACCCTCAATCTATTATTCAACTCAGTACCAAGAGTAAGGTACATAAGTGAGATTATTTCACTCCTTTGCTTATCAAAATTCCTCACTGGCTTTATACACTTAAAATAAATCCAAACTCCATGCAATGGCCTACAAGTCCCTGAGCCTATCACTTCTCTTCCACATGCTCTTACCATATTGTTCTCTAACTTTCTCACCAGCTCTTTCCCCACTCTGGGTCTTTGCTCACTCCATAATGCCCTCTCTCTGGAACACTCCTCCTTTACTCTGTGTGCTCTAAATTCTTTAAGTCTTAATGTAGATACCATATTCTCAGGTCTCATCTCACCACCCTAATTAAAACAGCTCCATTCATCATTCTCTACTTCAGCCCCTTTTCTTCATAACACTCAAAAAATACGTAATTATTTTGCTTACTTGTTCTTTTTATCTCTCCCCACCAAAACTTGCTTACAACTTACTTCAAGTATCTGAAAGAGTTCCAGATGATCAGTAAATATTCATTAAGTGAATAAGCCAGGTTGTCCTGTGGCTTCCTGCAATCCTTAGTACAACACCCCATTCTCTTTGTTGTATGGGTATCTGACATGAGAAGCATACCTATAATTTGAGTTTTCTCTATCAGAGATTATCTAAGCATTAAGAATATAACTCATTCATGAAAAGATGATCATCACCATTTATTCTAAAAAACTCATCTGAAAAATATTATCAGTCTAAAGGGAATGTTAATTATGTAGTTATTATTTTCAAATTATTCCTTATAAATCTCAACATGACCAAAGGGATATTACCTATGTTAAATTCAAACACCAGTGTTGTATCTCTAGCAAATTTCTCAAGCTCTTCTAACTCTTAATGTTCAAATTACTTTTATTTAATTATTTAAAACTGTGTAATTTTGCTGCGTTTTAACATTTATGCACATATAGTTATTTTTTTAATTGTTCAGAAAATGAGACTCTCAACTATGGCCAGTTTTTTCCAATTTAAGTCAAAAGTGTTTCATATTCCAAATGAGTTATCTATTTGGTTTGGGGGTAAAGTAGGCATAAGTCTACACTTAAGCTATACATCCTAAGATTATCTACAGGAAATTAATCTTCAATACTTACTTCTACAAATATCACAAACGTAAGTATTTTACATTTGCTAGCTAAATAAAGCACCAACATCCAGCATTCTAATTAGAACAGTACTGCCATAATTAAGTGAGACTTAAATTACTCAGTAATCAGCTGCTAGTATAAACAATTCAAAAGCCAAACAGGAGATATAATAAAAAGTATGTGAAGTACAGGTAGATGGTTGTAACATGAAATACCACTAGGAAAAGTGTACTCTGTGACAGCATTTTATTGACATAATCAGATTATCTACAATGTATATACTTGTATAGCAAGTGCTTTGATTTTTGTCTTTTCATACTTAATTGATTCACTGAAAGCAAATTACATTGCTGGATGTGGGAATAGCAGGAGAGAATAGCAATGCAGCATCCTTCACAAATCTTATTCTCTTAAGGTTTAAAAATACGAAAACAAAATGTTAAACTTTAATTATCCAAAAGAAAAATACCACCACCACATTTCCAAAGAGGTCTTTATCCCATGTGCCACCTCTCTGTACTGTAGGTGTTCCTACATGTAAGAAGTTCTAGCAACATCTTAATTATGACAAAAATCTCTCTAATCTACCAAAAAATCTCTTTTTAAAATCTGTCCCACTGCTAAAAAGAACCAAAGCCAGGGGTCCTTGCAGAAATGGCTGACTCCAGAGTTGAAGCAGTGAAAATACAGGACAAGCTTGAAACACCTTGTGCCAGAAAGGGCGAAAAAAAATAAAACGGCATGACGAAAGGATACAGGCCAGCTTCACGGGGCTCTCACTGGCTACATCAGTGACAATTTGAGTCCTGAAATAAGTGGCAGACAGTAATGGATTACAATCCACTGAATAAAATGAAAATCCATGAGAGAGGGATGGAGGAAAGAAAAAAAGTAACAGCTCTTGCTTAAAGTAAACTGATAACTCTGAAGAGAAGGGGAGGGATGAGCATCACTATTTTTAACCATTATAGTAAAGACTGGCTCAAGCAATCATCTGTAGATGCTAAATCCAGGGGGGAGTCTGATGAGGAGGGGGTCTCAGAGTATCTCCCCACAGATTGCTTATTACTTGCAATTAGATAAATAGTGACTATATGGTAGAGGAGTCAGACAACACCTTGACTGAGTGACCAAAATTAACATCACTATTGAGCAACATACAGAAATTGTTTTCCCCCTGAAAAGGACACAGCATCACTTAATGTAATTTTCCAGCTCAGAAAACATAACCCGAGGAAGTATCAGCTAAACTTAAATTGAGGAATATTTTATAAAATAACTGGTCTATAACCTTCAAAAGTGCCAGTGTCATTTTTGTTAGGAAAGAAAGGTTAAGGAACTCTTCATTAAAGGAGAGTAAAGAGTCATGACAATTAAATACATGATCCCGGATAGAATCCTGTACTGGAGTGGGATAACTGGCAATATTGGAATATGGGCTACAGGGAGATAAAATTACTGTTTCAACGTTAAATCCTCTGAATCTGCTAACTATATCATAGCCATATGGAGAATAAACCTTGTTCTTAGAAAATACACACTTGAGGCAAAGGGGTCATGTAACCTACTTTCAAATGGATCAGATGAGTGAGTGAGTGAGTGAGTGAGTGAGTGATAGAGAAAGAGAGAGAAAGAGAGAGAGAGAGAGAGAGAGAGAGAGAGAGAGAGAGAGAGAGCGCGCGCACGCGCAGAGAAATAGAGAGCAGAAGAGGAGGGAAATGACAAGTAATTATGGCAAAATCTTAAAAATTGGTGAATATGGATAAAGGGTATACAGGTATTCTCTTTACTATTCTTAAAACTTTGATTTCAAAATAAAAAGTTATTTAAAAATCTGCCTCACTGCACAACACTGTGAATGTGCTAAACGCTACTGGATTCAACACTTTAAAATGGTTAATTTCATGCTATGTGAATCTTAACAGCAATAAAAAACATTTTTTTCCCTAAAACTACCCCTCTAAGTAACACAAATAACTTGGAACAAAGTCAAACTTCATGAAAAGATTGATTGGTTTATTTCTTTTTCATTTCAAGCTGTCATTTTCTTGATTCTATAATTTGGAGAACATTTATTTCAGTGTCAAATTAGGCAGGAACTAGCTTTTTCAAGTGCAATCATTCCTCCATTAAAGCATCGAAGAGTTTTGATAGAGTGAACACTATACATTATGCTTTTAGATATAGAATGCATCAGTTTTAATGTAAAGGAAGTTTATCACAGTTAAAATGCATTATGAAATTTAGGCTCACCTGACTTTTTATAATTAGTATCATTCTATTTTATAATTAAATTATAGTAAAAAAGAACAATTAGTAGCATAGCATATGCAAATCATTCTTTTGGTACACCAGCTACCACACACCCCCCCCCAAACCACGTTAACATGTCAAGCAATGTTAAGTACTTATATGAGTAAAAAATCCTCAAGGTTAAACATTTCACACAACTTATAAATAGGCCAATCACACCCTCAAGGACTCTCTTAGGATTATTCTAGTTACAAAGTTCTCATGAAAAACAGTAATCTATTACCATTTTTTTTAATGACAAAAGTTAATAAAAGCTAGCTAAATGTTATATTTAGATACAACAGTAATGTTCTATTTATGACTCTAAATAACTAGGACACCCATTCCCACTTGCTAGAAAAACTTTTAGTTAAATATTTAGCATAACGTATTTATTTGAAAATTGTTCTGGAAATACCAGTCATTTCAAATTCAACTGTATATCTTATGACACACGTTAACAATTCAAGCACAAGTTCCTCAAATGCAACTTCTAATAAATTTTGAAAGCGTAAGCTCCTGAGGTCCATATATTTTTTAAAGTATGGGAATATTATTCCTATTCAACAACCAGAAACAGTCCTTCTCTACTTTAAGCAGCTTCAGACTTGCATTGTTTTGTGTGTAAGTTTAATTGCGAAACAATCTTTCCTATTGCTGACAGTTGCTTAAGGTCACTTGCTCAGGTTACTTAGTAAATCAATTTTTTTTTTCCAAAAAAGAAAGGACAGTGTGATGTTTTTCTTATCAAGAGATGTCATATGTTAAACTGGTTTCAGAAGCAAATCAAATAACCCAGTGTATTAAAAAAGAGTATAGCATAAGAATTGTTAGCATTATAGATCCCAATTCTAGTTTTTACAGGTATAATAAAAGAGTAGCTACTAAAATAACAGTAAAAATTTTACTGTTAAAGGGGTTTAAAGTTTATTAAAATTATTTGCCAACTTTTAAATTCCTACTCTTTAGAACTAATCTAAGGAATGACAGTTTTTGTTCACCTATATCTTTTAATTTTAGGTTACACCTTTTTAAAGCTATCTCATAATGACCAAACAAAACAAAAGAACAAGAATTTACTGAGAACACAATGGTAAACCTTTTCACAATATATTAACTCATTTAATTCTCTCAACATTCCTGGAAGGTAGACCTTATGCCCATTTCATACAGAAATGCACAAAAAGTCTCTTGACTTATGATGTCTTCCCTCAAATTACTCCTCCCACCCCTCATTTAAAAATAAAACTGAAACCCAAAGAAGTTTGCTCAGCTTGGGCATACTCATAAAAAATTATCTTTTAAAATATGTGGCACCCTATTTAAAATACCTTATTAAGGTAAGTTTATTAACTGTATTATGAGACTTCTTCAGGAAAAAAAATCTAAAAGAAAGTACTAAAATTACTTAAGCTTAAAAAAAAGCATAAAACCCTTCTAAGAGAATGAGAAAATTATGAAACATCCTGCACTGGGACAATATGTGAAAACTACATCTTTGTAGACACAAATGCTTGACGTTGTAGTTTGATCACATCACTTATAGATGTTTTCACTTCTATGTGATTAAGTTCAGATGCACTGCCAAATATCAAACACTAACTGAAAGTATATAACTAAGAAATCCTATCAATAGAATAATAAAATGAGAAATCGTGCACCTCAGCAGTGATAAGTTTGTAAAACTACCTGTAAGTGAACTCAAATAATTAAAAAATTTTAAATAAAATTTAAAACTTAAAAATATTGTCAGCAATAGTCTTTTTCCCCCATTTTCATCCACGATCGATTAAACTTAGATTTACTCAAATGCATTTCCAAATCCCAAAAACTAGGCTCAATTTTTCTGACATGAAGGAAATTGTTTCCAGAACCTCACTACTAAAATTTTGAAGCCTATATAATTTATTTCCCCTCAAACTCAAACAAACACAAACCACCAAACATCTACACTTCAAATTATTTAATCTGGACTATGTGATTGGGGTAGAAGGAGGACCTCCCTTTGCAACAGAACAGCTTCTTAGACAGTATTCAGTAATGTCATCCTCTACTTGGAACCATTTGGGAGTAGGTTCTTATCAGTGAGCCCACATCGTTTGACCTGTGTTTAAGATTTTTCACTCCATGTTTGATTCCTTATTTGGCCTTATCCTCCTTTCAGCAAACACATATTTTGAAATACCAGGATCTATCTTTTTCATTAAGCCTTTGCTCTGTCTTAATTGTTCTTTCCATTCTCTGAATTTCTACAGTATATATACCTATACCCCAAATTCAGATATCATATCATCTTATATTATTCTGTCTTTTTCATGTGCTTGTCATGTGCATCCACTTCACAGAATCATAAGCTGCTATTGGAACCATAAGGTCTGTCAGTCAGTTTACAGTACTGTACAGTGCTTGTTGTAGATATTTAATAAGCACTCACTGAAAGATCCTTATAAGATATGGTGAAGATTAGTAAGGGTATCAGTAATGTATTTTCAGTTATTATATACCATTTAAACACAACCTATGCCAAAAACATACTCCTTGGATAGGTACATAACGAACTAAGGAAAATTATTCCCAAATTATTCAATCTGAGCATAAGAAAAATTGGGAAAAGTTGTACATAAATCAGGGTAATAAGACATAGCACTACAGGCACAGTTAACTGACCACAATATAAAGATCAAAAAATTGTGTGAAACTTACTAAAGTTGTGGAAGCTGGCTACAGGGGACTAATTCTGAAACACATACTACAGCTCATGACTGTCATGACATTTTTTTTTAGGATTAATTACAGTGAGCAAGTTCATTACAAGAAAAAAAAGATTTCCTTTTTCACCTACAACTGTTTGCTTCTCGATCATTGAGGGGCATCCTACTTACATTATTCAGAGTATTAAAAGAGTCCAGAAAAATTTTCTTTTATGACTGGTACATATATGGAAGAAAGGAATAAATACTCACTGAATTTGGTTCAGAAGCTTATTATAAACTTTTTTCAAGTAATTTTTAACTTGCTTAAGGCATACACTAGTAATTCACCTCTATTACAGTGAATAATGTCTTGTACAAGCTAGCAAAAACTGTTAAATATATGTTCTGAAAGCAGACACTAGATTTAAATCTAGACTCTTATTTTCTAGATGTGTTACTTCGGGCAAGTTTCTGGACTTCTCTGTGGTCATTTTCCTCAACCACAAATTCAGAATAATAATAATGTTGTCACTATTGTTCTTGGCACATGACAAATGCTCAATAACGATTTGTTTTTATTAGAAATATCTGTACTTAAAAGATTTCCTCAGTAATATAAAACAACTTACCAAATTTAACATACTCATTCAAAAAAATATTTATTGAACACCTACTGTACGTCACACACTGTACTTGGAGTAATATAGCAGTAAACAAAACGAAGTCCCCGCCCTCAACGAGCTTATATCCCAGAGGCAGCAGACGGAACAGATTATAGGATTAAAATTTTTATTTGGCTTCATGAGAAATGAGCCACACTTCAGAAACCCATTCAGTACCAAACTTATAACTATAAACCAAACATATCAAACTAAGGATATTATTTTTAACCATTATGGTTTAACTTCAAGTAAAAAGTTTTAATCATACAATCTTAAGTCACTTTTAAAAATTACAAGTGATGAATATGCACTGTTCTTTAATGATTTGCTAAAACTGCTAAAACTGCCTAGAAACAAATAGCAAGAAAAATAAGAAATTGAATTTTAAATATATGTCTTCTTTCTATTATAAAAATAAAAGCTACCTAAGGGAATTCCCTGGCAGGCTAGTGATTAGGACTCCATGCTTTCACTGAGAGGGTCCCATTCAAGCCCTGGTCGGGGAACTAAGATTGCATAAGTCATGTGGCATGGCCAAAAAAAAAAAAACCCTATCTGGACGAGAATTTTTTTGAGTGAAACATTTTTAAATGCATACATACACGTTTATCACATAATGGTGAGTTTGTGTGGAAGTTATAAAAAAATTATTTATATTAGAATTAGGTAGAACTTACTCTCCTAAGAATTTCTAAACTAAATACAATTCGTATGTCAAGAGAAGACACTCCAAAATAATTGGCTAACTAGACTTCTCTTAAGTACAAAACACTCTTGGCTATTGTTGCACATTAACAAAATCACTCATATTTACTATACTCATAGTCATGAGGAGCTATCAATACATGGGAATGCATTATGTTATTTTACCTGTATGAAATTACCTGGCTAAAGGGCTCTGGTAAGCCAAAAGAATTTCTTGCCAGTTTGGGAGAGTGTACTGAAAAACTGGAAAGCACACTGCAATGTGCTTTCCTTATATATACTGCTCATCCATTATCAGAGATTATGAATTGGATATCACATTTTAGAGGATTCTTTTTCTTGATTTTGTTCAGTTTCTTTAAGGATAGACTGTCAACTTCAAATTGCCCTCACAAAATATATCTTTTTATATTTTAGAAGAAATATTTTAGATTAGCAGCATCTTTAAAATCTTGAGAAAATACAAAACAAGCTGAATAAAAATTAGCAGATGGAAATGCAATATGTCCTTCCAAAGATGTTATTCCTTACCTATGTCTTTTGAAAGAGTTATTTCTGTAATATGCTTTACAATATTAAAGGCATTTGTGATTTGGTGAACACAACATAAGGCACATATTACAGATATTTTTATAAGTTCTCCTATACATTGCTTAACATGTCTATTGAGGTGAATATACATTGAAAATGATGACTTACGGATTAAGACACAGCTCTTATATACTTGTAAATAATCTACTTTGACATTTTCTTTACTCCTTCAAAAACTATATTCCTTTCACTTTTTTCTACACGTTATAAATTGTTATAAATTACTTTTTTAATTATACAATAATGACAGTGTTTCAAGACTTTATTTTATGTCAAGTGCTATGCTAAGTGTTTCACATAAATATAATCCTCACAAGAACCCTGTAAAATAAATACCATCCTATTTTATAGATGGGAAAGTTTGGAGATATTGTCCCAATCCCCAAGATCACTATTTCTTAGTGGTGGACCTAAGATTTCAATCCAGTTCCGATCTCTGAACCACACTTCTTCCCAGATCCAGTAAACATCACATGGAGGTGTCTAAATATAAAAGTGTGTATAGGACTTCCCTGGTGGCGCAGTGGTTAAGAATCCGCCAGCCAATGCAGGAGACATGGGTTCGAGCCCCGGTCCGGAAGATCACACATGCCACAGAGCAACTAAGCCTGTGTGCCACAACTACTGAGCCTGCAAGCCACAACTACTGAGCCCACCTGCCACAACTACTGAAGCCCACGGGACTAGAGCCCGTGCTCTGCAACAAGAGAAGCCACCACAATGAGAAGACTGTGCACCACAATGAAGAGTAGCCCCCGCTCACCACAACTAGAGAAAGCCTGCATGCAGCAACAAAGACCCAAAGCAGCCCAAAAAAATTTAATAAAAAAAGTGTGGATAGCTAGCAAATTACTATAAAAATATATAGATGGGACTTTCCTGGAGGCACAGTCGTTAAGAATCCACCTGCCCCATTGCATCATCATGCCAGCCTTGGCCGCCAGAGGCTCGCCCCACATTCTGTACCCCTCCCCCCCCCCAGCTTGAATGAGCCACAGCCCCCTAATTAGCTGATCCTTTAACCCCGTCCTGTCTGAGTGAAGAACAGACACCCTCAGGCGACCTACAGGCAGAGGCAGGGCCAAAACCAAAGCTGAACCCGAGGAGCTGTGTGAACTAAGAAGAGAAAGAGAAATTTCTCCCAGCACCCTCAGGAGCAGCGGATTAAATCTCCACAATCAACTTGATGTACCCTGCATCTGTGGAATACCTGAATAGACAACGAATCATCCCAAATTGAGGAGGTGGACTTTGGGAAAAAGATATATATATATTTTTTCCTTATTCTCTTTCTGTGAGTGTGTATGTGTATGCTTCTTTGTGTGATTTTTGTCTGTATAGCTTTGCTTTTACCATTTGTCCTAGGGTTCTGTCTGTCCATTTTTAAAAATTACTTTTAAATTCTTTTATTTTTAATAATTCTTTTTTATTTTAATAACTTTATTTTATTTATTTTCTTTCTTTTTTCTCCCTTTTCTTCTGAGCCATGTGACTGACAGGGTCTTGGTGCTCCAGCCGGGTGGCAGGCCTGTGTCTCTGAGGTGGAAGGCCAAGTTCAGGACATTGGTCCACCAGAGACCTCCTGGATCCACGTAATATCAAACGGCCATAGCTCTCCCAGAGATCTCCATCTCAATGCTAAGACCAAGCTGCACTCAACGACAGCAAGCTACAGTGCTGGACACCCTATGCCAAACAACTAGCAACACAGGAACACAACCCCATCCATTAGCAGAGAGGCTGCCTAAAATCATAATAAGGCCACAGACACCCCAAAACACACCACCAGACATAGACCTGCCCACCAGAAAGACAAGATCCAGCCTCATCCACCAGAACACAGGCACTAGTCCCCTACACCAGGAAGCCTACACAACCCACTGAACCAACCTTAGCCACTGGGGATAGAAACCAAAAACAACGGGAACTACGAACCTGCAGCCTGCGAAAAGGAGACAACAAACACAGTAAGTTAAGCAAAATGAGAAGACAGAAAATCACACAGCAGATGAAGGAGCAAGGTAAAAACTCACCAGACCTGACAAATGAAGAGAAAATAGGCAGTCTACCTGAAAAAGAATTCAAAATAATGATAGTAAAGATGATCCAAAATATTGGAAATAGAATAGAGAAAATACAAGAAACATTTAACAAGGACCTAGAAGAACTAAAGGGCAAACAAACAGTGATAAACAACACAATAAATGAAATTAAAAATTCTCTAGAAGGGATGAATAGCAGAATAACTGAGGCAGAAGAACGGATAAGTGACCTGGAAGATAAAATAGTGGAAATAACTACTGCAGAGCAGAATAAAGAAAAAAGAATGAAAAGAACTGAGGACAGTCTCAGAGACCTCTGGGACAACGTTAAACGCACCAACATTTGAATTATAGGGATCCCAGAAGAAGAAGAGAAAAAGAAACGGACTGAGAAAATATTTGAAGAGATTATAGTTGAAAACTTCCCTAGTATGGGAAAGGAAATAGTCAATAAAGTCCAGGAAGCGCAGAGAGTCCCATACAGCATAAATCCAAGGAAAAGCACGCCAAGGCACATATTAATCAAACTATCAAAAATTAAATACTAAGAATAAATATTAAAAGCAGCAAGGGAAAAGCAACAAATAACATACAAGGGAATCCCCATAAGGTTAACAGCTGATCTTTCAGCAGAAACTCTGCAAGCCAGAAGGGAATGGCAGGACATATTTAAAAGGATGAAAGAGGAAAACTACAACCAAGATTACTCTACCCAGCAAGGATCTCATTCAGATTTGACGGAGAAATTAAAACTTTTAAAGACAAGCAAAAGCTAAGAGAATTCAGCACCACCAAACCAGCTTTACAACAAATGTTAAAGGAACTTCTCTAGGCAAGAAACACAAGAGAAGGAAAAGACCTACGATAACAAACCCAAAACAATTAAGAAAATGGTAATAAGAACACATATATCAATAACTACCTTAAATGTAAATGGATTAAATGCTCCAACCAAAAGACACAGACTGGCTGAATGGATACAAAAACAAGACCCGTATATATGCCATCTACAAGAGACCCACTTCAGACCTAGGGATACATACAGACTGAAAGTGAGGGGATGCAAAAAGATATTCCATGCAAATGGAAATCAAAAGAAAGCTGCAGTAGCAATTCTCATATCAGACAAAACAGATTTTAAAATAAAGACTATTAGAAGAGACAAAGAAGGACACTACATAATGATCAAGGGATCGATCCAAGAATAAGATATAACAACTGTAAATATTTATGCACCCAACATAGGAGCACCTCAATACATAAGGCAAATGCTAACAGCCATAGAAGGGGAAATCAACAGTAACACAATCATAGTAGGGAACTTTAACACCCCTCTTTCACCAATAGACAGATCATCCAAAATGAAAATAAATAAGGAAACACAAGCTTTAAATGATACATTAAACAAGACAGACTTATTTGATGTGTATAGGACATTCCATCCAAAAACAAGAGAATACATTTTCTTCTCAAGTGCTCGTGGAACATTCTCAAGGACAGACCATATCCTGGGTCACAAATCAAGCCTTGGTAAATTTCAGAAAACTACAATAGTATCAATTATCTTTTCTGACCACAATGCTATGAGATTAAATATCAATTACAGGAAAATATCTTTAAAAAATACAAATATATGGAGGCTATACAATACACTACTTAATAACCAAGAGATCACTGAGGAAATCAAAAAATACCTAGAAATAAATGATAACGAGAACACAACGACCCAAAATCTATAGGATGCAGCAAATGCAGTACTAAGAGGGAAGTTTATATCAATACATCCTTCCTCAAGAAACAAGAAACATCTCAAATAACCTTACCCCTAAAGCAATTAGAGAAAGAAAAAGTAAAAAAACCCAAAGTTAGCAGAAGGAAAGAAATCATAAAGATCAGATCAGAAATAAAAATGAAAAAGAAATGAAAGAAGCAATAGCAAAGATCAACAAAACTAAAAGCCGGTTCTTTGAGAAGATAAACAAAATTGACAAACCATTAGCCAGAGTCATCAAGAAAAACAGGAAAAAGACTCAAGTCAATAGAATTAGAAATGTAAAAGGAGAAGTAACAACTGACACTGCAGAAATACAAAGGATCATGAGAGATTACTACAAGCAACTATGCCAATAAAATGGACAACCTGGAAGAAATGGACAAATTCTTACAAAAGCACAACCTTCCAAGACTGAACCAGGAAGAAACAGAAAATATAAACAGACCAATCACAAGCACTGAAACTGAGACTCTGATTAAAAATCTTGCAACTAACAAAAGCCCAGGACCAGATGGCTTCACAGGCAAATTATATCAAACATTCAGAGAAGAGCTAACATGTATCCCTCTCAAACTCTTCCAAAATATAACAGAGGGAGGAACACTCCCAAACTCATTCTGTGAGGTCACCATCATCCTGATACCAAAACCAGACAAAAATGTCACAGAGAAAGAAAACTACAGGCCAATATCACTGATTAACATAGATGCAAAAAACCTCAATAAAATACTGAGAAAGAGAATCCAGCAGCACATTAAAAGGATCATACACCATGATCAAGTGGGGTTTATCCCAGGAATGCAAGGATTCTTCAATATACGCAAATCAATGAGATACACCATATTAACAAATTGAAGGAGAAAAACCATATGATCATCTCAATAGCTGCAGAAAAAGCTTGTAACAAAATTCAACACCCATTTATGATAAAAACCCTCCAGAAAGTAGGCATAGAGGGAACTTTTCTCAACATATTAAAGGCCATATAAGACAAACTCACGCCAACATCATTCTCAATGGTGAAAAACTGAAACCATTTCCACTAAGATCAGGAACAAGACAAGGTTATCCACTCTCACCACTATTATACAACGTAGTTTTGGAAGTTTTAGGCACAGCAATCAGAGAAGAAAAGGAAATAAAAGGAATCCCAAGCAGAAAAGAAAAAGTAAGTCTGTCACTGTTTGCAGATGACATGATACCATACATAGAGAATCCTAAAGATGCTACCAGAAAACTACTGGAGCTAATCAGTGAATTTGGGAAAGTGGCAGGATACAAAATTAATGCACAGAAATCTCTTGCATTCCTGTACTCTAATGATGAAAAATCTGAAAGAGAGATCAAGGAAACACTCCCATTTCCCACTGCAACAAAAAGAATAAGATACCTAGGAATAAACTGACCTAGGGAGACAAAAGACCTGTATGAAGAAAACTATAAGACACTGATGAAAGAAATTAAAGATGATACAAACAGATGGAGAGATATACCATGTTCTTGGATTGAAAGAATCAACACTGTGAAAATGACTATACTACCCAAAGCAATCTACAGATTCAATGCAATCCCTATCAAACTACCACTGGTATTTTTCACAGAACTACAACAAAAAATTTCATAATTTGTATGGAAACACAAAAGACTCCGAATAGTCAAAGCAATCTTGAGAAAGAAAAATGGAGCTGGAGGAATCAGACTCCTTGACTTCAGACTATACTACAAAGCTACAGTAATCAAGACAGTATGGTACTGGCACAAAAACAGAAATATAGATCAATGGAACAGGACAGAAAGCCCAGAGATAAACTCACACACATATAGTCACCTTATTTTTGATAAAGGAGGCAAGAACATATAATGCAGAAAAAGCGTCTTCAATAAGTGGTGCTGGGAAAACTGGACAGCTACATGTAAAAGAATGAAATAAGAACACTCCCTAGTACCATACACAATAGTAAACTCAAAATGTATTAAAGACTAAATGTAAGGCCAGACACTATCAAACTCTTAGAGGAAAACATAGGCAGAACACTCTATGACATAAATCACAGCAAGATCCTTTCGGACCCACCTCCTAGAGAAATGTAAATAAAACCAAAAATAAACAAATGGAACCTAATGAAACTTAAAAACTTTTGCACAGCAAAGGAAACCATAAACAAGACCAAAAGACAACTCTCAGAATGGGAGAAAATATTTGGAAATGAAGCAACTGACAAAGGATTAATCTCCAAAATTTACAAGCAGCTCATGCAGTTCAATGTCAGAAAAACAACCAACCCAATCCAAAAACGGGCAGAAGAGCCAAAGAGACATTTCTCCAAAGCAGATGTACAGATTGCCAACAAACATATGAAAGAATGCTCAATATCGCTAATCGTTAGAGAAATGCAAATCAAAACTACAATGAGGTATCACCTCACACCAGTCAGAATGGCCATCATCAAAAAATCTAGAAACAATAAATGCTGGAGAGGGTGTGGAGAAAAGGGAACCATCCTGCACTGTTGGTGGGAATGTAAATTGATACAGCCACTATGGGGAACAGTATGGAGGTTCCTCAAAAAACTAAAAATAGAACTACCATAGGACCCAGCAATCCCACTACTGGGCATATACCCTGAGAAAACCATAATTCAAAAAGAGTCATGTACCACAATGTTCATTGCAGCTCTGTTTACAACAGCCAGGACATGGAAGTAACCTAAGTGTCCATCGACAGATGAATGGATAAAGAAGATACGGCACATATATACAATGGAATATTACTCAGCCATAAAAAGAAACAAAATTGGGCTTCCCTGGTGGCGCAGTGGTTGAGAGTCCGCCTGCCGATGCAGGGGACGTGGGTTCGTGCCCCGGTCCGGGAAGATCCCACATGCCGCAGAGCAGCTGGGCCCGTGAGCCATGGCCGCTGAGCCTGCGCGTCCGGAGCCTGTGCTCCACAACGGGAGAGGCCACAACAGTGAGAGGCCCGCGTACCGCAAAAAAACAAAAACAAAAAAACAAACAAACAAACAAACAAAAGAAACAAAATTGAGTTTTCTGTAGTTAGGTGGATGGACCTAAAGTCTGTCATACAGAGTGAAGTCAGTCAGAAAGAGAAAAACAAATACCGTATGCTAACACATATATATGGAATCTAAGAAAAAAAAGGTAATGAAGAACCCAGAGGCAGGACAGGAATAAAGACGCAGACGTTGAGGATGGACTTGAGGACACGGGGAGAGGGAAGGGTAAGCTGGGACAAAGTGAGAGAGTGGCATGGACTTACAAATACTACCAAATGTAAAACAAATAGCTAGTGGGAAGCAGCTGCATAGCACAGGGAGATCAGCTGGGCACTTTGTGACCACTTAGAGGGGTGGTATAGGGAGGGTGGGAAGGAGACGCAAGAGGGAGGAGATATGGGGATATATGTATAGGTGATTCACTTTGTTATAAAGCAGAAACTAACACACCATTGTAAAGCAATTATACTCCAATAAAGATGTTAAAAAAAAAATTAGTAGAGGGCTTCCCTGGTGGCGCAGTGGTAGAGAGTCCTCCTGCCGATGCAGGGGACACGGGTTCGTGCCCAGTCTGGGAGGATCCCACATGCTGCGGAGTGGCTGGGCCTGTGAGCCATGGCCGCTGAGCCTGCGCATCCGGAGCCTGTGCTCTGCAATGGGAGAGGCCACAACAGTGAGAGGCCCGCGTACCGCAACAACAACAACAAAAAAAAAAATTAGTAGCAAAGAAGGAAAAGAATAAAGAACACTGTCACCAGTCAGAAAAAAAAAAAAGAATCCACCTGCCAATGCGGGCCACACGGGTTCAAGCCCTGGTCCGAGAAGATTCCACATGCTGCGGAACAACTAAGCCCCAGTGCCACAACTCCTGAGCCTGCGCTCTAGAGCCCACAAGCCACAACTACTGAGCCTGTGTGCCACAACTACTGAAGCTCACGCGTCTAGAGCCCGTGCTCTGTAATATGAGAATCCACTGCAATGAGAAGCCCGCGCGCAGCAAAAAAGCCCCAATTCAGCCAAAAATAAATAAATAAATACATTAAAAAAAAAAAAAATATATATATATATATATATATATGCACACATTCACATAATTAGACTAAACAATGAAAGCTCATATGCAGTGACACGTTAGGAAAAAAAAAGAATAAACAGTTAAATACATTGTCCCAGAATGTTAAGTAATGTCAGCTGAGACTAAAGAGAGCTAAATCTTTATACATAAGACCCATTACAAGTACTAAAAATGTACTTTGAATCTATGAAGTAGTCTTGCTGCCCCCCAAATTGGAACTTGAATTTATCAAGTGAGTAGATAAAATTACCAAATTGCAGGAAATACAGAGGTTAGAAAAACACTTAAACAACCCTATGGGATCCAATTAGCAAAAACCAAACTGAGGAAAGTACAAAAAACTCAGTTTCTTTAACACGTAAACCTTAAGAGGGAAAAAAAGAAGACAGAGATTGAGCCTACACATTAAAAGAATCAAGAGATATACCCACCAACTCAGAAACATCAAAGAGGAATCATGAGGCAAATGAGAAACAAATGCTGACTGGGCATTTGATATTAAGTAATCATCCTTTTTAAAAGGTGTGATAATGGTATTATGGTTATGATAAAAAAAGTTGACTCTTTACTTTTTGTAGATTGATATACTTATAGATGAAATGATACAGTGTGAGGGATTTGCTTCAAAATAATACGGAGTGGGGGTGGGAGGCAGAGGCACAGATAAAGCAAGACTAGTCAGACTGTTGAAGTTAGGTCTGTGTACACAGAGGTTCATTACAACAGTCCCTCCAGTTTTGGATATATTTGAAATCTTCCATAATAAAAGCCAAAAAGTAAATTCCAACCAGACAGATCTAAATATTAAACAATAAAATTTCTTCAAAACTAAAAAAAGTTATTTAAGCTGCCTATACTCTTCCTTTTTTCCTTAAAGGAAATAGTAAATAAACATTGGAAATAAGTAAGAAAATAATACAAGAGCATAGAAAAAGGTTCAACTGTGGAGTCATACTGTAAAACCTAGGAGTGAGTACTATTAAGTAGTACTTAAAATTAAAAAGGCCAAATACTTTGAGTGGATGCATAGTAAACAAATGAAAAACTACTTGAAAACAGGAAGGGCACAGGAAAATGTAAGAGGCAGCTAAGAGCTTTTTAAAAGCACCTTGGCAATGGTACTAAACAGACTAATTTGAACTACAGAAAATCACTCCTAAGAAATGCTGGCAAAGATAAAATCATCTTTCTTTGCAATTAAATTCTTAATATCTACTTGTGTCCAGTTACTAGAAGAGAGGAAGGAAGGATAATGAATTTACTGTTTCAGCAATAACAACTGGTTTAAAGAAAAGTTGATAGGGGGAAACTAGAAAGCTGAAAATCACCTTTGTTTTCAAGTTCTAAGAAGCAAACTGAACAGAGATTTACCAGTAAGATACGGAAATAGGGGGAACACATCCGAGGACTGAAGTGGAAAACCAATGATAAGTTCAAGTGCACCAATTTGCAGTGGCAAATTTCTTGAAGGCAGGTATTGTATTTTTCAAGTTCAGAAAATACAGTACTATTCCAAGAAATAATAAATGTATTATCTGTTGAAATAACTGAATGAAATATTTTCCGTAAAAGCAAAGGGTTCTCCCTCTGGAGTCAGCTAGACTAGATCAGTAGTTTCTACAATTCTATTACATTATGTGACCATTTAGAAACTAAAATCATGCAAATAACACCAAAAAAATCAACTTATGGGGGGAAAAAACGCAAGCTATGCTTAAGAGAATAACTTAAAATGAAGTATCTATAGCAGTTGCCTTAGGACCTTGGCCAGCCCTGTTTGAATCACTATCATAAAAAAAACAGGGGCCACTGATGAAATAGATTTACTGTTAATACTACTCCCTGCATGAAAGAGAAGGATTGGCTGGGCTTGAACAGTAAGTAGCAGTTTGACTGACCACTACCAGGTTACCTTCACTGCATTTCCAAAATTTGAAGAAAAAAGACAACAGAACTGTAGCAATTTATACGATAAATTTATATGATAAACAGGATAACAATTACAATATACAAAATTGTATATTGTATATAATATACAATATATATATATTGTATATGTATATATATACAATATACAATAAACAATATACAAAAACAGGATAACAAAATATAAAAGTGTTCAATTTTATTACAGCCTCAAATAAAGGGAGGCAGGTCAAAGGATGACAATGGTCAAGCTTTTCCCAGTTGGTGGGAGTGGTGCCACTTATCCTCTCCTGCCACAGCTCTCTTTAATGCAACTCGAGTACAAGTGGGAGGAAACTGGCACTCCAAGCTCTGGCTGGCCTATGGTTTTATCTGCTTTTCCTCAGTTCCACAATGTTCTGCAAAACAGAGCCATTTAATACCACCAGCAGGTGCAACAATTGTGGAAAATACCTCCCCAGCCTTCCATAAATCTCAAAAGCCAGTATTTGAAATATATCATTATACTTAAGAACTGCCACGATGCTGGATCTAACAGTAGCTCCAGAGGACACATTTTGAAAGACCACATTTTTCTTTCTGAAGTAAACCTGAATGGGTAGGGATATATGCTAAGTGAAAGTCCTAATTTTCCAGTCATGGGTTGCACTTATTTACTGCATAAAGCATTTAAATATAACATTTATGGATTGCCACATTTAAACAAAATTCCTTTTTCAGCTGAAACTGTCTCTGGAGGATAATGACTTCCTAAAATTTATCTACTCTTATGAAATATCTGCTGTTTCTTTGCCCCGATAGAAATTCATGCCTCCAATATGCCAGTTGGCATATTGGCATATTGTTGGCAAAAGTCTTACTCTAGCCCAATCCCATCAATTTAAAGATAAGGAATCCAAGGTCTAGAGAGTCATATGAGTCTGCCTCAGATCAGACATATGGCTAATTTAAAAGGCAGTATCAGAATCTGAACCCAGGTCTCCTAAACCTCTAGCCAGTGCTCTATCATATAAAGCCTCATTTCTATTCAACAAAGCTCTCAGAGCAGTCCTTAGTCACTTCATTGTTTCCTCATTTGCAAGTTTCCTCATCACCTTATCCCCTTGATAATCAGAACAGCGGTTCTATGGATCTGCTTCATCTTCATTATGGCAATTTAAGGTGAAGAGTCTAAATGCACACAGTGCCACAGGTACTGGTTCTGTAAAATGCTTTCATTTGGGGGGAACAATTTCTTCTCTCCTGCCAGTGAAAGATGAAAATTAAATTCTGAGTATTCATCAGTAAAATAACCTCATGTTGTAATCCTAATATCATGTGTCAGACACCCACGAAATCTTTAAAAAGTCCTTGTTGGCAACGTTCTTACATGTTCTTGAATAACTTGGTTCAAGTCTCCATTCTAAATTGGGTAGTAAAAAGGAAGAGAGAAGTTATTTTTCAACAGCAGCTCTTCCATTAGATTGACTTGCTAACTATTTATGTGACAAATTTAACCTGAAGCACTTGAAAATTAGTAACAAAGGTGTTAAAAACAATATGAAATGAACAATTAAAGCAGAAATATTGCCTTGATTTGTCTCCTGAAAAATGTACAGTCTCTTCAAATTTTTGAGTACTACAGATTTAGTCCCCTAAGATAAGAACGTGTTTTTTTAGTGGTTTTTCTTCCACTGTCCTCTGGCTAAGAAATAAAGAGAGAGTTTTGTAGAGGCTTTTGGATTTTTAAAGACTATTTAAGCTGGTATCCTAGACTTACACCAAATATTAAAAAACCAACGAACCTGGATCTGAAAAAATAAGCAACATGATTTTATTTTATCTTTGGAAAGCACAGGTTATATAAATAGCAAAACAAACCTAAAATAAAGGACTGAGAACTTAACGGTCAAATAAATAGTTGATAAAGCAAAATCACCAAATCACTTTCCAAACGTGGAGCTTCTCTCTTAATGAAGTTAAATCTTACTCTAGATGCAGAACATCTGCTATAGTTATCAAAAGCATACTGATCTAAACCTACTGTATTAAGGGCTTTATATGCTATCTAAGTCCTTAGCCCTTAATTCTCACAACAACACTTTAAGTATCTATCGTTATTTTCATACTGCACCTGAGAAAACTGGGGCACTTCAAGGTTAAGTAATCTGCCAAGGGTACAGCGCTTGAATCCAGCTCTGCAGGTTCACAAACCTGTGCTCCTTAGGCACTCTACTGCCTTCTTGGTAGCACAGAAAACTTGAAAATATGGTCAGACTCTAAATTCTATCTGACGTATTACCCAAGCCACTGTAAATTTTTTTCTTATTGAAGTATAGTTGATTTATAATATTAGATTCGGGTGTACAACAGCAATTAGATATTTTCATATATTATACTCTGTTGAAAGTTACTATAAAATATTGGCTATATTCCCTGTGCTGTACATTACATCCTTGGATCTAATTTATTTTATACCTAGTAGTTTGTATCTCTTAATGAATTATTTTTTCTGGGGTCAAGAAAGCCTCAAGAATTTGCCATCTACACTTCCTGATTTTAGGTTGGGTGAGTGGCACAAATGAAATGTTTTTGTCACCACACGTTGTATCATCACTAAAACCCGAGAGAAAGGGGAAAATTCTTAAACTTTATTTCCTGCTGGCCTAGCAGACCTTACTTAACCACTGTTATATCTATCTGATACACTCAATTAAGTGTAAGATACTAAAGTTACGACTTAAATCTTAAAGAAAATCAACTATATATTAGTCATTTTACCTGTCAGGGAAGTTAAAAGTAGATCAACAGGATATAAACCTGGGTTGTTTCCTTCTTTAGGGGAAATTTCTTGTTAATTCAATGACTTCTTAATTAAACCAAATGGAACAAGTGGCCCTCCAAAAATGAAGTGTAGTGGAAAAGGAAACAGAGGAAAAGAGTCACAGTAAGCTATGTGGTGATCTACTCTCACTGATGTTAGAAAAGCGAAGGATGAGTCTCCTCTTGAGTAACTTCACTCTGACCACAGTGGCCACTTGTTACACCTACCACCCACTCCAACACTTCAGGTTCATTGGGAATTAAAAGAAACCCAGCAAGGTAAAGGACACCTCCCGACCAGGCCTAAGGTCTCTGCACCACACTCTGAGGTGCACAGAGAGCCAGTGAAGTGAGTCCTCCACCCACAAGCTTTCGCTGCTGCCCAGGAGTCAAAGCCCAAAGCCTGGGGCCAAGACAGCTCTCCAGCCAGGGCACTGACCCATCTCTAGACAACCCCGCCCCCTCCCCGACCAAAGTGTCTGTGCCTAGAAGGGTGGGGGTAGGGGCAGGGTGAGGACGGCCTGCATAGGAGAGAAGGGGGCTAAGAGGATGTTTCGAACGAGGAAGGGTCTCTTCCCAGACTGGCGGTTCGGGACGCGGCCCGGGGTCGAGGAGACAGCCGGACGCCGCCATGATGGGGCCGGCCGAGACGGGGGGCGTGACGCGGGAGGCCCCGCGCGTAGACCCGGCTCCCCTTTCCCCCCGCCCCTCCCCCGCGTGGGCCTCGGCCACAACTGACCCCAGATACTCACGCTTTGTCCACCAGCTCCCGCACCTTCCACATGTTCAACATCGTGCCCCGAGCGGGCTGAGCCGCCACCTCCCTTTCCTGTTCCCCACGGACCCCAGAACCCTTCCGCGCCGGGACAGATCGAGGCCGGGGTCGCCGCCGACTCAAACTCCCCCAGTCAGCGTCTTATCGTGCCACAGCCGCGGCGCCGCCAGTGACACGTCGAGACGCGGGGACAGAGGCTCTGCGTGGAGCGGAAGTGCCCGACTTTCCTCCCGCTGCGCGCGGGGCACTCTGGGACTTGTAGTTCTTTCAGCGCGCCAAGCGGGCTAGTCAAGCTGAGAGAGTTCCTGAGGTAAGATTAGTAGGGCTCCTCTTAAACTCTCGGGGTTCTCCGCACCCCTCCCCAGCCCCCGACCCACAGAACCGGAAACTTTAGGGGTGAGGTCGGCAGTCTGTGCCTTAACAAATCCTCCATGCTCACATTTCAGAACCACCGGTATAGAATCTCGTCACACAAACTTGTTTTTCCAATATAAAGCATTATTATGTTATTAATAATGATTACATATAAGGAAGTGTGATTGGTATATGTATTCCTCATTGACAGAAGCAACGCTGAATTTGGTTCCAAATGTCCAAATATACTTCCTTCCCAGGGCTTTAGTTTACATCCTTGTAAATTGAAGAGATTGTATTTTAAAACCTATCCCACTCTAATTCTGTGATACGGGGCTCTTATATTTAGACAGCTATTTGATATCCTTGTTAAATACTGTATTATAAAGCTCGGAAATTCAGTTCATACTCCCTGGGAAACTGTATAAAAACAGCAGTACAACACTATGACAGGCCCAAGAACTTGGCAGATGTATATTCTTAAAGCGTAAGTATACATCCACACTGCATTCATTGTTTTATTTAAATGGTTGTCGTCATTTTATTTTTAACTTACTCATTTTTGACAGTGTTCATGTTAAAGCCACAAGCAACCTTAAAGTTCATTTGGTCCAACTGCTTAAATTTTATAGTTTTTTTCATTCTACAAATTTTTACAGAGCATTTTCTATGTGCCAGGAGTGGGGAATACAGCTGGGAAGAAGACAGACAAGGCCTCAGCTCTCTTGGATCTTAAAGGTACTCTGGAGGAAAACATAGTAATCAAGGGAACATTTACGATAATTGCAGATAGAAAGTGCTTGAGGAAAACAGAAGATAATGTTATGAAGAATGATGTTAGAGGAAAATAACATTAGGGAGTATTTAGGGCCTCTTTGAGGACTTTTTTTTTTTTTTTTGGCATGAAGGATCTTAGTTCCCCAACCTGGGATTGAACCCGTGCCCTCTGCAGTGGAAGCCTGGAGTCATAACCACTGGACGGCCAGGGAATTTCCCTGATGACATTTTATTTAAGCTGAAACTTGAATGATAAAAAGGAGCTGGCAAAAAACAAACAAACAAAACAAACAACTGCAAGAAAAGAATTCCTGGTGAAGGGAACAGATGATGACTCTGATTCACAAAGGAGACCTGAAATTGATTGCTGCTAGTCATGAAGCTAGGTAACAATGATCTCAAATCAAGAATCTAGAACATGTGACCCCTTAGTTAGTTCTTGAGGTCAAATCACCCCTTCATATTGCATCCACTTAATAACTGGAAGCAACTCTGAAAAAGGGTTTCACTAAGACTTCCGGGATTTCAACAAGACAAGCAAGTTGAAAGAATTGCCAGGCAGAAAAGTACAAAAAGCAGAAATCAGGACAAAGCTATCTGAGAGCTTTGTCAAGATAGGATTGCTCAGGCAGACAGAAGTAAAGTGAGTTGGAGAGTGGGTGGGGAGGGGCAGGTAAAGAGATAGGCAGAGAAATGGGGCTTTCGAATGAGAAGTTTGTGTTTCGTGTTGAAAGGACTGTCCAGCTCAAGATTCAAAGGGTGGAATGTGGCCTGGGGAGATAAGAAAGGGAAACTGCTTCCCATAAATAAGAGCTCAGCAAGTTAACTTTCAAACAAGTGGGTTCAGGGTACACCAGCAGAATGGGCCTGGCATAAAAATAACCACCTTCCCTGCCCTCGGCCTGTTTGCACATTCATAGTAATTCATAGTCAGCTTCACCAGAGTTACCCAGAGAGTACAATACTGTTATCTACTTTGCCTGATCCAACAAGTTTGAAAGTGTCTAGATTTATTCCAGAGTCGTCACCTGTGGTGTTTTCACAGTTGACCAATGCCATCTAGAATATAACACAAAAAACCTGCCTGTCTACCTTTGATCTAAGAGAGCCCTTAATGGACTCAGAAGAGCCAGACAAGGAGAGTTTGTTAAAAAGTGCTCTGGTCTCTAAAGACTAATCATTTGCATTTTAACAAAGTGTTCCATTTTTACCCTTTATCTTGCAAGTTTGGGAGCAGTTTCCATAGTAACTTCTTTGTGGCAATTTAAATGTGTCCACAGAAAAATAAACAATAAAAAGTCCCACCTACCCCTCTTCAGGAAAACATATTTTTCACTAAATGGGCTTTTAGTAAGGCCAAACCAACACAAGGTTTGAAAGCAAATGTACTCAGCAGTGTTATTTATGTGACAGGAGCAATTGTAAACACTGCTTCTCTCCTATGACTGGCTCCTTGGTGTTTCCTCCAGAGGAGTTTGATTCCTAGTACAGGGCTGTGGCAGCCATGGGAAGGCTCCGGCCAGATCTATCTTTAAGAGAACCAGTTGAGAGGAGTGTGGATGACCAGCAGCTCCGACAGCCACTTCTTGGGGATCAGCCACAGCATTTATGCCAAGGCTGTGCTGTCACTGGGCTGCTCCCAAGCAATGACTGAGCAAGGTGTTCTGGAGTGAGGCTGTTTCTGCCCAAAGCAGGACTCCTCTGCTGGGCCAGCATTGCCTTGGGCTCCCCACTGACCTGGCCCACATTTCCTCGGAGCTTTGCTGCAACTGGACAGATTCTCTTCCAACCCAATCTTCCTTCTCCTTTCTCTCTTGACAGAACTTCCTTGTAGTCTGAAACTCTTCCCACATACTCCTGTTCCTTCTTCCATTTATCCTTCAATAAATCTCTTATACTTCTAATTCCATCTTGGCTTTTGCTTCTTGCAGTATCCAAACTGACACAAGAGGCAAACAGTTGTACCTTGGTTTCAGTATTTGGCCCAGCGAGGGCTGTTTCTGATCACACCTAACTATTCCTCTCTAGAAGTCAGGATACTTGGTTTCGAATCATATTATGAGGGTCGCCACAAGAGCTATGCAGATTGTATATTGCACGACCCCAGGACCATTTATATGGACTACCATGAACTGTCAGACAACCACAGGCAGGAAGTATAAAGTAGTCGTTAAAAAGTGCAGATTTTGGACTCAGACAAACCTAGACCCAAATTCTGTATCTGCTATTCAGTAGCTTGGTCATTCTGAATAAGTTAATTAAACCGGTATAGCATAGTGGTTGTGAACTGGGATGCTGGAGCCAGATTGCCTGGGTTTGAATCTTAGTGTTGCTGCTTCCTAGCTATGTGACCTTAGGGAAATTATTTGACATCTCCGTGACTCAGTTTTCTTATCATAATGGGGATAACAGAAACCTACCTTAAAAGCTTTTTCAGACAATTAAGCTAATGTTTAAAAAGAACTTAGAATAGAATCTAACACAAGATAAACACTCAGTAAATGTTAGTAACCTTGCTGCTACTACTACTGCTGCTGCTAGTAATTGTATTAATTTGTAAAATTTATTCAATATTGCAAGTATTTAGTAAGCTCCTACTATGTTGCAGGCACTGTGCTAGGTGGTAAGGTGGTAGATGTATAATTGTAGATAAAACAGACACAGTAAACAAGCAAATAGATATGGTAAACATACTAAATTCAAAGTGATGTGCTGAGGATTGAATGAAGTAATACATATAACTCATTTCACATTGAGTCCTGCATGTAGTAAGTGCTCACTAAATTCTACCTCATCATTATTATCAAATCCCTTATGTGGATCTCAGCTTTTATCCTTATAAGGTGAGGGGTTGGTCTATCAGAATATCCTAAACCTAGCCATACATCAGAAATCCCTGCACATCTTTCAAAATTTCAGATTCTCTTTCCTAACCTTTGAGTTATTGACTCAGTAGATGTATTAATCCCTATACTTTCGGTCACAGATGACAGAAACTCTCAAAACTAGCTTAAGCAAAGCAAGAGAATTTGTTGACCCAGGAGACAGAGGAGTTCGGAGATAGAATTTGCCTCAGGAACTTAACAGATATGGTCAGAACTCTCTCTGATTTTCATTTTCCTTCATTGCAGACAAGTTTCTTCTAGTTGGCAGGAAATAGGGCTACTACTGTGTGGAGAGTGGGTTGCATTTTTTTCGATTAGGCAACCAGTGGGAAAGGGACACTTTAATCTTTCCTCCACTGAGTCTGATAGCACTGGGAATGACTGATTAGCCCAGTTTGGATCATGTACCTATCTTGGGGCCATGCATTATGGAATTGCTAGTCCTAGGAGAACCATGTAGACTGGGGAAAGAAAAGTTCTCTGAAGAAACGCTGAAGAAAGCCATGCCTCGACAGACAAAAGCAATAGTTATTTACTACTGCAGGTCTAAGGTAGGGTCTAGAAATCTGTATTTTAAAAAACCTCTTAAGTGATTTTGCCAGGGCTTGGGATGCCTTGGGTTAGATGACACAAGGTTCTTTCTAGCTCTGACTTTTTTTATTTTTTATTTTTTTGGTCCACATCACACAGAAGTTGGGTTGTGGAGAGCAAAAGAGAAAAGAGTGCCATGGGGATAATTGAAAAGAAAAAGAAGCGATGAAGAAGTAAGGAGTTAAGTGGAGCCGCAGCACCGTGCAGCAGGTAAGCTGGTAGGAGGGCATGCCCTCCCTAACTCTCTGTTCTGCTGACAGTTGGGCTCTTCTTGGCTGAAATTCAGTCTCCTTTCAGGGCTGTTAGAGGGCTTGGGTGAACCTATTCAGAGAGCCTGGTAGGTTCTCTAAAGGGCTAACACATTCCAAGTCCTTCTGCAAGAATGCGCAGGTGCTGGCAGTAGGTGAGATGGAGGCAGAAGTGCTCTTGGAATCATTTTTCTGCCTCCTGGAATGCTCTCTCTCCTTCTGTCCCCTGACCACAGGGGAGCCCAGAGTAGATGTGCTGCTCCCAGTGGCTGGGCCTCTGAAAGCTCTATTCACAGGAATCCAAGTTGCCGTCAGTGAAGCAACTAGGCAGCCTGTGACTGTGGGAACTGATCCTGCTTTGTCAAGTGAGATTCAGGGCTGAATTGGGTGGATGTCAGAAAGGATGGGCTGGCTGGTTTCTGAGGCAAGGTCTTTCTGCATAAGGGCAAGCGTCCTGGGAAAGCCCCCAGGTGTTCAGAGTTCACAGGAGGCTTTGCTGGTTCTTGAACTCTTTATCAGTTCATTAAAAGAATTGTGCTGTAGTGGAAGAGCTCACTGCAGTGGACATCAAAAGAGTCTGACTGAGAGACCACTGTTCTTTAATAAACAGAATGAATGTGGGTAAAGACTGGAGGTGAAGGGAGAGGTCAGTCAGCGCAAGACATGCTTTTCTGGTAGGAAAGAGTTGACGTTCAGTGTTTATAGAGCATCTGCAATGTGCAGTGGGGTTAAATAGTTGACTAAAACCTGTTGTTACCCAAGGGGCTTATAGTCTAATATGGAAGATAGACTTATAAACAAACAAGCAAAAACCAGAGGGAGATGTTTAATGTGGGGGTGGTGAGGGGAGGAAGGTCAGAGCACCGGCTGTGATATCAGTGGGATTTGGTTCACAACCCATAGCTGTGTGACCTTGACTGAATTCCTTGACCTCTCATGCCTTGGCGCCCTTTCTGGGTAAATGGGGCTGAAAAGAGTCCCTGACTCTTAGGACTTTGCTGTGGGTGGTGAATGAGATGACATACATTAAATTTCTAGCACACTGATTGACATGTAACAAGGACGGATTAAATAAGATCTGTTATCATTGCTAAACCGTTTGTGTTCAGAGATCATGGGTGACGTGGAGAGGGTATTATAACAGGTTCATTAAGTCTTTAAATAAATATGTGTTTGGGCATTTACCCCATTGCCAAAATCATCCTGTGAAAACAGACACTAATTCCTGTTCTCATGATGTTTAGTCTGAGGGAGTAGGTGGATGTTAAACAAATAACGCTGCGGTAAAGCTATCATTGCACACGATGAAGAATGTTGTAGAAGAAAAAGAACAGGGTGCTATGAGAGAATGTAACAGTGGTGTTTCCTGAAGATGAGATAAGAACAAGGGCAGGGAAAGGCCTCTCTGAGAAAGTGACATCTAAAGTGAAGGTGGAAAGATAATTTTGAGCTAACAAGGTGGAGAGAGGAATAGTATTCCAGATAGAAAGAACAGCCTGTACCCAGGCCCAAGGTAGCATGCAGCTCAGCATGTTCCTGCATGTGAAAGAAGGCTCAGTGTGGGGGTGAGGGGAGGGAAACTGGTCATAGATGAGCTGGGGAGGTGAGCAAGGGTGTGCTGGTGAATCAACTGCTCAATCAACTTCCCAGGGATTTCTCTGCCTTTCTCTGTGCCCTCCTGACCTCTGTGCAGTACATCATCTGCATTCTCATGGCTTCCGGTTTCCAGTTGGGTTCAATGTTGTGAGGGTGGATCAGAAAACAGGGGGAGAGATATTTCTTTCTCCTTCCTTCCTGCTTTAGCAACAGGGTTCTGGCCCTCTGTGGCCACTGCTGGTGTCAGGTGGCCCCCCTTCCATGGCTCCAGCTCTAAGTTTCCTTCCCTTTTCTCTTCAGGCTTTGTGTGGCAATGTTTTCACCCTGAAGCTAACACCTGGGTGCTTCCCCAAATGATGTGTTTCCTCACCCTGCCTGCACGGCTGTAAATTGTCCCATTACGGTGTTCTCTTCAGCTAAACTCTGAGTGTGCCAGTGTCTGCTACTGGGAACCTGACTGATAAAAGTAGTTACGCTACGGAGGGACTTGTATGGCAAGTTAAGAACATGGCCTTTTAGATTTCTATCTGCAGTGCAAAAGAAGCTACAAACATGCTTTAGTCACTTCCTTGTCACTTTATCTTCTTCCTGCTACCGCCCCGTTTCTCTGCTCCTTTTAACAGAAGGCTGTCTTCTTCACAAACAGGCTCCTCGTCATTACTTCTGAAGCTGCAGTTGATCACTTCTTCCTTCTCAAAAACTCCCTCTCTCTTAGCTTTCATGACCCCACAGTCTTTTAGGTCTACATGTCGACTCCTTCAGAAACCCTTTGTTCCTCTCCCTGGCTTGTAGATGTTGAGGGGCTGCCTAGGACTTCTCTCCTTCTCCACTGCCATCGTCAACCATAATCATTTCTCATCTGAACTACTGCAAATGCTTGCTAATTTATTCTTCCAAGATCTTTTTGAATCATAAATCAGACCATGTTACTACTTGCACAGAATACTTTATTGGCTTCCCATGGCACTTCGAATCCAAACTTGAACTGTCTGAGGTCCATCCCTGGTCTAAACAGCTGTATCCTGGAGGATAT
Source organism: Aethalodelphis obliquidens (assembly GCF_003676395.1). Lineage (NCBI taxonomy): Eukaryota > Metazoa > Chordata > Mammalia > Artiodactyla > Delphinidae > Aethalodelphis > Aethalodelphis obliquidens. The sequence continues at coordinate 1,358,950 of NW_020837989.1, read as the reverse complement.
ACTGAAACTGTGACCCTCTTATGGGTTAAGACTCAAGGCCGGTTCCGAGAAAAAGGGTGCTAAAATCTGTCATTGACAGTGTGGCAGTACCCCTTTTTTTAACACTTAAAAAATATGTTTATTCCAGCCAATCCTTCCTAGAATAGGTCTTCATGGTATTGACTGGATTTTTATAGCATCTTGGACTGTCAGTTTAAGTTTGGAAAGTTGCCAAGGTTTGGTTCACAATTTGTTTGTAAACCCTCCCTTGCAGTAGGGTTACTTCTGCTACTCTTGTTGATGTCTTGATTTGACTCGTTTCTTCTTTTTCATGCTAAGTATCTATTCTGGTGACAACTTGTTATTATAGAAAAGGAGTGTCATGAGTTTTGTTTGGTTTGCAATAAGTTTCCGACTATAGAAGCCGCTTTTCCTGTGTGTTAGCAGTTCTCTTGAATTATCATTTGAGTCTTAAGGCTTCTGGTGGGCGTTAGCTAAACCTAGTTCCTGTTGGGCAGGTATAACATTAGAATTTCCCCGTCTTTGATGATTCATCCTGAAAAGTAGTGGGTCACTGATCTGGCCTGGGAAGCCTAAGAACTGACAGATGCAAACACCTATTGGGAGGGGAAGGATGGAGAAAAAGATAGCAAGGATTATTATCTTTTTGAAGTACAGATTCATCCTCTTCCTTCAAAATTTTTTTTTTTTTTTTTTGCGGTACGCGGGCCTCTCACTGTTGTGGCCTCTCCCATTGCGGAGCACAGGCTCCGGACGTGCAGGCTCAGCAGCCATGGCTCACAGGCCCAGCCGCTCCACGGCATGTAGGATCTTCCCGGACCGGGACATGAACCCGCGTCCCCTGCATCAGCAGGCAGACTCTCAACCACTGCGCCACCAGGGAAGCCTGTTTTTTTTTTTTTTAAATTACCAAAAGTAAAATATGTTCATACATCCTCATATATCTACCCTTTGACCCAACAATTCAAATCCTAGGTATTTATCCAAGAGAAATAGAAATCTATGTCAAAATTCTTGTGCAACAGAGAACTATATTCAGTATCCTTTGATAAACCATAATGGAAAAGAATATAAAAAAGGAGGTATGTATATGTATAACTGAATCACTTTGCTGTACAGCAGACATTAACACACTGTAAATCAACTATACTTCAATTAAAAAAAAAATTCTCATGCAAGAATGTTCACTGAAGCTTTGTTCACAATAGCCAAAATCTGGAAACAACCCAAATGTCCATCAGCAGGATATGGACAAATTGTGATACACCGTTTGAATGGAATACAACTTAGCAATGAAAAAGGAATGAACTGCCAATGTATACAACAACCTGGATGAATCTCACAGGCACAACAGTGAACAAAAGAAGCCAGACACAAAAAATTATGAATCCATTTATATAAAATTCTAGAACAGTTAAAATTAATCTAAGGTGAAGTAAGTCAGAACTGGTTGCCTGAGGTGGAAAGAAGGGTGGGGACAGCAGAATTAAAAATGAAAGTGATATACACTCATTTCAATAAATGAAGCAGTCCAAAAATATGTAAAGAAAAGTTGATCCTTTTCCATTTATTTTCACCCCTCTACGGTAATCCTGTTAAAAGCATATGTATTTTTCCACACTGTCTTCATGTTCCTATAAATATAAACAAATATATGTGCACATATGTAACTTTTGCTTTAGGATCATACTATACATGATGTTTGCTTTTTAAAATACCTGCTTAATAATATATTATGGATATCCCTCCAGTTCAATAAATATAGATCTAATTCATTCTTTTTAGTACTGGTGTGATTCCTTAATATGAATGTACCGTAATTTATTGAACCATTTTCTTATTGATGGATAATCAGGTTGTTCCTACTTTTTATTTTTGCCACTGTGAACAATATTGCAATAAAATAGATCTTTGCACATCTATCTTTACATATGGTGTTTAGAGTAGATTCTCAAAAGTGGGACCAGGGAAAGATATGTTATATGTTTTTTTATTTAAGGATGTTGGCAAATTGTATACCAAAGAGAGGATAGCAGTTCTTTCTCTCACCAAGCAACATATTGAAAAGCCCATTTTGTCACATCCTCACCAGCACTAGATGCTATTGCTCTTTAGAATTTTTGCCAATTGTATTGATAAAAATATGTTGCCTTAATTTCAAATTACTCCTAACTGTGGGAAAAAAAATATGTTTTCATACCTTATGTAAAAGTCCTTTTTAACATCCCTCCCATTTTTTAGTACTGGTTCTTCTTAGGCAGTATGGCTCACACCCTTCAAACTTGTATTTTCAGGTATATTGGGAGATGAGAGGCAAGCATGGCAGGGAAGGAGCCATTCCCATTCTTTTTGTTTGTCTTTCCTCTAGTTCAAATATTCAGCCTAATGGGATGAATGAAATGAGTGATATACCCAGAGATATGAAAGCAGTTGCAAGCCTTAGCTCTGTGGCATAGGACAGAGACACCAGAAAAAGTGACTTGAACCTGAAGTGTATTCCTCAGCTGAGTTTGTCACCAACCTTGCTTCCACTAGCACTGCATTTCCTTCAGCCTCTTTGCTGCAGATGTTAGCTGGCTTAAGCAGAGTTAGTTAGAAAGGCCTTCTCTGAATACCCTGCCTGAAGTTGGTTCTGTCATTGCCTATCGTGCAGCCTGCTTATTTTCATCCTGGTACCAACAGGGATCTGTGATTGTCTTATTCATTTATTTACTTGTTGTGTTGGGCAGTGTCTCAGAACTCAGAACATAAAACAGAACTCAAGAGGGTTTAATTGAAGAGAATGAAGCCAGTGGACCCTTCATGGAGCCAAGGTCAGGGTTAAGGGTATTAATAAGGATGTTGAGGCATCTGGGACTAAGCAGCATTGAGGACCCATTACCATCAGTTTAAGGTCTCTATTGCTATGTAACAAGGTGCCCACAACTTAGTGACTTAAAAAAAGCAACCACCATTTATTTGCTCACGATTATTCAGTTTGAGCAGGGCTTGGTAGAAATGGCTCATCTCCGCTCTGTACTTGGTAGAGTTGGCTGGGGAAATTCAACTGGAGCTGAGTGAGGGTCCAAGATAGGTACGTTCATACATCTGGTACCTCTGTGCTGGGGTGGCTGGACTGGTGAGTGGTGGGCTAGACTTGTCTCTCTTTCCATGTGATCTCTCCCTGTTTAATAATTTAGCCTGAGCGCTTATTAGGTGGCTGGGTCCCGGGAAAGTCAAAGTAGAAGCTGCTGGCCCTCTTAAGGACTTGTCCCAGAACAGACAGAGCATCACATTTGCCACATTTTTCTGGTCAAAGCAAGTCACAAGGCAAGTCCAGATTCAAGGGGAGGTGAACTAGATACTACTTTTTAAGGGGAGGATCAGCTTGAACATATAGGTTGAAATGAATCATTAGTAGCTGTCTTTTCAGATAATCTGCCACACATGCTTCAGTATGAAAAGATAGAGGAGATCTGGTGCTATAGAGGAAGTCTATCCTACAGGAGATGTAGTAGTTGAAATTTACTGCCAGAACTGTGAGGCTGAGGCAGGGAGAAGAAATACCCTCATCTCTCTCTTCCTGCTGCCTAATTTCTTGCTAGTAAAAGGGAGCCTGGTTTACACAGTTCTCAGAGGTGAACCCTACCTCTCCAGAAGCAGGTCAGAAAAGGCCACTGAATAGGTTGGGGATGGGAGAGCCATTGAAGAGAAGCAGCATATATTTTATTATCCATTTTTCATATTAGAATATGTTTCATCAAGGGAAGGGAGCATTTATCCTGATCACATCTGATTCCCTGGGTATAGCAAGTGCCTGGCACTTTCCAGGTACTCAATAAAATGTGTTGAATGAATTGAGTTCAGTTATCTGAGAGTCATAAACTTGACGGTCCTTGTTTCTGATACTGCAGAGGAAACACCTGAAAGACAGCAAGATAGAGGTTAATGAGAAATGAAACCAGCTTGGTCCTAAGGCCATAGCTTCACTTTGGGGCTAGTCATCGTATAAAGCATGATGCAGATTTCCTAGAGACTGACATGGAGTGCTACTAGAATACTTCTAGAGTCATAACAACCAATCTGACCTCCCTGGTGATTTTCTGAGCATTATTCTTTCCTCACTGGGTTCCCTGATGATGGGCTTAGATGCCCTGAATTGATTTATCTGTTTTCCTTAATGTAGCACCTCTAAGAAGCTGGAATTTATTTTTTTAATTGAGATATAATTCACATATCATAATAGTCTTTTAAAGTGTGAATTCAGTGAGTTTTAGCATATTCACATCGCACTAATTCCCGAACACTATCATTAAACCTGTATTTGTTAGCAGTCACTTACCATCTCCCTGTCTTCCCAGTCCCTGGCAACCACTAATGTACTTTCTGTCTCTGTAGATTTGCCTACTGTGGACAATATATATAAATGGAATCATGTAATATGTGACATTTTGTGTCTGGCTTCTTACACTAAGCATGATGTTTTCAAGGTTCATTCATTTGTGGCATACATCAGTGCTTCATTTCTCTTTCATGGCTGAATATTACTCTTTTGTATGAATATACCATATTTTGTATATCCGTGCATCAGTTGATGCACATTCATTCTGCTTTTCAGTTACCTTGAATAAATAGTGCTATGAACATTTGTGTACAAACTTGTGTGTGGACATATGTTAATTCTTTTGGGTATAAACCTAGGAGTGGAATTGCTGGGTCATATGATACTTCTATGCTTACTTTTTTTTTTTTATGTTTACCTTTTTGAGAAACTGCCAGAGAGTTTTCCAAAGTGGCTGCACCACTATACATTCCTAACAGCCATGTATGAGGGTTCCAGTTTTTTCACATCCTCTTTAGAGCTTGATAATGGCCATTCTAGTAAGTGTGAAGTGCTACCTCATTGCGGTTTTGATTTGTGTTTCCCTGGTGGATAATGATGTTGAACATCTTTTTATGTGCTTATTTGCCATTTGTATATCTTTTTTGAAGAATTTTATATTCAAGTCCTTTGCCCATATTTAATTGAATTTTTTGTCTTTGTTGTTAAGTTGTAAGACTTCTTTATATATTCTAGATACAAGTCCCTTATTAGATATATGATTTGCAAGTACTTTCTCTCATTTTTTTTCCCTTTAAAAATGGTTAATTTTATGTTAATTTCTTCACAATAAAATAAATAAATAAAGTTGTAAGGAAAAGATGTGGAGAAATATCAACAAAAACAAAAACAAAAAATTCTACAATTTCAAAAAGGGGTGAGGAGGTGGGAAGGGAGCAGGTTGATGTTAAGAATCCTTACCACTCACAGCAAGCTGTCTGAGCCTAGTGAAGCCACACTTCTCTACTCTATGGTTACACCTGCCAACTGGAAAGGTTACTGCAAGGGTTCTAAATATCTCACAAAGACTGGAATTCTAGAATTGCCTGGTATTTCCCCTTCCTGGCCATTTCATCATAAATTGGGGTCTCAAATTCAAGGGCCATAAATGAACCCAAATCTAGGATATATACTCTGGTTAAATACCAAGTATACTCCCAGGGACAATGGATTTTGCTCAAAAATCCAGGACATTTAGCTGTTAAGAACTACAGCTCTCTGAATGATTCTAACACTCAAGGGATTTAAAGAACTCATACTACGCTAAGGCTGCTGCTGCCGCCACCAAGAAGCCTGTGTGCGAGCACAGGTCACTATCCACACCCCCCTTCCGCGGAGCCTGTGCAGCCCGCCACTGCCAGGGTCCCGGGATCCAGGGACAACTCCCGCGGGAGAACATACGGCGCGCCTCAGGCTGGTACAACGTCTCGTCGGCCTCTGCCGCCGCAGGCTCGCCCCACACTCCGTGCCCCTCCCTCCCCCCGGCCTGAGTGAGCCAGAGCCCCCGAATCAGCGGCTCCTTTAACCCCGTCCTGTCTGAGTGAAGAACAGACGCCCTCCAGCGACCTACACTTAGAGGCGGGACCAAATCCAAAGCTGAGCCCCTGAGAGCTGTGAGAACAAAGAAGAGAAAGGGAAATCTCTCCCAGCAGCCTCAGAAGCAGCGGATTAAAGCTCCACAATCAACTTGATGTACCCTGCATCTGTGGAATTCATGAATAGACAATGAATCATCCCAAATTGAGGAGGTGGACTTTGAGAGCAAGATTTATGACTTTTTCCCCTTTTCCTCTTTTTGTGAGTGTGTATGTGTATGCTTCTGTGTGAGATTTTGTCTCTATAGCTTTGCTTCCACCGTTTGTCCTAGGGTTCTATCCGTCCGTTTTTTTGTTTCATTTTTTTAAAAATTTTTTTTCTTAATAATTATTTTTTATTTTAACAACTATTATATTTTATCTTTATTTTATTTTACTTTATCTTCTTTCTTTCTTTTTTCCTTCCTTCCCTCCTTGCTTCCTTCCTTCCCCCTCCCTCCCTCCCTCGCTCCCTAACTCCTTTCTTTCTTTCTTTCTACTTTTTCTCCCTTTTATTCTGAGCTGTGTGGATGAAAGGCTCTTGGTGCTGCAGCCAGGAGTCAGTGCTGTGCCTCTGAGGTGGGAGAGCCAACTTCAGGACACTGGTCCACAAGAGACCTCCCAGCTCCACATAATATCAAATGGAGAAAATCTCCCAGAGATCTCCATCTCAACACCAGCACCCAGCTTCACTCAACGACCAGCAAGCTACAGTGCTGGACACCCTATGCCAAACAACTAGCAAGACAGGAACACAACCCCAACCATTAGCGGAGAGACTGCCTAAAATCATAATAAGTCTACAGACACCCCAAAACACTCCACCAAACCTGGACCTGCCCACCAGAAAGACAAGATCCAGCCTCATCCACCAGAACAGAGGCACTAGTCCTCTCCACCAGGAAGCCAACACAACCCACTGAACCAACCTTAGCCACTGGGGACAGACACCAAAAACCATGGGAACTATGAGCCTGCAGCCTGCAAAAAGGAGACCCCAAACACAGTAAGATAAGCAAAATGAGAAGACAGAAGAACACAGCAGATGAAGGAGCAAGATAAAAACGCACCAGACCTAACAAATGAAGAGGAAATAGGCAGTCTACCTGAAAAAGAATTCAGAATAATGACAGTAAAGATGATCCAAAACCTTGGAAATAGAATAGAGAAAATACAAGAAACATTTAACAAGGACCTAGAAGAACTAAAGATGAAACAAACAACGATGAACAACACAATAAATGAAATTAAAAATACTCTAGATGGGATCAATAGGAGAATAAATGAGGCAAAAGAACGGATAAGTGACCTGGAAGATAAAATAGTGGAAATAAGTACTGCAGAGCAGAATAAAGAAAAAAGAATGAAAAGTACTGAGGACAGTCTCAGAGACCTCTGGGACAACATTAAACGCACCAACATTCGAATTATAGGGGTTCCAGAAGAAGAAGAGAAAAAGAAAGGGAAGATATTTGAAGAGATTATAGTTGAAAACTTCCCTAATATGGGAAAGGAAATAGTTAATCAAGTACAGGAAGCACAGAGAGTCCCATACAGGATAAATCCAAGGAGAAATATGCCAAGACACGTATTAATCAAACTGTCAAAAATTAAATAAAAAGAAAACATATTAAAAGCAGCAAGGGAAAAACAACAAATAACACCCAAGGGAATCCCCATAAGGTTAACAGCTGATCTTTCAGCAGAAACTCTGCAAGCCAGAAGGGACTGGCAGGACATATTTAAAGTGATGAAGGAGAAAAATCTACAACCAAGATTACTCTACCAAGCAAGGATCTCATTCAGATTTGATGGAGAAATTAAAATCTTTACAGACAATCAAAAGCTGAGAGAGTTCTGCACCACCAAACCAGCTTTACAACAAATGCTAAAGGAACTTCTCTAGGCAAGAAAAACAAGAGAAGGAAAACACCTACAATAATGAACCCAAAACAATTAAGAAAATGGGAATAGGAAAGTACATATTGATAATTACTTTAAATGTAAATGGACTAAATGCTCCCACCAAAAGACACAGATTAGCTGAATGGATACAAATACAAGACCCATATATTTGCTGTCTACAAGAGACCCACTTCAGACCTAGAGGCACATACAGACTGAAAGTAAGGGGAGGGAAAAAGATATTTCATGCAAATGGAAAACAAAAGAAAGCTGGAGTAGCAATTCTCATATCAGACAAAATAGACTTTAAAATAAAGACTATTACAAGAGACAAAGAAGGACACTACATAATGATCAAGGGATCAATCCAAGAAGAAGATATAACATTGTAAATTTTTATGCACCCAACATAAGAGCACCTCAATACATAAGGCAAATACTAACAGCCATAAAAGGGGAAATCAACAGTAACACATTCATAGTAGGGGACGTTAACAGCCCATATTCACCAATGGACAGGTCATCCAAAATGAAAATAAATAAGGAAACACAGCTTTAAATGATACATTAAACAAGATGGACTTAAATGATATTTATAGGACATTCCATCCAAAAACAACAGAATACACATTCTTCTCAAGTGCTCATGGAACATTCTCCAGGATAGATCATATCTTGGGTCACAAGTCAAGCCTTGTAAATTTAAGAAAATTGAAATTGTTTCAAGTATCTTTTCCGACCACAATGCTATGAGACAAAATATCAATTACAGGAAAAGATCTGTAAAAAGTACAAACACATGGAGGCTAAACAATACACTACTTAATAACGAAGTGATCACTGAAGAAATCAAAGAGGAAATAAAAAAATACCTAGAAACAAATGACAATGGAGACACGACGACCCAAAATCTATGGGATGCAGCAAAAGCAGTTCTAAGAGGGAAGTTTACAGCAATAAAATCCTACTTTAAGAAACAGGAAACATCTCGAATAAACAACCTAACATTGCACCTAAAGCAATTAGAGAAAGAAGAACAAAAAACCCCCAAAGTTAGCAGAAGGAAAGAAATCATAAAAATCAGATCAGAAATAAATGAAAAAGAAATGAAGGAAATGATAGCAAAGATCAATAAAACTAAAAGCTGGTTCTTTGAGAAGATAAACAAAATTGATAAACCATTAGCCAGACTCATCAACAAAAAAAGGGAGAAGACTCAAATCAATAGAATTAGAAATGTAAAAGGAGAAGTAACAACTGACACTGCAGAAATACAAAAGCTCATGAGAGATTACTACAAGCAACTCTATGCCAATAAAATGGACAACCTGGAAGAAATGGACAAATTCTTAGAAATGCACAACCTGCCAAGACTGAATCAGGAAGAAATAGAAAATATGAACAGACCAATCACAAGCACTGAAATTGAAAGTGTGATTAAAAATCTTCCAACAAACAAAAGCCCAGGACCAGATGGCTTCACAGGCGAATTCTATCAAACATTTAGAGAAGAGCTCACACCTATCCTTCTCAAACTCTTCCAAAATATAGCAGAGGGAGGAACACTTCCATACTCATTCTACGAGGCCAACATCACCTTGATACCAAAACCAGACAAGTATGTCACAAAGAAAGAAAACTACAGGCCAATATCACTGATGAACATAGATGCAAAAATCCTCAACAAAATACTAGCAAACAGAATCCAACAGCACATTAAAAGTATCATACACCATGATCAAGTGGGGTTTATTCCAGGAATGCAAGGATTCTTTAATATATGCAAAACAATCAATGTGATAAACCTTATTAACAAATTGCAGGAGGAAAACCATATGATCATCTCAATAGATGCAGAGAAAGCTTTCAACAAAATTCAACACCCATTTATGATAAAAACCCTCCAAAAAGTAGGCATAGAGGGAACTTTCCTCAACATAATAAAGGCCATATATGACAAACCTACAGCCAACATCGTCCTCAATGGTGAAAAAATGAAAGCATTTCCACTAAGATCAGCAACAAGACAAGTTTGCCCACTCTCACCACTCTTATTCAACATAGTTTTGGCAGTTTTAGCCACAGCAGTCAGAGAAGAAAAGGAAATAAAAGGAATCCAAATCAGAAAAGAAGTTAAGCTGTCACTTTTTGCAGATGACATGATACTATACATAGAGAATCCTAAAGATGCTACCAGAAAACTACTAGAGCTAATCAATGAATTTAGTAAAGTAGCAGGATACAAAATTAATGCACAGAAATCTCTGTCATTCCTATACACTAATGATGAAAAATCTGAAAGTGAAATGAAGGAAACACTCCCATTTACCATTGCAACAAAAAAAATAAAATATCTAGGAATAAACCTACCTACGGAGACAAAAGACCTGTATGCAGAAAATTATAAGACACTGATGAGAGAAATTAAAGATGATACAAATAGATGGAGAGATATACCACGTTCTTGATTGGAAGAATCAATATTGTGAAAATGACTCTACTACCCAAAGCAATCTACAGATTCAATGTAATCCCTATCAAACTACCACTGGCATTTTTCACAGAAGTAGAACAAAAAATTTCACAATTTGTATGGAAACACAAAAGACCCCGAATAGCCAAAGCAATCTTGAGAAAGAAACATGGAGCTAGAGGAATCAGGCTCCCTGACTTCAGACTATACTACAAACCTACAGTAATCAAGACAGTGTGGTACTGGCACAAAAACAGAAAGATAGATCAATGGAACAGGATAGAAAGCCCAGAGATAGACCCACGCACATATGGTCACCTTATCTTAGATAAAGGAGGCAGGAATGTACAGTGGAGAAAGGACAGCCTCTTCAATAAGTGGTGCTGGGAAAACTGGACAGGTACATATAAAAGTATGAGATTAGATCACTCCCTAACACCATACACAAAAATAAGCTCAAAATGGATTAAAGACCTAAATATAAGGCAAGAAACCATCAAACTCTTAGAGGAAAACATAGGCAAAACACTCTATGACATAAATCCAGCAAGATCCTTTTTTACCCACCTCCTGGAGAAATGGAAATAAAAACAAAAATAAACAAATGGGACCGAATGAAACTTCAAAGCTTTTGCACAGCAAAGGAAACCATAAACAAGACCAAAAGACAACCCTCAGAATGGGAGAAAATATTTGCAAATGAAGCAACCGACAAAGGATTAATCTCCAAAATTTACAAGCAGCTCATGCAGCTCAATAACAAAAACACAAACAACCCAATCCAAAAATGGGCAGAAGACCTAAATAGACATCTCTCCAAAGAAGATATACAGAATGTCAACAAACACATGAAAGAATGCTCAACATGATTAATCATTAGAGAAATGCAAATCAAAACTACAATGAGATATCATCTCACACCAATCAGAATGGCCATCATCAAAAAATCTAGAAACAATAAATGCTGGAGAGGGTGTGGAGAAAAGGGAACCCTCTTGCACTGTTGGTGGGAATGCAAATTGATATAGCCACTGTGGAGAACAGTATGGAGTTTCCTTAAAAAACTACAAATAGAACTACCATATGACCTAGCTATCCCACTACTGGGCATGTACCGTGATAAAACCGTAATTCAGAAAGAGTCATGTACCAAAATGTTCATTGCAGCTCTATTTAAAATAGCGTGGAGATGGAAACAACCTAAGTGTCCATCATCGGATGAATGGATAAAGAAGATGTGGCACATATATACAATGGAATATTACTCAGCTGTAAAAAGAAACGAAATTGAGCTATTTGTAATGAGGTGGATAGACCTAGAGTCTGTCATACAGCGTGAAGTAAGTCAGAAAGAGAAAGACAAATACCGTATGCTAACACATATATATGGAATTTAAGAAAAAAAAATGTCATGAAGAACATAGGGGTAAGTCAGGAATAAAGCCACAGACCTACTAGAGAATGGACTTGAGGATATGGGGAGGGGGAAGTATAAGCTGTGACAAAGCGAGAGAGAGGCGTGGACCTATGTACACTACCAAACGTAAGGTAGATAGCTAGTGGGAAGCCGCCGCATAGCCCAGGGAGATCAGCTCGGTGCTTTGTGACCGCCTGGAGGAGTGCGATAGGGAGGGTGGGAGGGAGGGAGACGCAAGAGGGAAGAGATATGGGAACATATGTATATATATAACTGATTCACTTTTTTATAAAGCAGAAACTAACACACCATTGTAAAGCAATTATACTCCAATAAAGATGTAAAAAAAATTTAAAAAAAAATAACTCATCCTCAGATATTTTACATATAGAAATAGTAAAAGCATAACTGAATTTCACTGCATTTTAAAAACACAGTTCAGGGGCTTCCCTGGTGGCTCAGTGATTGAGAGTCCGCCTGCCGATGCATGGGGCGCTGGTTCGTCCCCCGGTCCGGGAAGATCCCACATGCCGCGAAGCGGCTGAGCCATCCCCGCTGAGCCTGCGCGTCCGGAGCCTTTGCTCCGCAACAGGAGAGGCCACAACAGTGAGAGGCCCGCGTACAGAAAAAACAAACAAACAAACAAAAAACACAGTTCATTTCCAATTCTACCATGCAGCTGAACAGGCTGTGGCTTCAGTGATGCCTGTGGTCACTAGGATTAGAGGACTCCCGGTCCCGGGAGTGCCGGGCCCTTTTATGCCTGTGGGATTTATCTTGATTCCTACTTCTACTTCTGTGACTACGCCCCTCAGAGCGCCCACTGTGCCGGCTGCAATGTGCGTCTGAGCTTCGACCTCTGTCTCTATCTCTGTTCTTGTCTTCTCTCTCTTCCCTCCTGCTTGATGACTTGTGTTCGTGCTTGGGCTTCTCCTTCCTCGGCTCCCTCTCTCGGTCCTCTGTTCCACCACGGCGGGTCGTCCTGATCTCGGGGGAGCTGGGCTGGGGCTTCCACACCTCCCTGGACTCTGACTTCTGACCCCTCTCTGATTTCTTGCCACTGTGCTTTTTAGAGCCAGGGTCATCCTTTTCCTTTATCATCTTGCTTCTGGGTCATGAAGAGGAGGCTGGCTGCTCTGCCTGTACCTCCTGGTCAGTCTTCTCTTTTTCTTCTTTTCTTTTTTCCTTTCTTTTTTGCGTTTTCTGGTGGGTTTGCCATCTTCAGAGCCCTCAGATGAACTCAGTGAGGGAGTGTGAGCCCCGCAGCCCCCTCTCCTGCAGCTCTTTGGTCACATCATCCATTTCTTCTGAGTTCTTAGGAGCCCGATAGTTAGACACATGATTCACTCAGATAGTCCTTCCTTTGATCTTGATCCCATTAAAATTGTCAACAGCCAGAATTGTGCTCCTCTGGTCTTCATAGCAGAGGAAACAGAATCCTTTGGATTTCCCAGTCTTCTTGTCCCGTACCAAAACAATGTTAACAATTTCGCCATATTGTGAGAACACACAGATGATGTCCCCTTCAGTCAGCTCATAAGGAAGCCCTCCCAAGAAGATCCAGGCGCTGTCCTTGTACTCGGAGTGCCAAGACACCTTCTCCGCTACCCCCAGCTGGACCTCATGCTCATTCAGCGCGTTGATCAGCTTAACTTTAGTTAAAGGGTTCACCTCTGCGTGTTCACACTCAGCAGCTGGGAACCGACTTCACGCTCAGAACCTAGGAAGCGACTTCCGGGAGAAGCCGTCTGATGCATGCGCAGCCCAGGTGCTGTGCGCGCATCTCTTTCTCGCATTTTGTACGTTGTCTTTGTCACTTAAAAAAAATATATTTAGGGACTTCCCTGGTGACGCAGTGCGTAAGAATATGCCTGCCGGGCTTCCCTGGTGGCGCAGTGGTTGAGAGTCCGCCTGCCGATGCAGGGGACACGGTTCGTGCCCGGGTCCGGGAAGATCCCACATGCCGCGGAGCGGCTGGGCCCGTGAGCCATGGCCGCTGAGCCTGCGCGTCGGAGCCTGTGCTCCGCAATGGGAGAGGCCACAACAGTGAGAGGCCTGTGTACCGCAAAAAAAAAAGAATCTGCCTGCCAATACAGGGGACATGGGTTCGAGCCCTAGTCGGGAAGATCCCACATGCCACAGAGCAACTAAGCCCGTGTGCCACTACTGAGCCTGCGCTCTAGAGTGAGCGAGCCACAACTACGGAGCCCGTGTGCCACAAATACTGAAGCCCGCGCACCTAGAGCTCATGCTCCACAATAAGAGAAGCCACTGCAATGAGAAGCCTGTGCACCACAACAAAAGAGTAGCCCCCGCACGACACAACTAGAGAAAGTCTGCGCTTAGCAATGAAGACCCAATGCAACCAAAAATAAATAAAAATTTTTTAAAAATTATTTATTTATTTATAATAATGATTTAAGACCAGTCAATTGAGTCCTTTTTTTTTAACTTTATTTATTTTTGGCTGCGTTGGGTCTTCATTGCTGCACGCAGGCTATCTCTAGTTGCGGCAAGCAGGGGCTGCTCTTGGTTACGGTGCATGGGCCCTAGGCCCACGGGCTTCAGTAGTTGAAGCATGCAGGCTCAGTAGTTGTGGCTCGCGGGCCCTAGAGCACGCGGGCTTCAGTAGTTGTGGTGTGTGGGCTCAGTAGTTGCAGCGCAGGGGCTCTAGGGTGTGTGGGCTTCCATAGTTGTGGCTCATGGTCTCTAGAGCACAGGCTCAGTAGTTGTGGCACATGGGCTTAGTTGCTCTGTGGCATATGGGATCTTCCCGGACCAGGGATCGAACCCATGCCTCCTGCATTGGCAGGCGGATTCTTAACCACTGCGCCACCAGGGAAGTCCATATTTATTTATTTATTTAGGCTGCACTGAGTCTTAGTTGTGTCACGTGGGATCTTCATTGAGGCATGCCAGATCTTTGCTGAGGCATGTGGGATCCTTAGTTGTGGCATGCAGGGTCTTTTAGTTGTGTCATGCGGACTTCTTAGTTTTGGCATGCAGACTAATTAGTTTTGGCATGCAGATTCTTAGCTGCGGCATGCAAACTCTTCATTTGTGGTGTGCATGTGAGATCTAGTCCCCTGACCAGGGATTGAACCTGGGCGCCCTGCATTGGGAGCTCAGAGTCTTACCCACTGGACCACCAGAGAAGTCCCTCACTTTCTTGATAATGTCCTCTGAAGCACAACGTTTTAAAATTTTGATCAAGTCCAATTTATTAATTTTTTTTTCTTTGGTTACTTGTCCTTTTGGTGCCGTACCTAAATACTGCATATTCCAAGGTCACAGAGATCTACCTCTATATTTTCTTCTAAGAGTTTTGTAGTTTTAGTTCTTAGATTCAGGTCCTTGATCCATTTTGAGTTAATTTTTGTATATGGTGTGAATTTCATTCTTTGCTTGTGAATATCCAGTTGTCCCAGCACCATTTGTTGAAAAGATTATTCTTTTCCCAATGAATTATTTTAGTTGATTGATGATAACTGTCAGAAGTTATTCCTAATGTCAATAATAATGACTAGAATTATTGCTGACTCTTAGTTTCCATGAAGAATTTTTGTCTCCTTCAATTTGGGTACTTTTGTTTCAGAGGTCATTCCAGGATCTCAGACTTGTATTCTTTTTTTTTTCCCCCCATATCTACCTTTTAATTTTTATTTTGTTTTATTTATTTATTTTTAATTAATTTATTTATTCTTGGCTGCATTGGGTCTTCTTTGCTGCACATGGGCTTTCTCTAGTTGTGGCAAGTGGGGGCTGCTCTTCATTGCGGTTCGCTGGCTTCTCATTGCAGTGGTTTCTCTTGTTGCAGAGCACGGGCACTAGGCACACGGGCTTCAGTAGTTGTGGCGCATGGGCTCAGTAGTTGTCGCTCACAGGTTCTAGAGCACAGGCTCAGTAGTTGTGGCGCACAGGCTTAGTTGCTCTGTGGCATGTGGAATCTTCCAGGACCAGGGCTCGAACCTGTATCCCCTGCATTGGCAGGCAGATTCTTAACCACTGCACCACCAGGGAAGTCCCAGACTTGTATTCTTTTTTTTTTTTTTTTTTTTGCGGTACACAGGCTTCTCACTGTTGTGGCCTCTCCCGTTGCGGAGCACAGGCTCCGGACGCACAGGCTCAGCGGCCATGGCTCACGGGCCCAGCCGCTCCGCGGCATGTGGGATCCTCCCAGACCGGGGCACGAACCCGTGTCCCCTGCATCGGCAGGTGGACTCTCAACAACTGCGCCACCAGGGAAGCCCAAGACTTGTATTCTTGATTAACACAATGCTGAACCCACTAAGGGAGGTGGCTGAGGGAGGACAATGGTGTAAATCCCAGTCCAAGTTTGAAAGCCCAAGAACCAGGAGTTATAATGTCAAGGGCAGGAGAAGACAGATGTCCCAGCTCACAGGGAGAGAGTGAATTCACCCTTCCTCTACCTTTTTGTTTTATTCAGGCCCTCAACAGATTGGATAATGGCCACCCACATTGAGGAGGGCCATCTGCTCTACTCGTTTCACCAATTCAAATGCTAACCGCTTCTGAAACACCCTCAGAAACATACCCAGAAACACTGTTTTACCAGCTATCTGGGCATTCCTTAGCCAAGACAAGTTGATGCATAAAATTAACCATCACAAGGATTAAATGAGTTTTAATCCTGTGAAATGCATTACAGATATAAAGAAGGCAAATGTCAATGCTTTGGCAAAAGTTGGACTAGGTTGTCCGAAAGCAAGCTTTGCACTTTGATTAATTAACTGGGTGACCTTGCCCAATCACTTAAACTCTCAATTTCCTGTTCTATGAATGCAGGTAATAATGACAAGTTTAAGGACCTTTCTGAGCTATCGTTGAGACTGAAACAATGCAGTAGGTGTAAAAGTGCTTTGGAAAACTTCTTATTCTAGGCATTGCTTTCATTCTAAAAACTACCCTTGAATTGTTTATAGTACCGATTTATCCCTGTGCTTGGGGCCAGCCCCAACTGATGTTTACAATAATAAAACATTAATATGAGATTTCTTACAACTTAGCTGGGTAAGGGCCAGGCCCTGGTACTTGCCTCACAGAAAGTAGTTATACAGCGTTTATTAACAACCAAGCTCTCAGGGAACTCTCAACGAATACTTTTGGTGCTGGGGTAAAATGTGACTGAATAATATCAACTATAGTCTTTTATTGATGACTTAGAATATGGAGGAAGTATGTTTTAAAAAAAAAGTCTCAGATGACCTTATTTACATTGTGGTGCAGCTGGAAGACCTAAGTCTTCATACCCTCGTCCACGCACCTCCCATCCACCCCAAGTAGTTATGGGGAGGAAGATAGTTTGCTCAAGGGAACCCTATTTGAGGGGAGGGGGACAGTGAAACAAATAAAGGAACCGTAGTAATCCAGAACACTAACTCCAGTGTTGAGAAAGATACATTTGCAAATTATGAAGCATTTAGGTATGATTCTCTATATCCCTGTGGATTGGTTTAGATTTAACTGCCTTTGATGATTAATGTTAAGTTTTGGAAGATACAAGTAGGTCCAAAAGTTACTGACAGGCCAAGATAGAAGATCTTTGTCACCTACCATGTCAAGAGAGACACCAAAAGAGGACTGGACACCTGGAGTATCAACAACCCCCTCCCCTACAGCGCACCTCCTCGACAAATATCTGAGTGTTATGTCAGACTGAGTAACTCAGAATTTGAGATATTTTCCCTAGGGGAAACACCTCCCCTGGTTGGGGAAGAGATATGGCGCTGGGGCAAAAACAGTCCTTGTGAGAAAGGGTGGAATTTTCCAGAGATTAGAGAGGAGGGTGGTGCTTTCGTATGAGAATATGAGGGTCCAGAAACAAGGTTAGGATCTGGGGGGATTCCAGGAAGGAAATTCCCTTTATGGAGGGTTTAACCTCTTAGGTGCTTTTCCTTTTAACCACGAAAAGTTATACTTAGTATTTAGTTGTATACTATTTCCCTCATACTCTGTAATTGCCTTTGGCTTCTTCCAACCCTTCAGTAAAGTTTGATACACAGCTTCTTATTAGCTGTGCCTCAATTTCCTTATCTGTAAAATGGAGATAATATCTACCTCTTAGGTGAGGATTAAATTAATACATGTTAATTAATCTGCTAATTAGGGCTTCCCTCGTGGCGCAGTGGTTAAGAATCCACCTGCCAATGCAGGGGACACAGGTTCGAGCCCTGGTCTGGGCAGATCCCACATGCTGTGGAGCAACTAAGCCCGTGCGCCACAACTACTGAGCCTGCACTCTAGAGCCCGCGAGCCACAACTACTGAGCCCACATGCCACAACTACTGAAGCCCGTGATCCCAGAGCCTGTGCTCCACAACAAGAGAAGCCACCACAATGAGAAGCCCACGTACCGCAACAAAGAGTAGCCCCTGCTCGCCACGACTGGAGAAAGCCCACATGCAGCAACGAAGACCCAGCACAGCCAAAAAAAAATAAACAAATTTATTTTTTTTTAAAAAGTGCTAATTAACGAGTTAAATTAGGATACCCAGCAGCACTTGGCCCATAAAAATGCTCAGTATATGTTCACTGTTGTGCCTATTGTTACCATACCTTCTCCTCTTCCTCTTCTCAAGGCCTTTCTTGTTTTTTTTTTAATTTGGCCACACCATGTGGCATGTGGGATCTTAGTTGCCCAACCAGGGATCGAACCTGAGGCCCCTGCATCGGAAGCACAGAGTCTTAACCACTGGAGTACCAGGGAAGTCCCTCTTAAGGCCTTTCAGACAGTGAAAGGAGCCAGAGCTACTTCCATTTTTTGAGGCTACCAGTGTATTAACAAATAAGGAAATTACAAAATATGATTGCAAAATATTGGTATGCTTTAAACATTTATATATGACAAATTAATGCTTTGCAACACACACACGAAAAATACAAGCAGTAAAACTGCGCTCTTTATGCGGTAATTACAATGGTATACAAATTACGTACTGTGGACACTGTAGCTCAGGGATAGGATACAAGCCTAAAGCTGAAAGACAAGGCAAACATCAGTATCTTCCAGTCCTGTCACCTTATCTTCCTATCTTTATTTATAAGCCCGTTGAGAAAAATCTTTACAGGAGAACTTTAGTCCGTTCATGAATGGGAGGCCAGACCAAAAGTCCCCTCTGCACCCCTCTACTCCCAATCCTTGTGCTCAAGGCAGATTCATAAAGGGAAGTAAGGGCCCTCTCTCCCCAGACCCCTCCCACCACCTTTGCAGAGAGAAGTGGCCAAAGACCAAGTAGCCTGAAGGAGCAGTCAAGCAGATGATTCTGGAAGGGACAAATCATTAACGTCCACTTCCACCTCAACTCTTCCCCTAACATTCATGAGGAAGATAAAAATCTAAGGGGAGAGAGAAGCTGACATTCTAGTAGCTTGAGTAATGGCTGGTTGTATAGAATCACAGGTGAGCCAGGCTTCAGCTTCATGGGCTGATCCTTTCACTGTCATCTGTCTTGATGGAAATCTTTCTAAAATGGAGTCTACTTCCCCACGTTATTAAAAAGAGTGTACTGAAAATAAAAAACAGAACCAAAACATAGTCTACAAATGAAAAAGATGGATGACATTTTATTTGAGATACCATGTGCTTGTGAATCATGTCTGAAGAGTTTTATTTTGGCAGAGAGGAATACCTAGAAACTCATAGCAGAAGATAAAAAATGCGCACATATTTTCCACACTATCTCTGTTTTCTTTATATTTCCACGTTGGTGTCATAGCTCTCCATATATCATCATGGGGGTGAAGAAAAGGCTTTGTATTCATTACTGTAAAAGTGAACCTGCAGAGAAATGTGACTGCAAGCATTTCTGTTGGATGAGGACCATTTAAAGTACTTTTTTTTTTTTCTGGAAAAAAAAAAATGAAGAGTACTAATAGAGGACAAAGCTAAGAAAGCTCTTAAAACTAATTTCCTTAAGAACAAAGAAAGAAAACAAAGTTTTATTTCCAGATTGAGGCCACTCCCTCTTGACTCAAGTTTTGGCCATTATTTCATTCCCTTTTGAACCCCCAAGGTACAGTGGGATAAGGGAAAGGGGATACACATTGTAGACCAAAGTCTGGGGTGCTGGTTTATCTCAGGTCCTTACCAGTGTATGGTTTCAGGCATCTCTGAATCTTGGATTTTCTATTTGTAAAATGACCCAGTTTCTCCCCTGCTCCAGGAACATTATAAAGATGAAAAGCAGTAGAGATTTGTGACTATACGTGTAGATGTATGATGTTGCCTAGTGCTTGTCCTGGAATCTACCTGTTGCTCAACAAAGGGCAGTTGCTATTATGTGTTAGTTACATTTTATTCCCAATTGCTTCCCTTAGTATGTTAATCTTCCCTGTTTTCATCTCAGTTGTTTTGCTCTTGCCCAGTGGGATGCGTGGTATGACCACCCATTTGTTCATTCATTTATTGATTTATAAGCTTTTTATTATGGAAAACTTCAAACATACCCAAAAGTAGAGAGCGTGGTATAAGCAAGCCCAATGTACCCATCACCTAGTTGTGAGCATTAACTCATTGCCACTCTTTTTTTCATCTGCACTCTGTCTGCCTCCTTCCCCACTGGATTATTTTTAAATAGATCCCTGACATCATATCACCCATACGTAAATATTTTAGTATGTTATCTCTAAAAGATAAGGACTGTTTTAAAAACACAACCTACATTAGTACACCTAAAAACAATTCCTTAATAATGTAAAAAATCTCAGAATCAGTTAATGTTCAAATTTCCCAATTGTCTCACAACTATGTCTTTTAAAAAATTGCTTGGTTTCATTAGGATCCATGAGGCACATAGATAGCATTTGATCCATGTATTTCTTAGGTCTCTGATAATCTGTGGGTACCTTTTCTTTTGTCCTTGCAATTTATCTGTTGCAGAAGCAGGTCACTTGGAAGTTTGGAGTTTTCCAAATTCTGAATTTTGCGGACTGCATTCCCATTGTGTTGTTTAACATGTTTCTCACCCCCACAACACTGCCACCCTCCCCCCGCCCCGGATTCCCTGTAAACTGGTGTTTAATTGTGATCTAATTCAGATTCTAGTTTTTGGCAAGAATATGTCATGGATGTTGTTATGGACTGAACTGTGTCTCCCCAAAATTTGTATGTTGATGTCATAATCCCCGGTACCTAAGAATGTGAACTGTTCTTGGAGACAGGATCTTTAAAGAGGTAATTTAGTTAAAATCATATCATTAGGGTGGGCCCTAATCCAGTATGGCTGGTGTCCTTATAAGAAGAGGAAATTTGGACACAGACAGTTACAGAGTGAAAACCCAAGAAGATGGACCATCTGCAAGGCAAGGTGAGAGGCCTTAGAAGAAATCAACCCTGCTGACACCTTGATTTCAGCCTTTTAGCCTCTGTGAGAAAATGAATTTCTTTTGTTTCAGCCACCCAGGCTAGAAAACGAACACAGGTGGTGTTGGGAATTTCTATCACGAGGCACATAGTGAGAGGTCGTCTCCCTCTATGGCAATATAAGCTATCATTGAGGATTTTTTTTTTTTTTTTGCGGTACGCAGGCCTCGCACTCACTGTTGTGGCCTCTCCCGTTGCGGAGCACAGGCTCCGGACGCACAGGCTCAGCGGCCATGGCTCACGGGCCCAGCTGCTCCGCGACATGTGGGATCTTCCCGGACCGGGGCACGAACCCACATCCCCTGCATCGGCAGGCGGACTCTCAACCACTGTGCCACCAGGGAAGCCCCATTGAGGATTATTGACTAGATCCATTATTTCATTCAGGGTTTGCAAAAATGGTCACATTCTAATTCTATCATTACTTTTTCATTCAACTGGGATTTATTTGTTTTTCTAAAGAGAAATGTTTCCTTCACCAATTGTTTGGAAACTCTGAGAACAAAAATAAATGCTTGATTTTCTCTTTATTCACCAGTATTCAGAATAGTGAGTTGGTTCCCTAGCATCTTTCAGAAACGCTTCTTTTTTAAAATGAACTCATGAAGTTTAGTACATTTGACTTGTTTGAATTAATTACAGTTGTTATTCTATTTAATGTTCAGATTATTCCAACTTTGGCCAAGGGGAACTTTTTCACTATGGCTCCTGAGTCCTTTTGACGCAACACCAGACTTCTTTAACTGCTTCCTCGCTTTTTATTATCACACGATATCCAGACTTGTCTTTTACATTTTCTGCTTCAACCTCAAGTCAACTATTTTACCAAGGAAATGGTATTTGGAGGCCATGATCTGAAGATTAGCAGTGCTCATTTCTATTGGGTTTATTATTGTTTTTATGACATTGCAGTGGAGAGATCTTGGCAATACTTTTTTTATTTTAAAAAGGAAAGACATCATGAGTTCATAATAATACAAATTTATTATTACAGGGTATTATGTAATATCTTTGATTTTCATAGTATTTGTATCTATTTTCTCCTAATCTGAAAATCTTGGTTCCTAACAACATTAACAATTACTTATTTGCTTTATTCTACCATGAATATAATAGTTTCAGAATAATAACAGCAATATTGTTACTAACAATATGATTACTAAACATACTTTAAGATAGTTTTGCAGTTCCTTTTCTTTACTAGGGATACATAGCCAAAGTACTATGTTTTAAAACCATGTGAAGTAATTCCTTTCAATATACTGTTAGTTTTTGTTTTATTTTGTTTTTATTTCTTAGGAAGTGCCTTTATTTTTGTTAGTTAATCATGTAGACATTTAGGTGGTTAAAAGTCAAATCTATAAAACACATTATATGCAGAGTCTAGTTTCTCATCTTATTCCCTCTATCTTGTTCACTCTCTCCCCAGCAGGTAACATTTTGTTCTAAATATATGTAATCTCTTTTATATATATGCAAATATATATATAATATGTGTGTGTGTATATACATACCATAGATATCATGTATGTATAAGCCTATATGTATTTAAACAGGAGCTTACTGCAATAACTTTTCTCTGTCTTGTTTTCTCACTCATTGTTATACCTTGGAAATCACTTCATAGCATATTTATAGCTTGGAGAACTCCACTGTGAGCATGGACTATTATTTATGCAGACAGCTTCCTACCGATGAACACTTAAGTTGTAGCCAGGCTTTTTCTGTTCCAAGTAATGCAATTTGCACTTGGCACAGCATACACAGAAATTTTCCTATTTTTGTAAGTGTATTTTTGGGATCAAAACTTGGAAGTGGAATTTCTGAGTCAAAGAGAAAATGAAAATTTTGTAGATATTGCCAACTAACCTCCACAGAGGTTGTACCATTTTGCCTTCCCACCATAAAGGAATGAAAAGTTCTGTTTCCCCAAAGTAACATCACAGAATATGTGGTCAATCTTTTGGACTTTTTGCCATCTGATAGGTAAGAAGTGGTATCTCAACATGGTTTTAATTTACATTTCTCTCTCTATGAGCAAGATGGGACATCTTTTCATATGTTTAAGAGTCATTTGCATTTCCTTTTTTTTATGAAAGAATTCTTTCTGACTCCTCCCTTTCTATGATCTCCCTGTAGTTTCCAGGTTCCTGGTGTTCCCCTGTTCAGTCCTCAGGCCTTTAGGTACAACACTCAGCCTTGGATTTCCTACAGCTGTGCCTGCATCAGTGGTGGGAGAACAGTAAGAAAGAAAAAAGCAATAGGTGTTCTCCCCAACTCCTTAGGCTCAAAGTCCCTCTAATGAGAGAGAAAGGCTCCCCTCCTGAGAAAGTAGACACCTGTAGGCCCTGGCTGCTGTTACTGTTGCTGTCGTGGCTGCTGTTACTGTTGCTGTGGTTGCTACTGTGGGATTGCCTGAGGGCTGGTGCTTGAGAGCACAGAGAAAAGGACCACCCCCAAGAAATTTCCATTCTCCCTTAGCATTAGCCCAGCTCTAGAAGGCTTCTCCTGGACCTCTCTTTCTCTGCCTCCTGACAAGCTCTGGATATCAGGATGTCTAGAAACCAGGTTGGGGATACCAGGGAAAAAAGGGGAAATTCACAGCTGGTTTGGTGGTACTTCAAATTCTGATCTTCTCTAATTTGCCTTCTATGGTTTAAGTTAAGAAAACTTCAGGCTTTCTAGCCATATCTACTGGGAGAGAATGTGCTTACATCATCTTACCTGGAACTGGCACTCCTGCCTCAGGGATTTTCCACTTACTTTCTTCCCTGCTTGAAATGCTTTTCACCCAGATCTTTGATTGACCAACTCCTACTCATATTTCAGGTTTTAACTCAATTGTCACCTGCTCAGATAAGCCTTCTCTGACTACTCTCTATAAAGTAGCCTCTTCCAATCCTAGACACCCTTTGCCACAGTATTATGTTGTCTTCATAGCATTTATCATGACCTGAAATTATCTTCTTTACTTGCTCCTCGTCTGTATCCCCCTAAATCTGTGAAGGCAAGGACACATCTTGCTGCTTACTTTCTCACCTGCATTTAGAACATTGACATCTAGAAAGTGTTCAGTAAATAGGTGTTGAATAAAAGAATGCAAAGGAATTAAGCAGTATTGGGGTAAAATAAAATTTGTTGGCTGATGGTCTGAGGAAGTGTAATATCATTACACTGAGGCCACAAGCATGGAGTAGTGGCCATGTGGTATGGGAATAGAAATCAAAATTGTGGCCCTCATCTTGGCTGTGACTAATTTGCTCTGTGGTATTGGAAGTTTCTTCGTCTCTTTAGGTTTTAATTTTCTCATCTGAGAAATGCTAGACTGAGATTTGTTGAACATGAAAGTCCTTCCAACTTCAGCATCTTAAGCTTTTTAAATATTTAAGCCAACAGTATGCCTTTAAAATTTAGTTACATGATCCAAAAGGATCAGTTATACCAGAAGAACCTGTCTCTCCACAGTACGAAATTTTACTTTGGCAAGAAAGTATGAATGAGATAATGATGGGAAACGAGGTCTCGGTAGGTTCTGACACTGAAATGACTGACTCACTCCTGGCAGTATACATCTATTTCAATCATTATTTTTTCTTCTCCAATCCTCCAGTTAAATCTGGGTTAGTAGAGTTGCATCTCCCCTTCCCACTGTAACAGGTGTGGACCCAGAGATCCTATTATTACTAGCTTGCAGCAGACATCCTGGGCTTAAATATTTTGGTTTCCCTCAAGTTCCTTGGGAGTTTGGATTTGAGAAACCTCAGGCCAAATCCAAACACATCGAGGCCCTAGAAGTCTGCACCAGGAATGCGGTGGTATGTAAATGAATCACTTTGCTATTTATATTTCTCTCTAGTGTTGGTGTATGAATCATATCCAAATTATTTGCCACAATGGAATCAAGAGCCTTTTACAGAGAAGTCTGGAAAAAGGGCCTATTTTCTCCTTTTCTCTAGTTTCTCTCATGTTTTCATCTACTTACTGGTATTAGATGGATACTCATTCACAAAACATTTGCTACGTTCTAGACACTGTCTAGCCTTTGGGATGAATCTAGATGGAAGGAGAGCTTTTATTTTCCTTCATAAATATTTTGACCTTTTATTGCTATTCAGTTCTTCCTTTACTGCATCTGTGAATCTCTGAAGATAGTGCCTGTGGTTTCCTTAATATAAAGCTAATAAAATTGTCACTCAGAGTATTTTTAAATGACATGTACAATTATTAGATAGTCTTGCTGCTGGGCAGTGGGGCATAATTAGATTTTGCTGTCATAAAGTATTAAAGTGAGAAAGTTTATGGACTATATGTTCTGTTTGGATAGAGTTATTTTTCTTTATTTATGTGGGCCCATGTTTAAGAGTGATTCGAGGACTTCCCTGTTGGTCTAGTGGGAAGGAATCTGCCTTCCAATGCAGGGGACACAGGTTCAATCCCTGGTCCGGGAACTAAGATCTCACATGCCACGGGGCAGCTAAGCCCACGCACCACAACTACTGAGCTCATACGCCTCAACTAGAGAGAAGCCTCCACACCACAACGAAGATTCTGCAACTAAGACCGACACAGCCCAAAATAAATAAAATAAAATAAATAAATAAAGAAGAGTGATTCAGAGATTCAAAACTGAAGTGCACGATTGTCACACTTTAAGTTCAGAGATATTCATTACCGTGTTACCATACAAAACACTGGATATGATCTGATTGTTCAATATAGAGAACTGATTAAATAAATTAGAAGAGAATTCAGTACAGCCATTACAATTATTGTAGAGTTGTAGTAATATTGGAATGTGTATACAATATATTATTAAATAAAATAATTAGGTTATAGCAGCACATGACCCAGTTTTATTTATTTATATATTTTTTAACATCTTTATTGGGGTATAATGGCTTTACAATGGTGTGTTAGTTTCTGCTTTATAACAAAGTGAATCAGTTATACATATACATATGTTCCCATATCTCTTCCCTCTTCTGTCTCCCTCCCTCCCACCCTCCCTATCCCACTCCTCCAGGCAGTCACAAAGCACCGAGCTGATCTCCCTGTGCTATGCGGCTGCTTCCCACTAGCTATCTACCTTACATTTGTTAGTGTATATATGTCCATGCCTCTCTCTCGCTTTGTCACAGCTCACCCTTCCCCCTCCCCATATCCTCAAGTCTGTTCTCCAGTAGGTCTGTGTCTTTATTCCTGTCTTACCCCTACGTTCTTCATGACATTTTTTTTTCTTAAATTCCATATATATGTGTTAGCATACGGTATTTGTCTTTCTCTTTCTGACTTACTTCACTCTGTATGACAGACTCTAGGTCTATCCACCTCATTACAAAAGCTCAATTTCATTTCTTTTTATGGCTGAGTAATATTCCATTGTATATATGTGCCACATCTTCTTTATCCATTCATCCGATGATGGGCACTTAGGTTGTTTCCATCTCTGGGCTATTGTAAATAGAGCTGCAATGAACATTTTGGTACATGACTCTTTTTGAATTTTGGTTTTCTCAGGGTATATGCCCAATAGTGGGATTGCTGGGTCATATGGTAGTTCTATTTGTAGTTTTTTAAGGAACCTCTGTACTGTTCTCCATAGTGGCTGAACCAATTCACATTCCCACGAGCAGTGCAAGAGTGTTCCCTTTTCTCCACACCCTCTCCAGCATTTATTGTTTCTAGATTTTTTGATGATGGCCGTTCTGACTGGTGTGAATGATATCTCATTGTAGTTTTGATTTGCATTTCTCTAATGATTAATTATGTTGATCATTCTTTCATGTGTTTGTTGGCAGTCTGTATATCTTCTTTGGAGAAATGTCTATTTAGGTCTTCTGCCCATTTTTGGATTGGGTTGTTTGTTTTTTTGTTATTGAGCTGCATGAGCTGCTTGTAAATTTTGGAAATTAATCCTTTGTCAGTTGCTTCATTTGCAAATATTTTCTCCCATTCTGAGGGTTGTCTTTTGGTCTTGTTTATGGTTTCCTTTGCTGTGCAAAAGCCTTGAAGTTTCATTAGTTCCCATTTGTTTATTTTTGTTTTTATTTCCATTCCTCTAGGAGGTGGGTCAAAAAGAACCTTGCTGTGATTTATGTCATAGAATGTTCTGCCTATGTTTTCCTCTAAGAGTTTGATAGTTTCTGGCCTTACATTTAGGTCTTTAATCCATTTTGAGCTTATTTTTGAGTATGGTGTTACAGAGTGATCTAATCTCATACTTTTACATGTACCTGTCCAGTTTTCCCAGCACCACTTATTAAAGAGGCTGTCCTTTCTCCACTGTACATTCCTGCCTCCTTTATCAAAGATAAGGTGACCATATGTGCGTGGGTTTATCTCTGGGCTTTCTATCCTGTTCCATTGATCTATATTTCTGTTTTTGTGCCAGTACCATACTGTCTTGATTACTGTAGCTTTGTAGTATAGTCTGAAGTCAGGGAGCCTGATTCCTCCAGCCCCGTTTTTCGTTCTCAAGATTGCTTTGGCTATTCGGGGTCTTTTGTGTTTCCATACAAATTGTGAAATTTTTTGTTCTAGTTCTGTGAAAAATGGAGTGGTAGTTTGATAGGGATTGCATTGAATCTGTAGCCAGTTTTATTTTTTAAATTGTAAATAAATGTATTTGTAAAAAATATAAAAATGAGTTAAAAATGTAAAAAGTATTATGATTAGTACATGTAAATAAATAAATTATAAATAAGTAGTTTATCAATATATTATATACATATAAGTAAATGCACAGATATGTGTGTATATTTATATATGTATAGATATATATTTTACCAACCTCAAGGAAAATTCTGAATTCTCTGTAAATATTAATAATCAGTGATTATCTCTAAATTATGGGTGATTTATGGTATAACATGGTTAATCTCAAGAATTTTGGAGCTAGACCGCATGGATATAAATCCTGGCTCTACCAGCCATGTGACCTTTGTTTGGCAAGTTACATAACCTCTACATGCTTCAATTTTCCCTCTGTAAAATGAGGATGATAAAAACTATACCTGCCTCATGGGATTGTTTTGAGTAATAAGTTATTTAAGATAGGAAAAGTGCATAGAATAGTGCTTGGTATATAGTAACACTATGTAAGTATCATTACAATTTTCAGTATTATCCATATTATTAGCAACGATCATGTAGTCTTCTATACTTAGAAAACAATTCAGTAAATGTTATTTTTAACCAAAAACATATTGCATTATTGATGCAATCTTTCCAGCAATGTACCCCCCTTGTATCATAAATATATCAAGTCAGAAGGAAATGACAATGAAAATAATATGCATTAGGGTTTTTGAAGACATTATTTAAAAGCCATAAATACATTCACCCTTTTCTGTCCATTTAGTGTCAAATATAAGCGGATGATGAAGAGTTTCTCCTCCAGCAATGATGTCTAACTTTGGCACACATCAGAATTTCCTGGAGGTCTTGTTAAAACCTAGGTTGCAGGGACTCACCCCCAGAGATTCTGATTCAGAAGGTCTAGGATGAAGTATGAGCATTTCTAACAAGTTTCTACTTGATGCTGGTGCTGCTGGTTCTCAGGACCACACTTTGAGAACCACTGACCTAGAGTACCTAATGCCATAATCAGGCGGAAGGGCCTTTTTTCAGTCACTCCCAGCTGTATGATGTTCCTTCTCTCTTCCCTCCCTTTCTTCCTTCCACAAACGCATGGAGCATCTACCATGGGCCAGGTGTTAGGTGCTGGGGATAAAAAAAATGTCTTGCTTTCTGTGAGCTTATAGTTTAGGGGGAAACTTAAGCAAGTTATTTAATCTGACCTCTGATATCTTAACCAGAGAATGAAGAGTTTAATCATTAATTCCTTTTATTGGCAACTATTGGACATTTACTATGTCCCAGGCTCTACGCAAAGCAAAAACAAAACAAAGCTATTTAATTATATGATGTTTTCAGCATTCATAAATATTCTAATTGATCCTCACACCAACCACTCATGGTAGATAAGGTACGATTCACCCTCTTCCACAGATGAGCCAACCAAAGCTCAGGGAGGTCACGAGTGCCTGAGCTGGAAAGTAGCTAAGAGGGACTTGAACTCAGCTCCTTGCTTCCCATTCCAGACAGAGTCTTTCATCTACATGCCATTGTGAACTAAATTTTCTCCAAGGTCTCTTTGTGCTCTTTTAGTGACTGTGATAAATACTGGTTGAATTAAATGGTGGTCATTTTTAACATTGTTTCAAAGCTGTGGGTAATACTTTTAGATAAGCATCTGGAAACTCACTTAACATTGTTGGAAGTACAAGTCAGCAAATATTTATTGAGTATCTCATACACAATAGGGAATGTATGACGTGTTGGAGATTAAAAATATATATATATAAATATATATAGGGTCTTTCCTGGTGGCGCAGTGGTTGAGAGTCCGCCTGCCGATGTAGGGGACACGGGTTCGTGCCCCGGTTCAGGAGGATCCCACATGCCGCGGAGCGGCTGGGCCCGTGAGCCATGGCTGCTGGGCCTGCGCGTCCGGAGCCTGTGCGCCACAACGGGAGAGGCCGCGGCAGTGAGAGGCCTGCGTACCGCAAAAAAAAAAATATATATATATATATATATATATATATAATATATATATAAAAAATACAAATGTATCATAAAATATAACATTAATGTATATAACAGGACATATGTATATATGTATATATTTATATATATATAAATACCATTTACCTGATTCATATACAGATATGCTGTAGTATTTTGACACAGCTACCTTGTCATTTCATCTGTGCTTTAGTTAACAGTGGCTCAAGGGACTCATATATATTATATATAATATAACATATATTATATAAATTATATATGACTATATATTATATAAAAACATATATTACATAACTCCTGTTTTTGAAGTCTAGTAGGACAGATAAATAAAAAGGAAATATAATACTACAACATGATGTGGTAAGGACAATGACAGAAGAATGCCTAGAGTGCTAGGGGACAACAGAGTGAGGACACAAACCCAGCCTGGGGAAAGTTTCCTGGGGAACTTACATCTCAGCCGATTTGTGTGAGATGAATGAGCAAAAGCGGTGGGGAGCATGTGATCCTAGCAGAGTGATCCATAGAAACTGAGGCTCCAAGGTGTAAAACAGCAGGTCGTGTTCAGGGAGTTGTATGTTCTTTGCTGGACCTGAAATGTGATGTGTGGCTGTACAAAAGTCCGGAGAGGCGGGCGGGGGCTTAGTAAGCCACGCTTGGGCATATCCTGTATGTGGTAGGAAGACTACGTATCCTAGAGGTTCAAAGCTTGGGCTCTCAAGTCAGACAATGTATCCTTGACCCCACTTCTTGTATGTATTAGCTAGTGATCATGGGCAATTTAATCTTTATGAGCTTTGATTTTTCACAGCTGGAAAATGGGGATAATAATGCCTGCTTCTATGGGTTGTTCTGAGGATAAAATGAGGTAATGCAAGTATATCTCTTGACATAGTGCTTATTACAAAATAATCTCCCAATAAATGATAATATATGATAATGATAATGATGATGATGATGATTATTAGAAGGGATCATTATACATAACTGCCTAGTTGTGCATCATATTGTAATTATACTGGAAAGTAAACAATTGGTGATGACTCCCTGGGAATTGACTGTCTTAGAGACCACAGTAGCTTGGACAGAGAAAGCATGGACACGTTGTGTAAGTGACTTTGCATTTCTTTGTCTATCAGGAAAGGTTTACTGTTATTTACCAACAGTGGAAAGACAGAGAAATGACCATGGTTCAGCATCAGGGAGGCTGTCATTAATAATTACTTAGTTTATGCTTTGTTTTATTCATTGTGGTGGACTCTGAGCCAAAGAATAAGGAGGTAGATTTTCCATTCACATCTGAGGAAGGTCAGGCAGCCTTGAGTTTCAGGTTCCTGGTCCACGGGTGCATTGACCACCTTGTTTATTTTCCAGATAAGAGCGCTGTGCTGAAGTTCTGTCCTGAAGACGGGGGCGAGATGGGAATTGTAGACTCCTGTGTAGGGTGTCTGAAATCTGGGCTGCCTCTTGTACAAAACCCTTCAAAAATCACAGGCCCTTGGCCAGCAGGTGGTTGTGTAGCTGCTGTGCTCTTGGGAAGAATGTCTCAGCCCCTGTGGCCTAGGGACTTAGGGAGAGGAAGGCTGAAGGAGTAAGCACACAGAGTGGCCAGTACCAACAAATGGAGGGAGCAGCTCTCAACCCTTGCGCACATATTAGAAGGCACAGTGGTGATGATAGTGACCAGCAGGGACTGAACAGAGCTCTTACCTCCATTTTTTCCAGAAGTGCACCACACCCATGCTCTGATACAAACCAAGACAGAGAGAAGCCACAAAAATGACTGATGACAGTTGTCATCTTCTCACTGACCTTGTCGTCTGGGACATGAAGGTGGATTTTGTGTGGTTTATAAAAATAAAAATATGTGACATTGGGACTTCCCTGGTGGCAAGTTAAGAATCCGCCTGCCAATGCAGGGGACACGGGTTCAAGCCCTGGTCCGGGAAGATCCCATGTGCCACGGAGCAACTAAGCCCGTGTGCCACAACTACTGAGCCTGTGCTCTAGAGCCTGCGAGTCACAACTGCTGAGCCCACATGCCACAACTACTGAAGCCTGTGCACCTAGAACCTGTGCTCAGCAACGAGAAGCCACCACAGTGAGAAACCTGCGCACCACAACAAAGAGTAGACCCTGCTCACCGCAACTAGAGAAAGCCCTCATGTAGCAACGAAGATTCAACGCAGCCAAAAATAAATAAATAAATAAATTTATTTATTTTAAAAAAAATGTGACATTGCTCAAATAGGGTCACAATTTCTACTCACTAAAATAACTTTCATACAGACTTCAATTCATTGCAAGTATTGGCAAGCATCAACTCATATGCCAAAGAAGACTGGCATAGGAGTAACCTTCCCCACCTGATTGTGGGGCTTATTGACTTTCTCACTTCTCCCTTCTCTGTTCTCAGTCCCTAGCACCCACAGCACCCTATATATGGGCACAGCCTCCGCGAATGGAAGAGCATGCATTGGAGTCTTGGATGGGTGCTTTTGAAAGACCACAGACCCTGGTTGATCGTATTTCCTGCTGGTGGTCAGGAGGTTTTAGCAGGCACTGTATTTTTTTCTTTTAATGACTCTCCAGATTTTGGACTGTTATCAGCTCTGCCACTGCTGCTGTCACACAGTCTTGGCAAGAAAATGTCACACTACCCTCACCACTGCCACCGCCCACCTCCCACGCCCCTTTCTCCTTGTAAACCTCAAAGGACTCCAAGGTAAGTTGCCACCTCCTGCACTGCCCTCCACCAGTTTGACTGGTTTTTCCTGCTACAGCAGCCCAGTCTCTGAGGCCTTGGTGACCCATGGAGACCTATGCGGTTAGCAGCCATAGGACGAAAATACTCAGGTTTGGCAGGCAAACAGTAGAATTGGTCTTTTAAACTGATTCCGAGAACCTGAAGAGTGACTTTGTTGTAAAACCTGTGATTTTCCTTTTTCCTTTCCAATAAGTTGGATTTTTGAACTATACTTAGTATTCAGAACTCAAAGTCCTCTCTGTGCTCATTGATGAGAACATATTACAAAGTGAACCCTTTCTCTCACTAAGGGGCAGAGGGTTTCTGAAGAACCCTGCTGTTGTCCTTCAGATGGTAATCATATTTGACACGCTTCAACTGGCCACGATCACACCAGGTTCTTAGTACATTTCTGAACAAGGAAGAGGGAAAAACCATTCTCCCACTCTTAAAAAGAAATGTGCAGAAATTACTGATTTAATTCAAGCCTTACCTAGATAGGAACTGATTACTATAGAAAATGAGGCAAGAAACTCACATGTACTGGAATACCTACTATGTGCTAGGGACTTAGTACACATTCTCTTGTTTAATCCTCCAGCTGGCTAGCTGGCTAGCTTAGCAGGCTATCTGGCAGGCTGCCATTAATTAACATGGCAGCAGCTCCGGGAGAGCCACACCAGAAGCTGCAAGGCCAATTGAGTTGCCCAGTGTCACTTATGCCATATTCTGTTGGTTCATGTGAGTGATGAGGCCAAATCAGATTCAAGAGGTGGGGAAACAGATTCCACTTCTTGGTGGGAATTGCTGAAAAAGGGTATGCAATATAAAGGGTGGGCAGAATTATTGAGACCATCTTTGGAGATCAACTGTCACAATGGACCTGAAAAAGAGAAAGGAATAATGATAGCTGATTCATACCTGTCAAGGTGTAATATTAAATGAAAGAAGATTCAGAAACTGATTTGAGGGCTTCCCTGGTGGCACAGTGGTTGAGAGTCCGCCTGCCGATGCAGGGGACGCTGGTTCGTGCCCCGGTCTGGGAGGATCCCACATGCCGCGGAGCGGCTGGGCACGTGAGCCATGGCCGCTGAGCCTGCGCATCCGGAGTCTGTGCTCCGCAACGGGAGAGGCCACAGCAGTGAGAGGCCCGCGTACTGCAAAAAAACAAAACAAAGCGAAACGAAACCAAAAAAAACTGATTTGAGCCCCTTGCTAGAAAAGTGCAGTGTATGGGCAATTATCCACTATAAATAAGCAGAAGTAGTTTCTGTTTGTCACCATGACCTACAAAATCAATTAGGTAGATTTCATCAGGTTTGGAGGGTATGTTTGCAAAGATCAGACAAAATATGGGCAATATTGATTTGGCATGCATGGGATTCACTTGTGAGGAGCTCTCTCTAAAGAAGCCATTCTTTAGAGCAGTTAAAATTGAACTGAGGCCTGCAGACTGCTGACTGGGAGAGACAGGCCAAAGGACTGAGATGCTGTAGGCAGAGAAAAAAACAAAATGGTTTCAAATATGAGTCCTAAATTGAAAGTCAAAAGGGTGAATGCTCCTAATGACAGGTGCTGATTTGCAACTGAGCTGCTTATCACATAAGCAACTTTGAGAAGCATGCTCCTGGGTAAGCAATAAGCAGGATTTCTTTAACAATGGTTAATGATTTTCCAGGCCACACCAGGTGGACACCCTTGTTATTAGGGTCTATTGTTATTTCCCTATCTCTAAAGGCTTTCTACCGCTGATAGTTAGCTCTGATAAGCAGGGCTTCATATCTCAATGAGGTTTACTTCTTAGAATGGCCTTGGTGCCTCTGTTTCCTGGTAATGGATTCAGAAAGCAGCCAAGGAAACACGGTGACTGGTAGGGGAGGGATGGAAAAATCCATGAACTTAATTAAAATACTGTACTCGTGGGAAGAATGGCAGTAACATGAGATTGGGATGTAGAAGGCCTGGCTTTAATCTGAGCTCTTCTGCTCACCAGCTATAAAACCTTAGGTGCTTCCCTCGTTTCCATGCCCACAACAGGTAGTATCTGTAGTTTTCTCTTGAATCTAATCACTGTGCAATCCATCTCTCCTGCCATGATCCAGGCCTTCATCAACTATCTTTTGGGTTAAAGTAACACCTTTCTAGAGTTCACATCTGAACATGCTGCTCTTCCCTGTTTCTCCATTGCCTCTCTGAACACCTGAGTTTGAAAAACAAGACTTTTTATGTCTTGGACCTGTCTATCTTTGCAGGTTTACCTCTTGCCACTGCTCTCCCTCTGTGGCAGGTTGACTTTTTAAAAAATAGACTAAACTCTTCCTCCCTATATGCGCATGCTTTGCAAAAAGATTGTGTAGCTTCTCCCATCAAGAGGTAGAGTCTGTTTTCTCACCTCTTGACTCTGAGTTGTCCTTGTCACTTTGGCTTACTGAATGCACTGGAAGTGGCACTGTGTTATTTCTGAGCCCAGGCATCAGAGGCTTGGAGTGCTTTTGCTCTTTCTTTTGGAATCCTGCCACTGCCATGTGGACAAGGTCAGGCTAGCCTGCAGGGGGATGAGAGACTATTTGGAGGAGAGCCCAGCTGTCACAGCCAGGGCTATCCTAAACCAGTCTACAGCTAGCTAATGCCCAGACATGCGAGAGAGAGACTACCTGCCCAGCTCTCAGCTGTCTGCTGATACATGAATGAGCCAGCCAAGACTAGAAGAACAGCTCAGCTGAACTACAGACTCATGAGCAATAATAATGATGTTATTATTTTAAGCCACTAAGTTTTGGGTGGTTTGTTACACAGCAGCAGCTAATTGATACACCCTTAATTTAATCTCTCTGTATTGTGGGGTCCAGTCAGGCTAAATTTCTTGCAGTTTTCTATATATTGCCATCCTGATTTTTTTGTGTGTGTGTGGTACACGGGCCTCTCACTGTTGTGGCCTCTCCCGTTGCGGAGCACAGGCTCCAGACGCACAGGCTCTGAGGCCCTGGCTCACAGGCCCAGCCGCTCCGCAGCATGTGGGATCTTCCCGGACCGGGGCACGAACCTGTGTCCCCTGCATCGGCAGGCGGACTCCCAACCACTGCGCCACCAGGGAAGCCCTGATTTTTACCTTTTGATCTTTGCACAGGCTGATTCCTCTGCCTGAAATGTTCTTATCCTTCAGCTTCACCCTTTCCTTGGCTAGAGTCTGTTCATTTTTATGATTAGCGTAGATGGCTCTTCCTCTAGCAAGATTTGCCTAACCCTCATCAAGAGCAGGTTAGATGTCAGTCACGTTCTCCCATAGCATCCTGCCCCTACCTCTTTTGTAGCACTTGTCACACTGTATTGTAATTACCCTCCTCTCATCTGACTTCCCACTGTCCTTTAAATTCCTGGAGGCAGGGCTGTATCTTGTTTGAAGGAGTATTGTTTAAACCTAGCATGTCTAATATATAGTAGGGACAAAAGAGAACTTTGTCAGTGAATGAAGTTATTTTACTTCCCTGAGTTTCTGTTCCTTCATCTATAAAATGTAAGGGGTGGAAAGAATCCAATGATTCTTGATGAAAATACGTTTTGTATTGCATGCTGCCTCTGATCCATTGGTCCTGAATATCTGTAGTTCTATACTGAGAAGGATTGTGGGGCTGTGACTAGAGTTATAGGGAAGAATGTCATGATTAATGAGCTATGTCTGTTATGGTCAGGAAATAGGAAGTGACAGCAAACCTGCCAAGGATGTGGCAATCTAGGGAAAGATGATTCCTCTGACTGCTTTGAATTAGAATCTTGCTCAACCCAACCATAATCTGCACTATATATTGTGCTAATGAAGGGAAAACCAAATGTGAAACTGACTAGATGCTAAAATTAATGTCACTTGCTATGGTA
This sequence comes from Aethalodelphis obliquidens, assembly GCF_003676395.1. Classification (NCBI taxonomy): domain Eukaryota; kingdom Metazoa; phylum Chordata; class Mammalia; order Artiodactyla; family Delphinidae; genus Aethalodelphis; species Aethalodelphis obliquidens. Next base: position 1,322,634 of record NW_020837989.1, on the reverse strand, counting down.
GAGACTAGGTGCTTGCCAATCCGTTTTCTCTTCTGCCTGGGCACATATATTGGACTATGTTTCTCCAGCTCCTTGTATTAAGTCTGGGCCATGTGACTAGTTCCCACCAATGTAATATAAGCTCAGGTGATGTAAGTCACCTATGGGCTGAGCTGGTTAAGCACAAGGAAGCCTTCTTTGGGCTCTCTCCTTCTCCCTTCTTGACCAGCTCCAAAGAGAGAATTCACTGGAAGGATCTGGGTGCTTGAAAAAATGCATTCCACACTGGACTGTGATGGGAATGAGAAATAAACCTTTATCTCTCAAATCACTGAGATTTGGGGAGGTGGGGGGAGAGTTTTTACCCTACTGTGTCTGCCTACTTTTTTTCCTCTAGTTTTAGGTGTGCAGACATCAGGGAGTTAGATGCCAAATATTAATGGCATCTGTAGAAGTCAAAAAAATTACGTTTGATACTTCAAGTGTTTCAGGTCACCTAAAGTAATGACTTTATAAATTGAGATACTTTACAATATGTGCTATTCTCACCTGCATTTATTATTGCTTTTTCTACTCTTGGATTCTTTTCCCATATAAAGTGACCCACCACAGGCACATGATAAAAGCCCCACATGGAGCACCCTCCCCTGACCCTTTCTTTGCGCTGCACGGCATGCAGGTGGGATCTTAGTTCTCTGAACAGGGATATTACCTGCACCTCCTGCAGTGGAAGTGCGGAGTTCCTCCCTACCCCTTCCTTCCTTCCCTCCTTCCTTCTTTCCTTCCTTCCTCCCTCCCTTCCTTTCTTTTTAATTTTTTAAAAATTAATTTATTTAATTTTATTTATTTTTGGCTGCATTGTGTCTTTGTTGCAGCACACAGGCTTTTCTCTAGTTGCGGCGAGTGGGGGCTACTCTTCGTTGTGGTGCGCAGGCTTATTGCTGTGGCTTCTCTTGTTGCAGAGCACGGGCTCTAGGCACACGGGCTTCAGTAGTTGTGGCACACGGGCTCAGTAGTTGTGGTGCACGGGCTTAATTGCTCCGTGGCATGTGGGATCTTCCCGGACCAGGGCTCGAACCCGTGTCTCCTGCATTGGCAGGCGGATTCTTAACCACTGTGCCACCACGGAAGCCCCTCTTTTTAATTTTTATTGGGGTATAGTTGATTTACAATGTTGTGTTAGTTTCAGGTGTACAACAAAGTGAATCTGTTATACATATACATACATCCACTCTTTTTTAGATTCTTTTCCCATGTAGGCCATTATAGAGTATTGAGTAGAGTTCCCTGTGCTACCCCTTTCTTTTGATATGTTACCCAACAGACCCTGCAGGTAAAAAAGTTTATTGTTCTTTAAGCCGAATAAGGTAATGACTTCTACCCTCAGATTTCCTGCCTTCCACAATTTGATTGCAAAAGTTTCTGAAGCTCCTGACAGAAACAGAAAATGTAGATTTAAAATATTCATGCCTTTCTGTCCGCAGCAGCATGGGTTCATGAACATGCATATCCAGCCAGTCAGCTGTTGCCTTCTGGTTCAGGCTACAGGACACAAAGTGGGAGAAGTTGACCTTTCCTATATCTCTGTCCTACAGTCTTGGGCCTCTTACCTCCTAAGTTCCTAGATATCAAGCCCTCATTCTTCCCCCAATAATTATGGTCCCCAGAGCTGCCTGTTCTTCATACAGTAAAATGTTTTCCCCGATGATCCCAGCAAAACTTCCCCATCTGTGGCCCACCTCTCTCAGTCTGCTCTCTTTTCAATGCACTAATCTGATCAATTTTGGTGAACTAATGACTTACTGGGTACCTAGTAAGAGAAGTGGCTTTCCTTCACCTCTCATGTAATAAATGAACATCTCCATAGTAACTCATGGGTTACTTGATGTTGTCTAAACTAGAAGTTTCACACTGGGCCTTTTAGGCCAGTAAGGAAAGAAGGAAGGCTCTGAGACTGACCACTGCGGGGAGGTCCTTGGACAAGCATGGCCTCCTGACATTCCTCAAGTCACCCTTTGAAGGTAGTGGTGTGACCTGCCAGTGCCCAGGGCCAGCCCAGTGTGTATGCTGTGATGCTGGAGGAGACTAGAGTGATGGAGACAACAGGAGTTTTGATGGAATGGGCAGCAGGATTTTAATGTGTGCCAGGGTGCATGTAAAAGGGCTGTCTGAGTGAAGGTCAAAGGGTGGTGTATATTTCTGTTAAAAACAGGGCAGGAGTAGGGCACTGGGACTCGGTGGGGATAGAGAGTGGTTTTAGAGTGTAACAGGCTAACAAGAAAATGAGGCCACTTGGAGTTTGTTTTTTCCATGAGTGATGGATTTTCGTGGGTGTCATAGAGTGGGCCTGAGGCTTAAATTTGCCTATGACTTTGGTTGACAGGGGGAGCCCACACCGCCACCGGCACTATACAAGGTCATATTTATTGAGTCCTTGCCATGTGCCCATGGTTCATTTATTGCTCCCTACAACTCTTTGTGGTCTCAGTATCATTATCCCCTATTTATAGATGAGGAAATGGCAGTGAAAAAGTAACTTGTATGAGGTTAGCAAAGTGGCAGAAACTTGAGCCCTGTTCTTAACCACCACACCTTACTGTTAAAAGCATCCCCGAGAGGTAAGGGGGGACAGAAATCTTTCTAGGGCCTGGACCTCCTGTTATCAGGCTTGCCTTTTTCTTGATAGGTAGGGGAAAGCCTAAAGGGTGAGGGAGTCAGTGCCGAGCTGTTCAGTCAGAGTCAATGCTGGCAGCGAGGATACCACCAGCATCTTTGGCTGGCCACACTCTCTCCGGGCAAGTCTTTGCCACCAGTATCCTTTGGCCGATTTGAGAAAGCGAGCTGCCAGCTTGCATAAGATAAAGCCTCATCAGTGCCAGAGGAAGGGAAACATCAAGGTGAAAACCCTAGAGAGTCTGGGATTGTCATAAACCTCGTTGGTCAGGCAGGGTCTCCTGATAGAAGATTCTCCAGCCATTAAATGGTCCTGGAGGAGGCTGACATGCTGCCCTTCAGAGAGCGAGGTGATGACAAAAGACATGCAGACATAACTGTACATATGTGAGTGGAAAATCCATTGTGACAACAGGCTGCAGGATGGACTTGGCCAACTGGCTGGATCTTGATTGCCACGGCATGTCTGGAGAAGTCAGCCGTGGCTCCAGTCCTGGCCGCCAGTGTGCGGGAAGTGGTTCAGCAATCAGGTCTTTCAAAATCAGTTTAGCTCATGCTCCAAAGTCCGGGCTGTAATTGACAGCAATTTCCTCCCTGGTTTCCTGAACTGTTAGATAAGAGTGCTGAACTGTTTTAAACCTTTTTGAGGCCAGGACTCACCTTCAAGTGGAATGTTAAGAGGCACATGCAATGAGATTTGACTTAATTCTAGACCTTTCCTTCCCTCTAGTATGAATAATTAGCAGAGCAATCCCCACCTTTGGTACCTGGAGTTTATGTATAGTGATCCAAAGAGGGAAATAAAGAAGCCCGTGCCCAGTGGTGGTGGAGTAAAAAGATTTCTACCCACCTTCTGTGTTTTATGAAATGGGGATGACAATAATGAACTCTGCTGGATGGGTACAGACCAATTAGTCCAAGTTTATAAAGCTCAGAGTCTTATTACAGCTTTCCTGCTCGAGGAGAGTAGGCAGGACCATCCTGTGACTCTGCATGTGAAACTAATCAGATCCTCCAGCTCTTCAGACCCCTTGACAATCTTGGGCTACTTGCATCTCCAGGTTAAAGGAGGCTGTTGCTTTTTGGATACTAATCAGTTGTGAAAACTTTTGATCTCTTGGAAACGAAAACCCCGTTACAATTGCCTTATTCTGAGAGTGGTGAGAGCTGAACAGGGGAGGTGCAGAGAGGCTGGCTTTGCTGGAATGAGTAGTGTGTTTAGCAGTTGTGAGCTTTAGTTCTATTTTCCTTGGGGCTCTGTGGGATCCTGGAGAATCACTTACTATTTCTAAGTATTTTTCCTCCAAATGTGATCTGAATTTTGTCTTATCTCCCCTGGGAGAAATTGGAGAAGTTATTGTGATAAAACCGTAGATCATCACAGCTTGTAGATTTAAATTAGAAAAGCTTTGCATACATGTTTTCTGGGTACCATATATATATATATATATATATATATATATATATATATATGCTTATGTATACATATGCATACTGTTTTCCTACGGTGCTATTTTAGCCATACTAGGTACTTTTTAGGGATGAAAATTATTCTTCTACATCATGGCTTCTCAGCAGTGGCAGTGTTGACATTTTGGACCAGATCATTCTCTGCTATGGGGGGGACTGTTTAGCAGCATCCCAGGCCTCTACCTAGTAGATGCCAGTGGCACCCTGTGAAATTAATTAAACAAGGAAGCCATTAAGTTGAGGTGGTTCTAATGCCTTACTTAGTCTATGTAAGCAACCACGACTAAGGCTGTAAATGCCCCAAGGTTGAGGTATCAAAGCCTAAGGCTAACCAAGCACAAACAGCTAACCTAGGCTTTCCCAAATAGGGCAACCACTTAAGCCATAGCCAATCAAATACTTTCCTTGTGTTGCTTCTGTGGTCTTATCTCTAAAAGTCTTGCCCCCAGCTCCTGTTGGAGGAGGTTCATAATCACTTCCCATTTGGTACTGCCCAATACGAATTGATTTTTGTTCAAATAAACTCTTAAGAATTTTAATATGCCTCAGTTTATCTTTTAACAACCCCTAAGTCATGACAATCAAAAATGCCTCCAGACATTGCCATGTGTCCCCTGGGTAGGATTGCCGGATTTAGCAAATAAAAATACAGGGTGCGTAGTTAAATTTGAATTTCAGAGAAACAATGAATAAATTTTAGAATGTGTAAATTTAACTGGATACTATATTTAATGTGGTAACCTACCTGGGGGGACAGTCTCCCCCTAGTTAAGAGCCACTCTTCTAGATAAAGATTTGCATTTATCAGTGAACTCACATTACCAACAACCTCATCCTCCTCTTATTCCTGCCCCACTTTTCTTTCTTTCTCATCTCTCTCCCTAATTCCAGCCCTTATGATACACGATAACATAAATTACATTGTGGTTCTCACAACAAATTGTTGCTAGACTTAGGCATGAGAGCAAATAGAAACAAATTACTACTATATGTGTAGTATTATGATAAAATGGGAGTCAGTCAAAAAAACAAAAAAACAGTGTAGGCAATTCAAAATCATTCCTCTCCAAGCAGAACCCTTCCACAAATGGCACAGGACCCAGTCAGGCCTTTGAGGAAATGGAACTCTGTGTGCTTCCAAAGTCTCCACAGACCCTTTGAAAGTCAAGCCCAGGAGTCACTGTGAATTTTCCTTTTTGCCATTTAATCAACAGACAGTTTTTGAGCACTGACTGTGTCAACCAGGTGCTGCATGGCATACAAATAAGGAAAAGGCACAGTTTGTGCCTGGTAGAGAAGAAGAAGCAGGTTGTCCCTCCATAGAGGGGTACTTGCTGATAACAGGTGGCACATTCCCAGGGCCTAATCAAGATGCAGATGAGAAGCAAAAGGAGAAACGGATAACAGTGGGCAGGGTGGGAATCAGGAAAGCTTTTGTAGAGTAGTTAAGACGCAAGGATGGGTAGAGTTTGGGGCGGGGGTAAACGGAGTTAGCTGGAGACCTGGGACTGCCTCCTGAGGATCAGTGATTTGGTGCTCAGAGCAGACCAATAATATGGTGATCCTTTAAATTGATAGTCCTTAAATATTTGTTCAGGATCAGTTCAGAGGTGAAGTGGAACATGCATGGGGGAGGATCAGAGAGGAGGCTAGCTTCTGTTAGCCTTTAGTCTCTCCGTGATTGTCTCCAACAATTTATTATTGCTCCACTTTGCAAAACAAAAGTTAATTACACCACTAGTTTATTTATTTATTTATTTTAATATTTACTTGTTTGTTTGGCTGCACGGGGTCTTAATTGTCGCACGCGGCATCTTCTTTGCAGCATGCAGGATGGGCACGCGGGGTCTTTAGTTGTGACATTCGAACTCTTAGTTGCAGCATGTGGGATCTAGTTCTAGGGATGGAACCTGGGCCCCCTACATTGGGAGCGCGGAGTCTTAGCCATGGGATCATCAGGGAAGTCCCTAGAGCAGTAGTTTAGAGACGATCTTTTGGTACTGAGCTTGCTCTTTGATGGGACCCTTGCTCCCTATGCCCTCTGCAAGCAACTTATCCTCAATGTTTCATCCAATTCCATGTGGAGCTTTTAGTGAGACAAGGTCTCCACTTTCTTTGATTTGTCATTGTATTTCAGTGCCTCTTATAGATTATTAATTGCCCAACTTAGTCCCCTGTTAACCCAGCTCTAAAGCTATCAGGATACTATTGACACATATGCTGTGATTAACCATTTATGTAGTGTTCATTCTTTGAAAAGGTCTTCACCAAATCCTCCGTGAAGGGCTTTTGCTAGTGGTGGCAAGATACAGTTGTCCCATGGAAGGAGTGTTAGATTGGGAGGCAGAAGGCTAGCTTTGAGCTCTGGCTTTGCAACTAACTTGCTGAATGTTCTTTTGTAAGTCACATCCCTGCCTTGGACTCCCATTTATTCCTCTAAAAATGGGAGGTTAGATTAGAAAAGGGTGGCAAAACAGATTTTATCTGGCTGATTGGTAACACCTCCCTTGAATGCCTCATAGAGAAAGCTTTTTAGAACACATCTGGGCTCCGAAAGAAAGAATAATCAATTAGCACTGTCTACCATGGGTGAAAACAAGGGACGGTGGTGGTGATGATAGCATGGGTGCCTCATTTTTAATATCCCTTGGTCAAATAGGCTCTAAGAAATTCCAACTGGGATTCTGAAACCTAATGCGATTATTTGTTAAATATTCAAAGAGATTTTCTGTATTCAGAATTGGGATTCTGTGAACTTTCTCAAAATTACAGTTGGGTTGTTTAGAGCAGAGGAATAGCTATAATTCTTTGCTTCATTTAGGACAGCTTTGCTTCTAACCTGCCATCAATTGGATCTATACATCTGTGGTTTTTCTTGAAGTGGGGAATTTTTACACTGATAGAGTCATCTTTTCGCTAAGCCCACAAGCACACATTGACATTTTTCATTATTAAGTGATAGGATCCTAACCAAAACAAAATAAAACAAAAAGTCAAACAGTATAAACCAAATTAAAATGTAAACTACAGGCTGAGTGAAAATATTTGTAAATATTTACCTAAAATATATTAAAAGATAAAGAACTCCTAAAATCAACAAGAAAAAGATAACTCTGTATAAAAAGAGCAAAGACTATAATCATAACTGAAAGAAGAAATGTAAATCTCTTGACATATGGAAGATAGAAAGATATAAAAAAGCAAGATGCCATTTTTCTCTATCATATTGGCAAATGATATTCAGTGTGGACGACGAAAGAAGGCAGAAAAGGGTATAAATTGACATAACCATTTTGGAGGACAATTTGGACTCATCCATAAACACTTGAAATGCATATGTCCTTTGACCCAGCAATTTTAATTCTAAGAATTTACCTAAAAAAATACTGGTTAAAAAAAATATATATATATAGATAGATAGATAGATAGATAGATAGATAGATAGATATAGATATAGATATATACTCAAGGATATTTATTGGAGCACTTTTAAACACCTAATAGAGTCAACTTAAGTACATATAATCAATAAAGGAACAAAGAAAGCATGATACGCCTATGTTGTAGTATACTATACGTGCTAGATTATGCTGGGTCAGCTTGGTTTAACTGGGAGTCATTTCCCAGACTTCCCTTCCCTGTATGGTTCTGTGTTAAGAGTTGGCTGAAAGAGGAGATTTTGTGAGATTGGGCAGGTGGCAGTGAAGAAGTGGCCATTACTCTCAGAGGGTTGTTGTGGTCAGTCGTGGTGACAGACAGGTGCTGGTAGGGTTCCAGTTTGTCGTTGGTGCTCTCAGGTCTTCCTAACTGTGGGTCCCAGACTGAGCACTAGATGCTTGGCTGTGGACCCACAGAGGCAGTAGTAACACAGAAACAACAGCTTTCCATAGACCTTTCCACAAGCTTCTTATTTGTGGTCATACTTCAGAGGCTGATTGCTCTTGGCTTCTCAGATTAACAGGTTAGTGGTTCTTCTGATCATCTGGTTTTCCCTACTTGACCTTTATTTCTTTCACAGTTTCTTTCACAATGGTGTAAGATCTGATTTCTATATTAAAGTATTTATTTTATAAAGTATTTATTTTATATACTCAGAGTGATTTTGCTTCCCCGACCGAACCCTCTCTGATACGGTTATTGGTACTGGAATGGTTCCAGGAAATCAAACCATAAAGATTGGAATCTGGAATTAGCTGTTTGATCAGATTTGATTTTATGGCATAAATGAGCCTGTTGCCAGTGGTAAATGGGACACTGAGGTATATAGTGGCAAATCACTTACTTTACTGATCACCTGTAGTCACCTGGAGCCAAGTGCCTATGGAAGGCAAGATAACCAAGTAGCTGCTACCATAAAACACTGTAGTGGAAGTAAAAATTTAAGGACTGCAGTTGATTAACTACTTCAAGGTCACCAGAGAATTTGGAGAAAGAAAATAATAAACTCAGGGATTTTAATTCTTAGCGCAAAGGCCAAGTAAGGAAACACAAATCTTCTATGACTTCTCTGAAAAAAAGAAAAAAGCTTATCTTTTGTAGCCATGGGCTTAGGTTTTTGAAAATCAGACCCGAAGTCTAATCCTGTGAGTGGCTGAATTACAACACAAATGGAGTTCGCAAGTCTCACAAGGTCTCGTATGTTAAATTTATGCTTCGTGTTGGCAGGAGTGGGATCCTGAAAATTAAGATGGGGATATATGGGTAGATTCCAGTAAAGCTCAGCACTTTGAACCTCCAAAAGTTTTTTTTATATTGGTACAATACTTTTTTTTTTTTTTTTTTTTTTGCGGTACGCGGGCCTCTCACTGCTGTGGCCTATTCCGTTGCGGAGCACAGGCTCCGGACGCTCAGGCTCAGCGACCATGGCTCACGGGCCCAGCCGCTCTGCGGCATGTGGGATCTTCCCGGACCAGGGCACGAACCTGTGTCCCCTGCATCGGCAGGCAGACTCTCAACCACTGCACCACCAGGGAAGCCCTACAATACTATTTTTAAAATACAATTTTAAAGGTTACACTCTACTTACAGTTATTACAAAAACATTGGCTATATTCCGTGTTGTACAATACAACCTTGAGCCTATCTTACACCCAATAGTTTGTACCTCCCACTCCCTGGTCCCCATAGTACCCCTTCCTCCCTCCCCACTGTAACCACTAGTTTGTTCTCTATATCTGTAAATCTCCTTCTTTTTTGTTATACTCATTAGTTTGCCATATTTTTTAGATTCGACATATAAGTGATATCATACAGTATTTGTCTTTCTCTGCCTGACTTTCACTTAGCATTATGCCCGCTGAGTCCATCCATGTTGCTGCAAATGGCGAAATTTAATTTTTAAAAAAATTTATTGAAGTATGGTTGATTTACAATGTTGTGTTGCTTTCTGGTGTACAGCAAAGTGATTCAGTTATATGTAGATATACATATATATATATATTCCTTTTTATTTTATTTTCCATTATGACTTATTACAAGATATTGAATATAGTTCCCTGTGCTATACAGTAGGACCTTGTTGTTTATCAATTCTATATATAATAGGTTACATCTGCTAATCCCACACTCCCAATCCTTCCTTCCCCCATCCCTCCTCCCCCTTGACAACCACAAGTCTGTTCTCTATGTCTATGAGTCTGTTTCTATTTCATAGATAATTTCGTTTGTGTCATATTTTAGTTTCCACATATAAGTGGTATATGGTGGTTGTCTTTCTCTTTCTGACTTACTTCACTTAGTACGAAAATCTCTAGTTCCATCCATGTTGCTGCAAATGGCATTATTTCATTCTTTTTTATGGCTGAGTAGTATTCTGTTATATATATATACCACATCTTCTTTATCGGTTCCTCTGTGGATGGACACTTAGGTATTTCCCTATCTTGGCAATTGTAAATAATGCTGCTATGAAAATTGGCGTGTATGTATCTTTTCGAATTAGCATTTTTGTTTTTTTGGATATATACCCAGGAGTGGAATTGTTGGGTCATATGGTAGTTCTATTTTCAGTTTTTTTGAGAAACTTCCATACTGTTTTCCACAATTTACATTCCCACTGACGATGTATGAGGGTTCCCTATTCTCCATATCCTTGCCAGCATTTGTTATTTGTTGAACTTCCAAATTTTGCTGAACATTTTTGGTCAGTAGCAGTGACCTTCCATATTGGAGAAGTCTAGTTTCCCTTGACTGAAGAACCTGTAAGAGCCTCTCTTGAGGTGGTAGCTTTACAGTGGAATACTGATCCTCCTCAATACCTACCTCTCACCACTCTCATTGCCTATAGACTTAACCCAGACTTAGTTTTGGCAGGTACCAGGAGGTCAGGTACAAAGTGTAACTCATGGGGAAGGATCATAAGTGCCAAAAATTGTGGAAGATTTTGTCTCTCTATATTTTTTATATATGGAAATCCAGGGAATATGTTAGGGAATGAATCTGGATGGGTGAGGGTAAAAGGAATATTATGCCAGATCCAGTCACATTTATAAGTTTGGGTGCACAAGAAATTTTGTATTTAACATGGGGTGGAATCAAGGAACCACTGGACTCACTGTGAAATGGACCTGAGTCATAAGTCCCTTTTTTAACTGGTGGAATCATGCATCATGCATTTCCAAGAATTAGTGTTAGTTCAGTAATCTCTAAAACTACATGATCTAACTTCCCACAGAAGTGGGAAAAAATCTATATATGTGTATGTACGCACACACACACACACACACACACACACACACACAATTCATGTTAATTCATTCATTAAAAAAAGTCTGGAAAGCCTCACACCACATTGTTAATGGTGGTTAATTTGGGATTGGGATTTGATGATGGTAGTCAGAGTGATGAATAGATTTTGCCTTTTAAACTCCTTTATTGTTTAACTTTGTTATAATGAGCAAATATAAAGGTATATTTGAGGGAAAAAACCTTCAAAAATAATAAATATTAGAATTTTGGAAAATACAAATAGGGCAAAGGAAAATGTATAGTGTCTGTACTTCTGTAATCAAATATAATTTCTTAAACATTTTATTTAAATTTCTAGTCTTTTCTCATGCTTTCAAAAACAACTGTTTAGTATAATTGCCATAAAATTAATTGCACATATATAAAGTGCTCAATTTGATGAGTTTGACATATGCCTACCCCTGTGAAAGCATCACTGAAATCAATGTAATGAACATATTCATACTTCTCAAAAGTTTCTTTATGTCCCCTACTATATTCCCCAGCAACCATTGATCTGCTTTCTTTTACTATAGTTTATTTTGCATTTTCTAGAATTTTGTATAAATGGAATCATACAGTATTAGTCTTTTTTGTCTGATTTCTTTCACTCAGTTTGATTATTTTGAGGTCCATCCATGTTGTCATGTGTATCAACAGTTTGTTCATTTCTATTGTTGAGTAGTATTCCATTGTATGGAATTCCAATTTGTTTATCCATTCACATATTGGTAGACATTTGAGTTGTTTCCAGTTGCCTATTACAAATAAAGCTGCTGTGAACATTTGCATATGTCTTTCTTTGTACATATACTTTCTTTTCTCTTGGGTATATACCTAGGAGAGAGAAATGTCTGAATTTTATGGTAGGTATATATTTGACTTTTTAAAAAAACTGTCAAATTTTTTTCAAAGTTGTCCTACCATTATGCATTTCTACCAGCAATGCATGCAAGTTTCAGTTACATCTTTTTTGTGTGTGTGGTATGCGGGCCTCTCACTGTTGTGGCCTCTCCCGTTGCGGAGCACAGGTTCCGGACGCGCAGGCTCAGCGGCCATGGCTCACGGGTCCAGCCGCTCTGCAGCATGTGGGATCCTCCCGGACCAGGGCACGAACCCGTGTCCCCTGAATCGGCAGGCGGACTCTCAACCACTGCGCCACCAGGGAAGCCCTCAGTTACATCTTTATCAACACTTGGTAGTGTCAATCTTTTTAATTTTAGCCATTTTAAGAATTGTGTAATGACATCCCATTGTGGTTTAAATTGCATTGTCCTAATTACTAATAATGATGAGCACATTTTTGTGTGCTTATCTGCTATCTGTATATCTTTTATTTTGGTGAAATGACTGTTCAAATATTTACATATGTTATCATTTTTAAGCTATTATTATTGAGTTCTGAGTGTTTTTTATATTTTTTAGTTACAATCCTTCATCAGGTAACTATTTTGCTGATATTTTCTCCCAGTCTGGGACTTGCCTTTTCAGTTTCTTAATAATTTCTTTTTTATTTTGTAGAGTAAAAGTTTTTCATTTTGATTGTATTCATGGGTCTGAGTTAAATGTTTACTCCAAAGTCTCCTATGTTTTCTTCTTGAAGTTTTATAGTTTTGGTTCTTACATTTAGCTGTAAGATTCCTTTTGACTTATTATTTGTGTATGGTATAAAGGAAGGATGAGGTTTATTCCCTTGTATCATTTGTTGAAAAGATTATCCTTTCCTGTTTGAATTGCCTTGACATTCTGGTTATCAGTTAATTGAGTTTGTATGTGTGGATCTCTTCTTGGAGTCTCTGTTTTGTTCAACTTATCTGTAAGTATGTCTTTTTATTAATACCACATTTTCTTTTTAAGATAGCTTTATAATAACTCCTGAAATCAGGTAGTGTGTGTTCCGTTACTTTGGTTTTTTTTTTCAAAATTATTTTCCTTATCCTTTGCATTTCTGTTTAGATTTAAAAATCAACTTCTGTCAATTTCTGTAAAGAAACTGGGATTTATGACTGGGATTACATTGAATCTATAGGTTAATTTGGGGAGAATTTACGTCTAAATACCAACAGTGCATTTCATTTTGATTTGGTTTTTACATAACTGAATAGCGTAGTTATAAGTAAATATGTGACTTTGAAAAGGGATGAAATTAGGAATTGCTCATAGAGCAAAGTTATCTTGCCCACAGGGACTGAACTCATGGCTTTGACATTAGAAGTATGGTATTGTTAGCAGCTATTCCTTAGCTTAATTCAAATAAAACATGTTTGGTCAAAATTAAATCTACTTTTTTGCATTGTACAAAAAGAAAATGTTGATGTTTGTTGAGTATGATTAGCAGAATACGTCTAAAAACTGTCAGACCACCCAGATGGCAAATATGTGAAATAATCCTGTTATTACCTTGTGTCTTCCTCCCCACCATGGCAGAAATCATTCATCAATCACAGCATTCTTTCTCAAAGAATGTGCAGCACACAGGTACTGATTTTTGGTTAGTGGTTGTCCTCAATGAATTCAGTTTGTCTTTTCTGCAGTATAGGGAATTCCTCCACCACTGATGGGGGTTGAGTTGACTTCTTATGCTAAAGTCTTATGCAATCTCTGCATTCCTTTCACCTGGATCCATTAGGCCAAGGATATTCCATTTGTTTTTGCAGCTCAAACTCTTTGGGCAACTTTTGAAGAAAGTGTATTTGGTTAAAGGTTTTCCTTATTGACTCTAGCCCATCCCTGCATGGGGATTCAAGTGGAATCAATACAATGGGAGCTTTAAATAGTGTATAATGACTTAATTGCAAGGATTTGAACATACTTGTAGGAGCCCTTGATCCCACCTTCTACACTGAAGCCTTTAGACCTTTTAATGACCCTTAGGTGCAGCTGAAAATATGTCCATTGTACTTACAGCCCTGATTTCTAGGGCACTCTACTTCAGACTCCCCCAGTCTGTCATCCTGTGAGGTCAATACTCCTACCAATAGTTTGCCCCTTTGGTTTCTTTCTTGTGACTTCTCTGAGAGAATAGGTGCCAGGAATGCAGGCTAGTTTGGGAGGGTGAGGTACATGGATAGATTCCATTTTAGGGTCGTTGAGTTGAGATGAGGTGGTAATGGGATATCCAGGTAGAAAAGAGTTGCAGATTTGGGGTTTAGGAGAAAGGTCCATGTTAGAGATTATAGATTTAGGAGACATTTACACATAGGTGACTGTTTAAGAGGCTATGGTAGATTGAAATCACCATCACAGGTGGAAATGTACATAGAGAGAGGCCTACAGCTGGACCTTGGGGACACTCACATTTGAGGGATAGAGGAAAAATAGAGGAGGTTGAGAAGAAACGATGGGGAGAAAAGCAGCATCGCCACATTGGGACCCTTCCCCATTCCTGCTTGGCCATCAAAACTTTGCATACACAGCCGATAGAATAGTGACTGGTACATAATTGGTATTTAACAAACTTCTGTTGAATGACGGAATGAGTAGAATCCAAAAGAGATTTTCTAGGAGAAACCTAGGGTTGACAGTCTCCAATGTTGAAGCAAGGCTGGAATGAATGAGGAAAGGCTTCATTGAGAAAAGGATTTTAGATTTGGGGATTAGACAATTACTAGTGACTTTACAGTATGCAGATTATAAACTCCTATCATCTCACACTTAGGTTAGGAACCTGTAAAGTGCAGATGATAAGACGTAATTCCCTGGATTAATGTGAGGATTCAGTGATATAACCTGTAAACCATGTTAAGTACTTAGTTCAGCCCCTCATTAATTCATTAAACTAATATTTAATTAGTGTTTACTAGGGCCAGGTGTAGTTGTATTATCTGCGGAAAGACCAGTGAATAAAACAGAGTTTGTGCTTTCATGGACCCGATAGTCAACCTGGAGTGGGGACAGATAATAACAAACAAAAACATCTGAGAGTGACAGATGCTGTGCAGAAAGTAAAGGATGATGATCTTATAGAGAGCGATAGGATGGCTACTTTAGGTAGATTGGACAGGTAGATTGGACTCGAGGAACTGATATAAACTGAGAGCTGAAAGATGAGCCGATATTGATGATGATGATATGATTCTCTTCTTCCTCTTTTTATTTCCGTTTCTCTCTTTCCACTTCAACAACAGTGCTCTAGTGCTATATAGGTATGTGAGGCAGGTGAACACACCTGCCTCACGCACCATCCTATCTCATCACATCACTTTCAAGCTTGAAACCCTTCCATGCCTCCTGAGTGACTTTGCAAGTTGTTATCTGGACTATACCATCAGAGAAAAGTGCTGCTCCCGCATTAGAAGCTTGCTGGCGGCTCCACATGGTGCTTTAGAAAAGGCATCCTTGCCCGAGGCAAAGGCATTTACACCTTCCAGGGACACATATGATTAGAGACTGGCAGAGGAGATGCAGACACAGACACAGAGGAGGGGGTGGATAGGAGGCTAACAGGAACTTAATCTGTTAGAAGAGGAAAGGCCTTTGAAAAGTGAATTAACGATATTTATAGCTGCATCAGGTAAGTAGCTGGAAAGAGCTCGCTGATAATGAAGGCAAGGTTGAATTCCCATAGGGACCAGAAAGCTTCATGTGGAGAAACTATGCTACTCATTCTCTGCCTATGAGACTTAGGTAAACACTCAGAATCTCAGTTCCCCAGTCTAAAAGGGGGCATGCATCTCACCTGCCTGTCCCATATGTCATGAGGAACAAATGAGAATGGATAAAGTGCTTTTTAAAATCATAAATTTTAAATATGACCTATTATTATTACTGATTACATGATTATTTTCATGGCCATAGATACCCTCCTCCCCTACTTCTTCTGTAGTACATCAGCTGGCTGTTTCTCATAGTGGAGATTCAACCACACTGTGAATGCTCCTTATAAATCAATCTATATTAGCCCTTGAATAGGCCCGTTATATTGACACTGACAGTCAGGAAGATTATTTTCATAGAAAGAATACAACATATATTCTCAAGTGCTGGTGCTTGGGTCTATTCTACACTTGTTTTGGTTAAATCTTTTTCTTATTTTAACGTTATACTCAATTACAGTGCTCCTAACCACTAATTACTAGTGTGGAATTTCCTGTTTCCTCCTCATGATTGAATCCTAGACCGAGTCACCCCTGATCTTTCTTTTTTTTTTCCTGATCTTCAGAGGACTAGTAATTAGGCCATTTGGTGTCCACTACCCGGCGATGACAACGATATGGCACTAGTGCCTCCCCTCCAATTCCCTGCTCATTGTGGATGCTTCTAATTGATTATTGCACTTTCTCCTATTATTTTTTTCATTAAAAAAATTTTTTTTTGTGGTATGCGGGCCTCTCACTGTTGTGGCCCCTCCCGTTGTGGAGCACAGGCTCTGGACGCGCAGGCTCAGCGGCCATGGCTCACGGGCCCAGCCGCTCCGTGGCGTGTGGGATCTTCCTGGACAAGGGCACGAACCCGTGTCCCCTGCATTGGCAGGCGGACTCTCAACCACTGCGCCACCAGGGAAGCCCCACTTTCTCCTATTGATGTGGCTTCACAGCTCTGTCTAATTTGGTAACCACTGGTCACATGCAGCCATCAAACATTTGAAATGTGGCTCGTCCAAATAGACGTATGTTTTATAGGTAACATTCATACCAGATCATGAAGACCTAGCACAAAAGAAAAAATATAAAATATCTCAATAATTTTTATATTGATTACATGTTGGAATGATGATATTTTGCATGTATTAGGTTAAACAAAATATGTTATTAAAATTAATTTTACCTGTTTCTTTAAACTTTTTTAAAGTGGTTACTAGAAAATGTAAAATTGTATGTGGTATTCACACTTGTGGCTCGTGTTTTATTACTAGAGTACGGTCCTGCTTTCAAATCATTCTTAAGACAGTTCTTTAGGCAGTCAATTACCAATAAACCAGAAATAAAAGCAGTCATGTTTTATGGAAGTGGGAAAGAGATCAACACATTTTGAGTTTTTAGTTTTAGAATGAAAAAAAGAACCTTCAAATGTATTTAGTTTAGTGGTTCCCAAACATGTCTGTGCTTTAGAAAATCCCGGGATCTTAAATTGTAAAATGATAGATTTCTTGGTTCCGCCCCTGAAGATTCTGGTTTAGTAGGTCTGGCTTGGAGCCCCAGATTGTGTATTTTCAATAAGCAGCCCTGGAGATCCTGATGTGCAGCTCAGGGTTTGAGAACCCCTGAGCCAGAACTTTTTTACATTTCAATGAAGGGACTTTCCTGGGGTGACAAATTGTTATTGGCAGAGCTAGGACCAGAGCACATGTTCCTCATGGATTATATTTTGTACTACAGATCCCTAGAGTATTTTGTACTACTGTGACCTATGAGTCTTCTCAGCACTCAGGTTAGAATGAGGAAGTCAGGGTGCATCTCAGCAGGCAAGCATACTTCTTTCGCTTCCTTATTTGGAGAAAGCCCGGTTTGGCTCAGCAACCCCCTCTGCTGTCAAAAATCCCTAGCGCAGCTTGGCACAGCTGGCTTTGGGGAAGGGAGGCCCGAGGGGAGTTAAAAACGAAGGATGTAGCAGAAAGGACAATAGAATCAGGGAACTTATTTGCAGTCAGGTGGTGGTCAAGAGGAAATGTTGCAGTTTAAGACCCATAGAGCCAAACCAGCCAGTAGAGGTTTTTTACCTGACTGCCTCCTGGTCTAGAGGAGGGTATTTGGACAAATCATTTCACTTCTCTGGGCCTCAGTTTCTTCCTCTGAACAGGGGGTAGAATGACATGCTCTGCTTCCCCTCCCTCACTGGAGACTATTTTAAGAGTCTAATAGAATAATGGGAATGTTGTTACTAATGTTTTGGTTCACTGGCACACCACTGGTTAGAGATGGAGCAAGACTTTGAACCTTGGTCTCCCAGTTAGTTAATTGTGTATTATACAATTTCAGCTAACAAAGGAGAGATGTGTTCAGCTGCTTCCAGGGGATGGGGCAGGATAAAATTACAAGGGAGGTTGAGGCTGGCCTCATGCCTAGATGAATTAAAGCCAGGTAGCTATCCTCTTATTTATACATCCATTCTTTATTTATTCAGCTTATATTTATTGAGCACCTCTTATGTGATTGAAACCATGCAAGGCATAGTGATACTAAGTCAAATTAGATATGGTCCTTGTTATATCTATGGTTCTCTTTGTAACTCTGAATATTTCCTTTGTCCGAAATATTCTTCACTAGCTGTCACAGTACACAAGTAACATGGCTGGGTGAAATAATAATAGCTGCCATTTACTGGGAGCTATGTGCCAGGCACAGTGCTAGGCACTTTCCACAAACTACCTCAGAGAGCAGGAGAAGAAATAGATCTAGAAACATTTAGCAAATTTCCCAAGGTAACAGTGGAGTAGGTGCAGGAGTTGGGCTCATACGCACTCTTTAAACCACAATGCTGTACTGACCTAAAAAAACACTTCCTTTGGTAAAAGCATTAGGTAGCTGTTAGGCCCTGGGCAAAATGTATATTTACTTGTGTGTGTTCATCCAAGTGTTATAACCTAAAATATTTGAAATATGTTTAAATAAATTATAATACAATACTTTTGAAAAATATTTAATCATCTGGAAAAGGGCCATTGATAAAACGCTACTTCATAGTAGGAAGATATAAATCTGTTTGATACTAATTTTGTGAAACACCCACCCACACCCATAAATATAGAAAAAAAGGTTGGAAAGCAGTTCACTATTGTTTTCAATATTGCTGTTGGGCAGTAGTGTTTTGGGAGAGTCTCATTTTCTTTGAACTTTTCGAATTTTCCATACTTTCTACAATGTTTTAAACTTTTCTCCCTAACATTTTATTATAACATTTCAAAATCTACAGAAAATTTGGAAAAATTTTACAGTGAGTATTCATATACTCACCATCTAGATTCTACAATCAACGTTTTACTACATGTGCTTTATCACATATCTATCCAGTCTTCTATTTAATTCATCTTATTTTTATTTTTTATTTTTTGTGGTACGCGGGCCTCTCACTGTTGTGGCCTCTCCCATTGCGGAGCACAGGCTCCGGACGCGCAGGCTCAGAGGCCATGGCCCAGGGACCTAGCCGCTCCGTGGCATGTGGGATCTTCCCGGACCGGGGCACGAACCCGTGTCCCCTGCATCGACAGGCGGACTCTCAACCACTGTGCCACCAGGGAAGCCCAATTCATCTTATTTTTTGATGTATTTCACAATAAGTTGTTGACATAAGTACACTTCTTCCCAACTACTTCATCATACATATTGTTAAAATTCAATATTTGTTTGTGTACTTTTTTCTTATGAGATTCACTTACAATGAAATACACAAATCCTATGTAGCATTCAGTGGGTGGGTGATGACATATGCATCCACTTGACAAATCCTTATCAAGATAAAAAACATTGTCATCACCCCAGAAAGTTCCCTCATTCCTAGTCAATCCCTATCCCAAAATCAACTTCTGTTCTAATTCTTTCCAGCATAGATTAATTTTGCTTGCTATAGAATTTCATGTAAATGGAATCATATAGTATATAGTCTTATGTAGGGCTTCTTTTATTCAACATAACGTTTTTGAGATTTGCCCAGTCTGTTGCATGTATCAGTAGTTTGTTTCTGTTGCTGGGGATGGTATGACTACACCACTGTTTGTATTTCCAGTCTCCTATTAATGGACACCTGGGCTATTTCCAGTTTTTGGCTGTTATAAATAAAGATGTTATAGTTTTTCTTTTTTGTGTAGATGTTTTTCTTTTGGATAAATACCTGGCTGTAGGATTTCTGGGTCATAGGGTAGGTGTATGTTTAGTTTTGTAAGAAACTGCCAGAACTACTTTCCTGGTGGTGCAGTGGTTAAGAATCCACCTGACAATTCAGGGGACACAAGTTCAATCCTGGATCTGGGATCCCACATGCTGCGGAGCAACTAAGCCCGTGTACAGAAGTACTGAGCCTGTGCTCTAGAGCCCATAAGCCACATCTACTGAGCCCTTGAACCACAACCTCTGAAGTCCGCATGCCCTAGAGCCCACGCGGCACAACTACTGATCCCATGTGCCACAACTAATGAAACCTGCATGCTCTGGGGCCCGTGTGCTGCAAGAACTGAGCCTACATGCTGCAACTACTGAAGCTTGCATGCCTAGAGCCTGTGCTCCACAACAAGAGAAGCCACCGCAATGAGAAGCCTATGCACTGCAATGAAGAGTAGCACCCGTTCGCCACAACTAAAGAAAGCCTGCGCGCAGCAACAGAAGACCCAACGCAACCAAAAAATTTACAAAA
Organism: Aethalodelphis obliquidens; assembly: GCF_003676395.1. NCBI lineage: Eukaryota > Metazoa > Chordata > Mammalia > Artiodactyla > Delphinidae > Aethalodelphis > Aethalodelphis obliquidens. The sequence continues at coordinate 1,302,501 of NW_020837989.1, read as the reverse complement.
AAAAAAAGGTCCTCCCCAAACCCATCTCTCTTTCAAAAGAAAAAAAAAGAAGAAACTGCCAGACATTTTCCTACAGTGGCTGTACTATTTTTGTCCTCTTGCTGACGATGTAAGCAAGTTCTGGTTGCTCCATATCCTTGCCAGTATTTGATGGTGTCGGTCTTTTAAAAAAGTTTAGCCATTCTGATGGGTATGTAGTGGTATCTCATTGTGGACTACATATTTATCATCATAAAATAATAGGTTTTATTTAAAAATAAATAAAACTGAAATGATGCCAAGGACAAGAAAAAGAAAAAGTACTGGAAGTAAATTTGATAAAATTAATAGTGCTCTTCTCTGGGTGAATTATGAATGTATTTCTTTCTTGTCCTATTTTGCTTTAGTTTCAAACTCATATTCTTTTTATTAAGAAGAAAACATATCTTTTTGTTAAAAGAAAATATCCATGAGAGTTAATACATTAAGAGAATTCAGTGATATTTTAGTTGTCAATGATTTTATGTGATAGCTTAAAAAGAGGTGGGTTTTAATGGGCTATATTTGGGCCTTACCTGTAAATACTCTGTGAGATTGTGCAAGCTGCCCCCTCTGTCTTTGGTTTCTTCCTCTTTTTTTTATAAGTGGATTGGAATAGGTGCTAAGTCCTCTGTCAGTTAGAAAGAAAATGCAATAGTGATAGGCATTGGAGGAAATGAGAGCTAGGACAAGTAAACTTTGATGGAGAACAGAGGCTCGCTACTTAGGGTTTTCAAGCTGAGTAAAAGAGCCATTTGCCATGGGATTCATAGAAGAGATCCAGGCCCACAGGGAGACTGCACGGTGTAGCAACAATGTGTGTTTAACAGTCAGATTGTCCTGGATTCAAATCCAGACACAAGAGTTCTTCTTGATCTTTGATCTTAGGCAAGTGCTTTAATCTCTCTGAATCTCAGTTTCTGCATCTACTAAATGAAGGTACTCATCTTTATCCTTTTGACTGTGTGTGTGTGTATTTTAAATTGGATAATATTTACAAACATTGTCATTTACAGAAGTGCCTGTAACAGGCTTTTGCCTTAGAATGTGTAGGCAAGTGACAAAACTGGGGGAGAGGGAATTGAAATGGAAATAAAAAGGGACCAGAGATAAATTTAGAAACCTAGATTGTGAAGGTTTAACGGAATGCTAGAGATGATCTAATCAAACCCTCATTTTGCAGAGGAGAAAATTAAGGTATAGAATTGATTTCCCTGTGGAGGTGGTGGCAGGAAACCCATGTGGTTTATTTTCTAGACTTACCATAACTCTTTGGCTAACTTCACAACTTGACCTTAGCCTGGTGTCAGTTAGATGAAGTGGAATTTTCTTTGCACATCCCATTAGGACCACTCAACTTGGGGGATTTCAAATGCTGTAACCAGCAGGGGAACAGAAATAAGCTCTCCAGGAGACTTGCCACTGGAAGACTGAACTCTTCAACTCTTTAAATTTTACAAGTTCAAGCAAAAGCCATGTTGTTGATCAGCTTAGCTCTGTCCTGGAGCTGTTCATTGCTTTTGACTCTGCTTCTTTCTAAGCTCAGGCACCAACTTCCCTGGAAAGTATGTACTGCCCACCAAAGGATTTTCTATGTATTAATTTCACCCATGAGAAGTTTCCTCCCTTGTCCTGTGTTGTAGGCTAGAGACTTACTACCTGACAACTGTATGGTTTTCTGTCCCTTTCAAAGGAGAAGAAATACCCCTGCCACACTGATTTGCCCCAGTTTCTTTCAAGGTTGTTTAGCACTGTTTGTGTGGCATTACCTTGCTTCTCTGCTTAATTTCAGAGAAAAGATTTCTTTTCAGAAAGCTAAAAATTAAGAGTGTAGAATCCCTCCTTTTAAACGTCAGTCTTTTGGTCTGTAGAAGGATTTCAGCAATGTCTTGGATGGTTTTACTGGCTGAGAAAAAAAACAAAAAGAAAAGAAGAAAAATCAAGATCCAGCTTGAATTTTCTCTTGCTCTTTGACCTGAGTCTCTATAAAAAGTCTTTTCTCCCTGCACTCCACATCCCTCCCTGAGTTTGCAAAGGGGTGCTCTCTGCCCTGGAGATCTTGAGACAGGAAAAAACATTAAGCTGTCCAAGGGAAGGCAGTTTTCACAAGAGGATTTTTACTCCACGCTCATTCAAAAAATAATGAACCTCTTGTGAGCAAATCTCTTAGGAACCATATAGCCTAATTTTCTAAGATGTTGGATGGTGATTAGAGGAGTGAGAGGGCCCTGGGATGCTATGAAGACTGACTTTGGATTTGTCTTTCCTTCCGTATCTCTCAGCATCAGGGTTAGCTTTACCCTGGAAGGAACAATTTCTAGCAAGCTCCTTCAACCCAAGGCATAGAAAACACAGAAGAAATATTGATGCATTCTTGGGCTTTCCAACACAAATGTATTTCATAGAGTCCTTGCTGCTATAAAGAAATTCTTTGAAAGCAAAATGTAAGAGAGCATTGTTTGTAGAAAAGTCCTTTCTTCCCTTGGCTAAGGGCTCCTTGTTCTTTTGCTATTCCCACTGCCTCTCTGCCCTGCTTTGTTTAGATGATAAAGTCAATATTGTACTCCACTTACTGACATTCACTAAGGTAGGGAAGATGCAGTCATGGCCCCAAAGGCCTGGAACTCAGTCTGGCGTCATAAGTTCAGGCTTTGGTTTTGCTAATGACTTCTCAGTCTTCAGCCTCATCCAATCATATCTCAGAAAAAGATTTTACATGTCATAATGCACGTGAGACATTTGACACAGGTCCAGGCAACAGAGTAAGCACCCAGTAAATTCTAGCTGTAGTTGGCATGAAAGTTTGTTCCCCATAATGCTTTCTTCCTTAATAGGGGTGTGTGGTGTGTGGACTGGACTCCCTTAATGAGCATGAGAGACATGGCTGCTGAAAGGGGGGCAGGGTACAGGAAGAACTGCTCAATATTTTTTAAAGACAAATATTGGCTAGTTCTTTTCCTGAGGGCTGCCTCTATAGCTGTGGGTCAGTGTGTGATGAATCTAGAAACGTGGTAGACTTTAAGACAGATTTGGGATCCGGGTTCTATTCTACTGATCTTAGTTGTGTAATATTGTGTAAGTTACTTAAAAATATCTTTCTTCTAGGTTTAGTAGAGTGACCCAAGTTTTCTGTGCTCTTTCCCATCTTCTACATTTGATGCTGGGAGAACTAGACTAGAGCACTGGAAATGACTCCATTCTCTGTGCGAAACCAGCCCTGAAGAAGCAATTAAGGCAGGCCGAAGGTTGTTGGCAGAAGCCTAATAAACCTTATGGGAGTGTTATTTGGGGTTGCTAACCTTCCTCACAATTGGACTCTTCTATTTACAGGTTAGCACCAATAATAAGCTCCATTGAAGAGAATGGCTCTAATTGGTTCCTAGTTGTTACTTTGGTTTAAAGGTGGCCATCTATTCTGAGAGCGATTTGTTTGAGTCTGTGTCCGCAGTTTGCCCAAATGAACTGATAAATAAGTGAAAGATTCACTCCACATCCTGATTGTTGAGTCTGCGGAAAGCCCGCCCAAGCAGTCTGGCTGGATTTCATCTATGAACCCACAGAGTATTTTGGCACCATGTGGATGCTGACTTTGTATGCAGGTGTGTGCATGTATGTGTGTTAGAATGTGTTTTAGAGAGAGTTTAAAACCATGATGCAGACAAATGAGGACACTTAGAAAAATAAACCAACCAAAGGCCCAAGTAGACATCTGCTTGCTTGACTGATCTCTCCTGCATCAGTTTAACTTAAAAAGCATAATGAAAACATTTTGGCTCAATGAACATAACCTGTGATAAATTCTAATGCTTTAGGAGGCAAATAAAATAATGAGAAGAGGATTCAGCCCTAAGACTGAGGATATTCCATACCTTTCTCTTCAGGGAATTATTATTAGAAGGATATTTATTTAAGTCAGATGTATGGTTCTGGTCAAGGGCCATTATATAACTTTTTTCTTGACTTATATACTCTTTGAATTAGTCCTTTAGATTCTTTTATTGTGGTAAAAATATGTATATTATGTAACGTTCACAATTTTTAACTGCACGGTTCATCAGTATTAAGTACATTTATACTGTTGTGCAACCATCACCATCGTCCACCTCCAGAACTTTTTCATCTTCCCAAACTGAAACTTGGTATCCATTCAATCCTTCATTTGTAAGAGACAGCAAATTACAGATTTTGAAACCATCCATACCTTATTCACATGAGGAGTTATTGCAGAAATAGCACATCATTTATATTTTCTTATTCATTTACTCAGCTATTCAACAGCTAGTGACTAAGTACTGATGATGAGCCAGTACTCTGCTGGAGATGATGTTGAATAAATCAGATGAAATTTGGCCTTCAGATCTTACAGTCTGTTTTCTTATTGTGGGAGGCAGAATAAGGGCCCCCCAAAATGTCCATGTCCTAATCCCTGGAACCTGTGACTGTGTTACCCTGCATGGCAGAACGGGGCTTTGTGGCATGATTAAGTTAAGGATCTTGACATGGGGGGATTATCTTGGATTATTTGGGTGGGCCCAGTGTCATTACAAGCATTCTTATAAGGGAAAGAGGGAAGCAGGAGAGTCAGAAAAAGAGATGATACAACAGAACAGAGTGATGGGAAGGGGGCATGAGCCAGGGAATGTGGGCAGCCTCTAGAAGTTGGAAAAGGCAAGGATTGGATGTTCCCCTAGGGTCTCCAGAAGGAACACAGCCTTCTTGACACCTTGACTTTAGCCTGTAAGACTCATTTTGGATTTCTGATCTCTAGAACTGTAAGATACTAAATTTGGGTAGTTTTAAGCCATTAAGTTTGTGGTAATTTGTTATAGCAGCAATAGAAAACTAACACACTTGTCTTTTTGCTTAGTCAGTTTTAAGTTAAGGGGTTTCTTAACTGTGAGTTTTGCCTGGTTGGTTCAGGAAAGTGTGAAGTTTTTTCAGAACACAGAATTGTGTTTGCTCTAGAAGCCCTGCCTGCCTCATGTCATCAGGCCTGTGCCGGAACTTAAACAGACTGTAACTTGTATTTAACTCATCATAATTAATCCATCATATTTCATTCATTAATTCATCATTATTTAAACCATCACAATTCATTCATTAATTCTCACCCCCTGGCACCATGCTGGGTATACTTAATGCCTAGCACTCAATCTAGGAGACATCCTATACTTGGCTTGGGTCCCTTCTGAAACAGGGCAACTTTTAGACATGATGGTCATTCTATTACTTAGTAAATTTTCCTATGTGTAACCACTTCATCTATAGTAAAAATGGTCACTACCAAATGCTGGTAGTGTAGTCACATGTGCCCATTACTAAACTATAAGATATGTGATTTTTCTGAGACTTGGAGAAAAGGCATAAATGTTCTACACAGGAATCTTTCTTACATTAAAAAGAAAATCTTTGACAATTCTGAACTCTCAATGTTTACCTCCTCTGGTGCTTGTTAGAAACAGTAATCCTTATCCTTTTTGCCGGATAATTCTCTCTTGAGAATGAACAATGATATTTTTCACTCTGTGCCCTCCCTCTCCAATCTGCCTGGCAGAGAGATCAGGGCTAAGTGGGTAAATGAGTAAATAGCTACTGGTCTTCAGAAGAAAAACACTTGAGCATGAGAATGGGAACTCCATGTTCTCTGTCTTCTTGATGTAAGACCAGGGAGGAACTGATTCTCTCATTATTCTAGATCTTCATAAAAGTGAATCTCTTAAAAACATTTCTGAGGCTAGTTGAACATGTCTCTTTTGTGTTAAAAATAAAATCTAGGGAAAAGAAAGTTGAACCTCTTTAAAATGGCTTATACAGCCCTCCATGACCTGACTGACCCTTTTCCCTACCTGTCCAGCCTTATCTCTCATCATTTTACCTCCTAATATTTCAACCACTCTGAATGTTTTTAGTTCCTCTGACATTCTGTCTCTCTGGTGTCTTAGCAGTACCTGACTCAGCCTGAACCATGTTTTCTTCTTCCCCATGTTCCCTCCACCTTGGCCTTGCTGACTCCTACACAACCTTCAGCTTAGAGGCTGCATCCCTGGGTTAGCTTTCCCTGATCCCACACTATTCTGAAACACAGCTCTTAGGCATTGTGTTACTGATGCCCATTTACTTGTCTTTCTCCCCTACTAGACTGTGAGCTCCAAGAAGGCATGCATGTTGCATGGGGGCCTGTGTCTTTTTTATTCACTGTTTCCCCCACTCTGCCTGGCACTTTCTTCTAACAGGCTGGCACTCTGCCCACAGGCCAGATCTACCTCAGGCAGCCTTTTATGTGCCACCATTTGTTTTAATTGCACAGTTGTACATGACTGAGCAAACGATGGATGGGTACCTGTAATCAAACAGTCCGGAGATTTTAAGCACTTTCGTTCACTCCTGGAGCAGTCACTGAGCCTTGGCAATAGGCAATTTAAATTCTGGACAACGAGTTTTCAAGCCGCTTCAATGGCTACATTTTGAGAATAGCGGAAAAACTCCAACACTTTGATAATTAGACTGAATCAGTTTTCATAATTCTACTTTATGCACCAGGATAGTTAGCAAGCTTCATTATCAGCAGCCTGATGAGAAAGCTTTTAGCTTCTGATATAGATCTTGTGAGTAATTTCGATTTGCAACCAAACTATGGCCACTCTGAACAGCAATGTTTCTTAGACAAGATGACGTATAGTTTCATTATAACTAATTTCAAAGTAGGTGCAGAACAGAGCATACAATTAGCATCTTGTCTATGTATGTTTGATCCAGAGAAAGGACAGCTGACTGCCACAGTTGAAAGCAGCCACCAAAACCCCCTGTAACCCAGAGAAGCCTGTGTTTGCTGAACCTGTAAATTTATATCTTTTCTTTTGCTTTGTATGTCTGGAACAGAGCCAGAATCTAAAAGACTCTTACTAATTAAGGGGAATGTATCTTTAAGAAATTCCCAGAAAAGACATTTGACTTATTATCTGACAAAGCATCCTGGGCTTCCCCTTTTGTAACACTCATGAATTACTCCTTCATTGTCTCTCTTAACCCACAGTAGCCTGAATGCTCCATCAGGGCAGAGATCATTTCTGTCTTTACTACTGAATCCCCAGCACACAAAGTAGACGCTTCATGAATATTCGTTGGATGGATAGATGAATGACGTGGATGAATAAACTTCCATAGTGCTGTACGGGTATATGTGCATTTTTATCTTTGGCAGCTCTGCCTAACTGTTCTGAGTTAGAACTCCATAGCTTATTTGGAAAATTGCTTTGTATTCTATTTCAGCTACTATGGCTACACAATAAACAACCCCCCAAATTATGACTTTACCCCTCAACAACATCTAACTTGCTCACAAATCTGCAGTGTGAACAGGGCTCGGTGGAAAAAGCTCATTTCTGCTCTACTTGGTGTGGGCTGGGGCAGCTTGGAGGCTGGAGAGGGGATCCATCTGAAAGCTGCTCCTAGCCTAGGCTAGGAGTCTTAAACAGCTGAGGGCTGGTCTACCAGTGCTCATCAGATACCTTTCTCTATCTCTTTGTTGTCTCTCTATATAACCTCTTCAGCATGGTGCCTTCACGGTAACTGGACTTTGTATATGATGGCTCAGAGCTCCAGAAGTGCATGTTCTAAGGACAGAAGAAAAGTCAAGTAGACAGTGTATTGCTTTTTATGACCCGGTCACAGGAATCTCATGGTGTCATGTCTACTGCATTCTATCCCTTTGAAGAAGTCACCAAGGCCAGCCTATCTATAATCAAGGGGAGGTTGAATTAGATTCCACATCTCCTGGGAGAAGTGTCAACGAACTTGCAAACATGTTTCAAAACCATCACTCACCCAGTCACTTTTCTGGAAGTTTTGCGATATCAATAAAGTCCAGACTTAACACTTACTCTGAGTGAGACAGAAACTCCCGCAGAGAAGTAAAACTTGAATATCATCATCACTTCTTACATAAAGGGATAAAGATGGGGAGTTTGAATGTGGACCCTTCTCACTCCAATGTAAGGCAAAGGGTTGTAACTCCTCCAAAGGGTAGAATTTTGGGGTGCATTTCTGTTCTTTGAATGGGTGCAAGTGGGACTTTTATAAAGGGAGAGGGAGAGGAGGTGTAGCAGTCAATTTCAATGTAGACATTAGTAGACACAAGCTTTTCTGTACCCTCATTGCTTCCTTACTCTGTTCCAGCTTGTCCCCTCAGGCCAGGCTTAAAGGAAGGCTGATTAGTGATTTTCCCCTGGTCCTCCAGTTGCCCTTTCCAGACCTTTTCTTCCCCCGCATCTCCCACAATTGTGCAAAATATCATTTCTATAATAAACTTAGTAAATTTTATATTACATAATACTGATAGTGCTGGTAGAAAAGAAACCAGCATCATATTATTTTATAAAAAATTCTTTTTTTTTAATGGTATAATTCAGTTTGCCTAATTTTTAAAATTTATTTATTTACATTTGGCTGCGTTGGGTCATCGTTGCTGTGTGCGGGCTTTCTCTAGTCGCGAGCGGGAAGCTACTCTTCATGGTGGTGCACAGACTTCTCATTGCGGTGGCTTCTCTCGTTGCAGAGCACAGGCTCCAGGTGCGCTGGCTTCAGTAGTTCTGGTGCAAGGGCTCAGTAGTTGTGGCACACGGGCTTAGTTGCTCCACGGCATGTGGGATCTTCCTGGACCAGGGATCGAACCTGTATCCCCTGCATTGGCAGGCGGATTCTTAACCAATGTGCCACCAGGGAAGTCCCAAAAAATTCTTTTTGACTAAATATAGCTTGAATAGTTTATTATTTGCAATATGAAGCCTCAACTTCATATAGATGGCAGCTGTAAACCATGTATATGGGACCATTTAAAATCTAATGGTGCTCCCCAGAACACTTTGCATTGACCTCTATTTAAAGCATCATCCAAAGATGGATAGAGTACTGGCTAATAATATGCAGTACAACATGTATTTTTCTTCTGCTAGACCAAGGGTTGGCAAACCTTTTCTGAATGAGACCAGGTAGTAAACATTCTAGGCTTTGAGAGTCCCTATTGCAAAGACTCAAATGTGCTGATAAGTTGCAAAAAGAGCCACAGATAATACATGATTGAATGGGAGTGGCTGTATCCCAATGAAACTTTATTTACAAACACAGGCTGTGGGCAGGATTTGGCCTGTGGGTCTTAGTTCGCCAATCAGTGCTCAGAAGCTAGTTGACATTCTGTAAATGGTCTGATAAAGGAAAAACGCTATATAATGGAAATGCTTTTCTGGAGGACCAGAGGGGATGAAACAAGCAAATGTGTAAAAGAAACAAGAAGTGACTTGCCTCAAGTATCGCCTATGCAACAGGAACGATATCAGAGAACCAAGGGGAGGAAAGAGAGGAAAAGGTTAATGTTAAAGAAATTGAGATTAAAGTAAATTTATTTTCCCTGTGTGCTGATAGGAAATGTGTTGTGGGAAGTATATTTGTTTCATGAAGTGGGGCGCAAGCAATGCCGTGTTTTTACATATCCTAAAAATATTAAGCCTCGCTCAGGCCCCCACTTGTCAAGGTTGACTAGGCAGACAGTACCAGTCATTTGTGTGTATATGTGGGTATGGGGGTAGCAGCGGCTCCCTTTCCTAGCCTGGTCGGCTTATGCAGTCCAGGAAAAAGGTGAAGGTTTCTGGCCCTCAATTCAAAGTGGTCACCATGGTGCCAAGCCCTACTATGGGATTGTGGCTGAGGTTCCCAAGGTCACAGCACTGGGGACTCAGACCAGTGCCTCAGAGACTGTGAGTGTGAGGAGGGCCAGTTCTTCCTCATCCCCCAGCTGCAGGCCTGAGGAATCTCACCTCAGATTACCCTCAATGCACCAAAACATCAGGTGACTACTCTTCACTCTGGAACCACCTAATTAGTTGCAAGCTAGTTCCCCCTAGAATGTTTTGCCCAAATACCCTCTAGCCAACTGGCTGAGTATTTACAGCCCTACTAGGAAAAGTCTGTCTCTCCTGAAGGCCTGACCCTGGGTAGAGCCTTCAGAACTGACAAATATGGTTTGGGTTGTAATTAGGGTCCTCCCACCCCCATCCCTTTTAGACAGCTTTCCTTTTTGGCCCTGGAAGAAACGCCTTCTGGGAGGGAGTAAATACCATTCATTCCTTCCTGATAGATAAGAAGAAATAGACACAGAGAAATATCTCAGTAGATTATCATTCTACAGTAAATTCTCAATAAATTATCATGTTGCATATGTGAAATACCTTTTGCTGTTAAAAGAAACTCATGGGAATCAAATGAAATAGTGTGTGGGAAATTTTGGTTTCTTTTTTTTCTTCATTGTTTGCAGGGCATGGAGGTGAAAAGTACATTTCCTGGATGGGGGTGAGGTTCACAGTTAAAACTAGGAGAGAGCAAAAAGGTTTTCAGGATGAGAGGAGTTACAGAAGAAATACTTCTCTCTTGCAGATCTGTGAGTTTTTTTTTTCCCCTCTCTGAACTCTAGATATGGTGTGTGTCTTCTGAGTTCCTGAAAATGGGCCAGCTGTTTGCAGAGTATTTAAAGAACTCAAGGGAATATTTCTAAGTTATGATGATCTCCAAAAGGGAGGCAGGGAAGATTAAGGAGCTGCTGAGTTTACCTCACGGGTGCATGATTCACTGACCCTTGTTCTTAAAACACCTGGTAAGGTGGAGCCTAGGAGAGCTGAGAATACATGACTGGGCCAGACCCTGCTACAATCTGCACATTCTTCAAACGTGGGGGTGAAGAATAGGATTTTGTTTAAGAACGTTGGTATTAGAGGAAGTTTTCCTTGTAGCTCTTCTCTTTATTAACTGTGTGAACTTTGTGCCAGGAACTCCCTAAGCCTCAGGCTCCCTGTCTTTAAAATGGTAATAGCAGCATCTACCTCATAGGACTGAGGATAGTGTAGAGTAGTGGTTAAGAGTATGGATGCCAAGTTGGACTCTCCGGGCTCCATCAATTATCAACTGTGGGTGAGCTTGGGCAAGTCCTTTACCTTTCCAGGCCCACTTTCCCCATATGGAGAATGGAGATACCAGGACCTATCTCTTAGTGTTGTCGTAATATTGGGTTCGCCAAAAAGTTCGTTCAGGTTTTTCTGTAAGATGTTATGGAAAAACCTGAACAAACTTTTTGGCCAACCCAATACTTTAGTAAGTTAAGAGAAGTAAACTATTTAGGGTGGTGCCTGTCACCTATTAGAGCTCAGGAAATGTTATTCTTCATGATGTTATTAGAAACAGGAAAGAAACTGGGGGAGCCAATGTCAAAAAGCCTATGTGAACCTCTAGTAGATACCCAGCATCACGGTGGATCCAAAGGAGATGCAAGGTGTAGGACTATCTTACATGCATAAGTTCTTTGCCCAGAAAGGTTCTTTGGACAGATATCTATACTTCACTTATAGCCTGATGCTCAGAATCCAATCATTAATGAATAAATTCATTAGCCTAAGACAGTGTATTTTGGTTTCTACTGCTACATAGAAACTACCCCTAAAATTAGTGACTTAAAATAACAGCAACCATTTATTATTTTTCCCGATTCTTTGGGTTGACTGGGCAGTTTTGCTTCACATGGTGTTGGGAGAGGCTGCAGTCATCTGGAGGGCTCAATTGGGTGGGACATCCAAGATGGCTCACTCACCTGGCACACAGTCAGTGTTGGTTGGGAGCTGAGGTGGGGATGCCAAACAGAGCACCTCACTTCTCCTCCATATATCCTTTCCGTGTGGCTTTGGCTGCTCATAGCATGTGTCTGGGTTCCAAGCAGTAGGAAGTAGAAGCTGCTAGTTCTCTTAAGAATTGGGCTCAGAAGCTGCAGAATGTCACTTCTGCAGCCTTCTATTACTCAAGCCAATCACAGGGCCAGACCAGATTTAAATGGAGGAGAAATAAATTCCATCTCTTGTTATGAGAAGCAGTTTTCAGGGACAGGAAGGGGCAGTCTTTGTAGACTAGCTATCTGTAATTTATTGCCATGTAACAAATTATCTCAAAACATAGCAGGTTAAAACAATGAACATTTGGGAATTTCCTGGTGGTCCAGTTCTCGGCGCTTTCTCTGCCGTGGCCGGGTTCAACCCCTGGTTGGAGAACTAAGATCCCGCAAGCTTCGCGGTGCGGCCAAAAATAAAAATAAAAAAATGAACATTTATTATCCCACGATTTCTGAGGGTCAGGGATCTAGGAATGGCTGAGCTGAGTGGTTCTGATTTCAGTCTCTTATGATGTTGCAGTCGAGCTGCAGTTTCTGAAGGTGCTAGAATATCCACTTCTAAGCTCACTCATGTGGCTCTTGGCAGGAGGCTTCAGTTTCTTGCCACAGAGTTCTCTCCATAAGGCTGCTCATCATATGGTTTCCCCCAGTATGAGTGATCTAAGAAAAGATAGACAGCATGATAGGGAAAGAGAGAAGAATGGGGAGAAGCAAAGTGTGAAGGAGAGGGGGCGGGTTCAGGGGAGAGAACCTCAAGGCATGAACTGCGATCCTTTTATAACCTAATATTGGAAGTGACATACTGTCCCTTCTGCTATATGCTATTGGTCATACAGACCAAACCTGGAACAGTGTGGGAGGGGCCTACAAAAACGGTGTAGCTTGGAGATTTCCGGGGGTCACTTTAGAGGCTGCTTACCCCAGTAGTTCATAGTGGTGCTGTGCATGAGAAGTTTCTCACAAGCTTGTTAGGTATGCAGATTTCTTGGCTAAGTTTCCAATGTGAACCACACTTTGGGAAACCTTGACCCTATACCAAGGCTTTAGTATTATTGACTGTGTGATGTCCAAAGGGCAGTTAATTGTCTGCTGTAACCACGCATTTACACTTTAGTGTGAATAGATGTGGGTTTCTCTTCTGCCTCCCAGAGGTTTTAATGCTTACTAAACATGCAGACCACAGACTTTTAGGTTATTTGGAGCAGATGCCACTGACAGATACATGGTTTTTTGGTTTGGGGTTCTTCAGTGAACTCTGCTTATTTTTAATTTTTCCTGAGCTTCAGATCCCTGCTATTGATTGACATACACGTTCTTTGAAGGTAAGTGTCTATATCAGTGGCTACTTACCTGTAGATACTCAACACATGCTTATGTACAATGATGATGTCACTACCACTGGATTTCATGAGCATCCCCAGTAAGACACTAAGTTCCTAATCTTCTAGTTTGACTCTTATCACCATGAGGAAGCCCTCCAAATGTATTTGGATTTATCCCCCCTCCTTCCCTCCCTTCTTCCTTCTTTCCCTCCCTCTGTTCTAGTCAACAGAATGTCTGTATAGGTGTCACCTTTTGGGCTGTCTCTTAGCTCACAATGATTCTCCCTTCTCTTTTGCTTCCTTTGCAGTGCCCCCACTAGTTGAATTTGAACCACATAGCCCTGACCATCTAAACTTAGCAAGATGGGTCACTGTGGACACCTGATTCAAGTCAGGCAATCTGATTCTTCCCCTGGAATTTGGAATTAGGACCAAAGCGGAGACAACAAGGGATTCTTTTTATATGACTGGACTCTTCCCCTATAGGTACAAAAACCGTGATGGAACTGAGTCCCTTCACCACCACCCTGCCCTTTTGTTGTGTAGGCTGATAACAGAAGAGTCAGTCTTAGTGATTAAAGAGCAAAGCAGATGTAGGGGCGAATGGGTGATGAAATGTGGGAGAGAGTGACCTTTGGATTCCAGATGGCTTTCCATTTCTTATATCTGTCTCTTCCTGAGTCTTGGCTTGGATTCCATGAGCTTCCCATGTATGCTTTTAATATGTGCCCCATCTCCCTACCCTTTTAAATTTAAGCTAGCTCCTATAGATTTCTGTTACGTCATTGTTAACACAATCCATCTATGCAGGCACTGTGTCTATACCTGTAACCTGGTGAGTTCAGACACTGAAAGAGAGGATTCTTGCTGAAGGCCACCTGTAGAACAAATGTTGCATGGATATAAGGTGTTGGGAACACCCAGGAGGGATTTCTAACTCCACCTGGGAGTACTGGCAAAAGTTTCGCAGAGCAGGTAAAATCTGAGCTGGGCTTTGAAGGATGATCGGAGTTTACTGGGAATGACAAGGGTCTAAGTCCGATGTGGCCAAGCTGGTATGTAAAGGAATAAGGGAGAGCACAGAAACTGGAGATGTCATTTGATGCCAGAAAAGTCAAGGGTTTCTTATGCCATGCTAAAAATAACAAGGCATATTTTCAAAAGAGAAATGAAGATAATCTAAAGCATAATTTGGAAACAATTGGTCTGGAAAGTTCCTCATTATGGATTCATTTGCTATGCACTGTAATAGAGCTGGTCCTTTTAAATGCATTTGGAATTCAAATGACTCTCACATATACCTTCTATAAGGTTTGGCCTATATTTTAGAGGAAGCTATTGGAAAGCATCCGTAATCTTTCATTCTGGTTGTAATATATTTCTGTGGCATGGCAGAGGCATTAAAAAAGAAGACTTTCACACATCACATTGGCTTGGGCCGACGTTAATTAGAAACAAAAGCAATTTGTGTTTAATTTAATGGTAGTGGGAGATTCATTATAATGTTCTTTGGTCAGACACAGTGCAATGAAGGTAGATTTCTGTGTTATTTTTCTCTCTCTTACTATTTTCTTTGTCTTTCAAAGCTATGGTTTAATGTATTTCCTGGGAATTCCGACTCTATTTTTTTCATTTTCTCTCCCATTTGATTTTTGTTGTTGTTGTCACTATTAAATTCGAAATTCAGTTCTTTTCTACTTCTAAGCTTACATTTGTTTGTTTCTGCATCCTGTAACTACACATTTCTAACCTTCTTTATGGTGGGCAAAGTCAACTGTGGATTATTCAGGGGTTAGTAGCCGGGTTACTAGGTCACCTTCTTCTTCCTGTTTATGATTTTATAACCTTTCACTAACACATTCATTGATAATTACCCAGGGATGAAGGAGGAAAAGGAACTCGAACAATTAAAATTTGGTGATTTTGGGGCAAATTTGATGAAAGGTTGGTTGGGGAAGGATTTGAAACTCCTGGCTAAAAGCAAGAACTTTGATTGTCAGTAGAGCTGATATTCCTGGACATACTGACTTTCCTGGATTAGAATAATAGGTTGTGGAGGGAAAGGCTAACAGTATTCTGAGACTAACCCAGTTTTTTATAATACCTGAGTTTTGGAGGTAACTATAAGAGTTCAGGACCCTCAGACTCCTTTCTGAAGTTTTAGCAAGCTGGAAGAAAAGGTTTTCTTTAAGAAGATAAGTCCTCTAGCCTACTCCTTCATGGGATAATTTGCTTCTCATGTGGGAAAGCAGAACAGCCAGAACCCCCACTCACTTTATTGAAAGGTGGTTGTAGATAGTGCGGCTTTCAGGCCCTTGGATGTGCATTCTAGTCCTTGCTTTGTTGTAATCTAGCTATGTGATAACAACAGAAGCAGTACAAATAATACACATATCCTTATGGTTTATTGTGATATTGTTTTATGCCAGACATTTCTTCTTATACTTCATTCTTGCAAAAACCTTATGAAATAGGAAAGATTAATATCTCTACTTTATATACAGGGAAACCGAGGGGGAGAGAGAGAGGGAGAGAGAGATTATGCAGTTTGCCTGAGGTTACATGGAAGCAGACTGGCAGGAATCTAACTCCGGAGCCTTTGTTCTTAACTGCTACGTTGTATGTTCTTCCAACACTCAATTGCCTAGTCTCTCTGCTTGTTCTTACAAAAGGGAAATTCATGATTGCTGTGACACCCTCTTCCTATGGGGAGGATCAAATGAGAGTGTGAAAGGGAAAATGTTTTGAAGACTATAAAGCAGCAGAAAAACGCAAACAGTTATGAAGATGGACAGGCTGAAAGAGAGAAAGAGAGAAGGAAGTCTCCCTGGAGTGAGAATTAGAGTTTGACCTTCAGCAAAAGGGCTGCCATCACTTAGTGACAGCCCAAGCTGGGAGCCTGGGTCCCTTCTTCCACAGCTGTCAGAATGGCAGGGGCAAGGGACAGATGCCAGGCCTGGGCATCCAGGCGTGATTGGCAAGGCCCTCTTCACCAGAGGCTCTGGGCAGATTCACTCAGAGCTTGACCTTTTGAATGTAAAACACTTGTCAGGTTGCCAACTGCCAACCAGCCAGGGGGTGGATTCAGCCAGGAGAAGAATATTCCTGTGGCTGTTCCAGGGATGCTCTCTCTCTGGACCCTGTAACCACAGGGTCTCTTTTGAAGAGAAATGGCCTCTACAGAGCTCAGGGTATACTTGGAAATTGGAATCTCTTTAGTATCAGGTTGGTGTTTCTCAAATTTAAAAACCATGCCTCCATTTTATAAATGTGATACATTCTGTAGTTTGTATTATAAAAATTAGTTATACATATTTTTCATTTTTTAGCTGTAGAATTGTGTGGTTTATTTGAGTGTTTTCACCTCAAGTCTGGTAAGTCTCTCTAAGCGAGTTTCAAGGGGAGGGAATGCTTGTTCTCTTGGTAATCATTGATATAAATAGTTTATAGAAATGTCTCAGTTGACCCATTTGCATAAGAGATTGGCATAAGAGAGCTTGTGAAAGCAAAATCACGGATTGTTCTATAAACTTGTTATTGGTGGAAAAGCTTTCCTTTAGGAATAAAAAACCAGAGAAGTCTAACATGAGAAGTTAGTAATTTATGTATTTGCAGTCACTGACTACCTAGGATATGCATTTACATCATGTTGTTTAAATGTTTACAGTTAGGTCGATTGTAAAATGGCTGCAAATTCCTCCCATTCCAGATTGCATTCCCCTTTGCCATGTGACTTTGCTCATCCTTCTGTCAAGAGATGATAGAGTCTGTTTCTCTACCTCTTGAATCTGGGCTTGTCCATATGACCTATTTTGGTCAAAGGAACATTAAGAAATGTGATGCAAGCAGAGGCCTGAAAACTGCTTATGCTTTGGGCTTGCCCTTTCTTGCTGCTAGGAGTCTTTTTGCCACCACTGACAAAATCCAGATCAGCATCCTGGAAGATGAAAACACATGGTAGAAAAGACAAGGGGCCAAGAGGAGGCCCCTATCCTGACTGTTCTGCCAACCACCAGGCATGTAAGTGAACCACTGTGTCTTAGTCTGTTTGGGCTGCTATAATGAAATACCAGAGACTGAGTGGTTTGTAAACAAACAGACATTTATTTCTTACGTTCCTAAAGGCTGAGAAGTCTAAGATCAAGATGCCAACAGATTCAGCATCTGGTGAGGGCCTGGTTCATAGATGGCCGTCTTCTGGCTATGTCCTCACATGATAGAAGGAACAAGGGAGCTCTCTTGTGGTCTTGTGATCTGTAACAAATATATAGTCGATTTTCATCCTGTTCCTGGCACAGAGCTCCTAAGACCCTTGAAATAACCTAAGTAATGTGAGCATGCTTTTCAACCACACCTGAATTTATGTTATTGAGGTCACTTTTGGATAGCCCTTAAGGTTGGGGACCGGTTGCCAAGGGAACCATTAAAGTATTAGAGGACTGGAACTTTCTGCCTCCCCTCCCACCCCTCTACCTCTGGGGAAGGGAGAGAGGCTGGAGATGGAGTTCAGTCACCAATCATCAGTGATTTAATCAATCGTACCTATGTAACAAAGCCTCCATAAAAATCTAAAAGGATGAGGCTCGGAGATTTTCCAGGTTGGTGAACAAGAATGTACCCACATGCCCAGAGGGCAGTGTACCCCACACTCGATGGAGACAAACTCCTGTGCTTGGGACGCTTCCGGCCTTCACCCTATGTATCTCTTCATCTGGCTCTTCATTCGCATCCTTAATATTCTTTGTAGTAAACCAGTAATGTGTCAATAGTAAGTAAACTGTTTTCCTGAGTTCTGTGAGCCACTCTAGCAAATTAATCAAACTTGAAGAGGGGGTCGTGGGAACTTCTGAGTTACAGCCATTCTGTCAGAAGTACAGGTAACAACCTGAATTTGAGCTTAGCATCCAAATGAAGTTGGAGGTGGGCAGGGGGCAGTTTTGTGGGACTGAGCCCTTTAACACAGAGGATCTGATGCTTACTCCAGGTAGATGGTATCAGAATCTAATTAAATTGTAGGGCACCAGGCCGGTGTCACAGAATTGCTCGGTGTGGGGAAAAGCCCCACACATCTGGTGTTAGATGTGAAGGCAAAGGAAGTGTAGGTGTGAGAGAAGAGGAGATACTCAGATTTTTCCCTAAAGAGGTTTCTTTTCCTTTCTTTTTTTTTTTTTTTTTGGTTATTCAGTGTTTATTAAGTAGATTCAGTCTTACATATGATATACAGATTCAAAAGAAAAAGGATTCCACATACTTAAGAAATCAGTGCATTGAGCAAGTAGCATCGTGGAGATAACAGCTTGATTAACAGCTCATTGGTCTTTTGTTAAGTGAAGAGAGGGAGTTGGCCTGTGTTAGTCATTCCACAAACAAAACAGAATTTAGTTGCATCACATAGAAAAGACACATTCTTTTATTTTATTTTTATAAATTTATGTATTTATTTTGTTTATTTTGGCTGTGTTGGGTCTTTGTTGCTGCGCACGTGCTTTCTCTGGTTGCGGAGAGCGGGGGCTACTCTTCCTTGCGGTGTGCGGGCTTCTCATTGTGGTGGCTTCTCTTGTTGTGGAGCACAGGCACACGGGCTTCAGTAGCTGCAGCACGTGGGCTCAGTAGTTGTGGCGCACGGGCTTAGTTGCTCCATGGCATGTGGGAATCTTCCCGGACCAGGGCTCGAACCCGTGTCCCCTGCGTTGGCAGGCGGACTCTTAACCATTGCGCCACCAGCGAAGCCCCGAGAAGACACATTCTAAGAATTAAGCCACATTTACGGGAAAAACTCACTATATAGAACACAAATCATTTTTATAGAGCATTGAAGAGGAAGTCCTCACCTGCTTAGAAGAGCCACGTTAAGTTGCATAGGTACATATCTGTAAAAATATAATTTAGAGGTGAAGCCATTGTTTACGTAGTAAAGAGTCATCTTTAAAAGTTGGTGCCATCTGCTTTGTCTTAAGTGCCATATGCTTACTGTCAGGAGCCCCCTGCCCCTCCCCAGAGGTGATGCCTCATGAATGAGCTGCCTCCAGGGAACCCTGAAGAAATGCTTATACCGTCTGCATTGGAAAGTCTTAAAAGTCATCTCAGGTGGGGAACTTGCGCTCTTCCCCAAACGTGTCTAAATTATGCTAGGGGATTGGAAACCTCTTGGGTTGTCCCTAAATCTTGGTTGGCTTGACCCTGAAGCTCCCATGAGTCGACGTGACCTTCCCATTCCCAGGCTGTCGGGAGAAGAGCTATATCCACCCCAGGCTCTGCAGCCAAGCCCTGCTTTCACTTTCCATGAGTCCACGCAGTTTCCCACCTGCAGCCAATAGGAAGTCTCCCTTCTGACCCCTGCTCCTAAATGGACCACATGACAGAGGCATGTAGGCCATCTGCCACACGGAGATTTTTCTGAGATTAGAAACGTAGTTTTCAGCAAATCTGAGTTCTGTGTGGTGTAGGTTTTTTGTTTTTGTTTTTAGGTGGAAACAGGTAAAAAGTGAGAGGTTTGTGTTTTGTGGCTTTGCTAAGCAGATGAGCTTTGAGGTGCACGTTCAAGAGGTTTCTTTTTGAAGGGCATTAATCCCATTCATGAGGGTCTACCCTCAAGACCTAGTCACCTCTCAAAGACCTCACCCCCAAATACCATCACATTGGGGATTAGGTTTCAACATGTGAATTCTGAGGAGCACAAACCTTCAGTCTATAATACAGCCTAAAACCTCCAGTCCCATCCAAGCTGCCAGTTGATAACAGAGATTTGCCAAGCTGGCCTAGACCAGAACAGCCGCCCAGTTGATCCACAGGATCATGAGAAATAATATTTACTGTTTTAAGCCGCCAATTTTTGGAGTATTTTATCATGTAGCAAAGATGATACAAACTCAAATTTCAACCCCAGTCCTTATGAGAAAGATTGGCAAACTAAGGCCGTGGGGCTGGCCCCCCATTTTGTAATTAAAGTTTTATTGGAGCACTGTTAATTTGCAATGCACTTTTTTCTAGCTTCATTGCGATATAATTGATATACAGCATTGTGTAAGTTTAAGGTGTACAATGTGATAATTTGATACATGTATATATTGCAAAATTATTACAATAGGGTAAGTTCACATCATCTCTATCACCTCATCTAAGGTACCGAATGGTACATATAATATTGTACCATATAATATTGTACCATATAATATTGTACCATATAATATTGTATTATAAACCTGAAAGTTGCTGAGAGAGTAAATCTTAAATTTTTTCACCACACCAAAAAAAAAAAAAGTAATTATGTTATGTATTTTCTATGGCTGCTTTTGAAAAATAATGGCTGAGTAGTTGTGACAGAGGCCAGATAGTCCTCAAAGACTAAAGTATTTACAATCTGATCCTTTAAGAAAAATTGCTGACCCCTACAATGAATTGTTTGTACTTTTCTGATTGCTGTAAAGGAGGTTTTCTTGATGCTGATTCTTTGTTAGTTGCATGTACTGGGAATATTTGCTCCAAGTTTGTAATTTATTTCACATACTTTAAGGTGTCTTTTGATAACTAATAAATTCTTAATTTTAAACAGTCAAATTGATAAATCTTTTTTTTCATAGTCAATGCTTTTTATGTCCGGATTAGAAATCATTCCCTAACTCAAGGTTTAAAAAAATCCACTTAATGGGGCTTCCCTGGTGGCACAGTGGTTGAGAGTCCGCCTGCCGATGCAGGGGACACGGGTTCGTGCCCCGGTCCGGGAGGATCCCTCATGCCGCGGAGCGGCTGCGTCCGTGAGCCACGGCCGCTGAGCCTGCGCATCCGGAGCCTGTGCTCTGCAACGGGAGAGGCCACAACAGTGAGAGGCCCGCGCACCACGCACACACAAAAAAATCCACTTAATTTTTTCTATTTAAAAATAAAAGTTTTGTTTATTCCATACTCCTAATTTGTCCCTCCTCCCCCTGTGGAATTAACAGATTGTATCTGGGATTAATAGATACAAACAACTATACATAAAATAGATAAGCAACAAGGATTTACTGTATAGCACAGGGAGTTAGATTCATTATCTTGTAATAGCCTTTAATGGAATATAATCTGCAAAAAAAAAAAAAAACAAACCTGAATCACTGTGCTGTACACCTAAAACTAACATAATATTGTAAATCAACTATACTTCAATAAAAAATAATAAAAATAAAAGTTTTGTTTTCATATTTATGCCCTTAATACAATAGAATTGATTTTTGGTTATAATGTGAGGCAGGGATCCAATTTCTTCCTTTTCCACATGGATTGCAATTTTTTTTTACAGCTGTATTTAATGAACAGTTACTCCTTTCCCTACTGATGTGTCCCCTCTGTCATCTATCAATATTACATAAGTGTGTGGCTTTGTTTCTGAGCATTCTATTCTATTCTATTCTATCCTATCGTATCCTATCCTAACCTATCCTATCCTATCCTATCCTTTTCCATATTTGTAACTCTTTTTCCATGGAGAAACCTGGTTTTCATTATCCTTGATGTATTTAACTATTTGCTCAGTTCCCTCTGTATGTAACCAAATTTTTTCTGTGTAGGCCAAAATATAAGAGGGGGAGGAGGAGGGGCAAGGAAAGGAAGAAGGAGGAAAGAGGAAGGAGGAAGGAGGAAGGAGGAAGGGTTTTGTTTTTTATCTTTATTTTACAGAACAATCTGCCCTCTCTCACAAAGAAGGAAGAAAAGACCCAGAAGGGCAGGGGAGGGAATAAGTGCCCCAGGGGAAACAGACCAGTCCAGTCACTGCCTTTGGGGTGGGGCTAGGTGGCAGGCTGGCAGATGGAGCCAGCTGGCCTGTCCTTCTGTCTCCTAGGTGGTTCCTGGCAGCCTTTTAAAAAAAGACTTTTTTTAATAAAAGAACAATTTTAGGTTCACAGGAAAATTAAGAGGAAGATAGAGATTTAATATACTCCCTGTCCCCACACATGCATAGCCTTTCCCACTGTCAACATCCCCCACCAGGTTGGTACATTTGTTATAACTGATGAACCTTACATTGACATGTCGTTATTACCCAAGGTCCATAGTCTACATTAGGATTTACTCCTGGTGTTGCACGTTCTATGTTTCTGGACAGAAGAATGTACAAGGATATGAATCTATGGTTAAGAGTATCATATAGAGTAGTTTCACTGCGCTAAAAATCTGGCAGCCTTTTAAAGCTTAAGTTCCTTGGTTATTTTAGAGGCAATGCTTTTGAGGGCCATGGAGGTGCTGGCTGTGTGTTTAAATGACCCTGTTGAGGACCACTGTGGGAGTTTGCACACCTCCGCCTCCCACTGCAGGAAGCCTTCTTGGCCCTGGGGTGCCATGCATGCACAGTAGCACCATTTCTTATTCAGCTCATACTGGCAGCTTTTGTGTCGAGCACCTTGCTGAATTTTCATGCCATGTTAAAGGACTCCATGGAGTTTGTGATCTTCATACTCCATGTAAAGTGCAGTGTGTGGCTTGGCCTCCCTAGCTTTGAGTATCTCCATATGCTGTTTGCTTACAGGTTTATGCAGGTTCTGGCACACCTGAAATAAGCATACCTTCATATAAACTTGAGGGAGAACTTGCTAAAGAAGCCGCCAGTGGCCCAGTGCTAGCTGTGGTTATTGCCCGAGGGAGAGGCTGGGATCACATTGGGGCAAAAATCTGCTGATCCCAAATGTACTGCCCAGTGTGTAGGGAATTTCCTTTGGATAAACTGTGGAGGAAATTTGTTCCATCTGGGGTCCCAGCATCGCTGCTAAAGTTTTGGGTGGAGGAGGAGGCCGCAGGGACACACTGGAGTTTGTGCTGGGCTGCAGTGTTTGGCAATTAACCTAAGTGAGTCCTAGGATCCCTTTCTGTGTGTAACCTATGGATGCATCAGCTCAGTCTGCAGGGTCCTGTAGTTAGAGAGTGGCTCTACATAAAGCTTTAGCTTCTCATCTTCATGACCCACATTCGTTCATGAATCCTCCATGATTTACTCTAAAGTATCTCTCTTGCTGGGATTGAAAATGAAAGATTTCTTGAGCAGGTTTTCATGTTCCATGCACAAGTCTAAGAGAATATGGTATATTTTGCCCAGTACTCCCTCTCATATCTCCTTGAAGTTCTGCCCGTCAAAGTCAGGGCTCCATCCAGTATAAAGGATGACTCCTAAGCTCCACACAGCAATGGAGGGTCCATCATACTTTTGGCCCTGGGAGAGTTCCAGGGCAGCATAACAGGGGACTGCCACAGAGGGTATCCAGCTTATTGCTAAAGGTGAATTTGATGCAGAAGCCAAAGTCTGCAATCTTGGTGGTCATGTCAGCATCCAGAATAATAAACTTCTGGTGCTGGTACTTTATAGCAGACTCTATCTGGCAGAATTTGACTTGGGTCTCTTTTTCTTGCAAACTGCCAAGAGCCACTAAGTACTCTCTTCCAGTAGCATATTCCATGACAAGGAGCCTTTTCCTCAGCCTCCATCACTTCAAATAACCTCACTGTATTGGGATGATTCAAAGCCTTCATGAATTTTACTTTGTGGGATAGACCCTGGAGACTGGAGGAATCCTGTTGACACTTGTCAGTGATTTTCACAGCTACCTCCTTCCCAGTCAGGATGTGTCAGGCCAGCTTCACCTTGGCAAAGGTACCCTTGCTGTTGGTCTTGAGGAGCTGGTTGTTGCCAGCATGGGTCTCCTCCTCAGCAGAGATGGTGGAAAGCCCTGCAGCATGTTAGATTCGCTGCAGGGGTTGAAGGCAAGGTCCCAAGATCAGCGGAAAAGCTGGTGAGATTGGTCCAGGTCACCTCAAAAGAAAATCACTTTTCACACTACCTGATGAACTGATCTTTATAATGGAATCAAAACACAATGGCAGGGGCTTCCCTGGTGGCACAGTAGTTAAGAATCCGCCTGCCGATGCAGGGAACACAGGTTCGAGCCCTGGTCCAGGAAGATCCCACATGCCATGGAGCAACAAAGTCCATGTGCCACAACTACTGAGCCTGCGCTCTAGAGTCTGAGATCCACAACTACTGAAGCCTGTGCACCTAGAGCCTGTGCTCTGCAACAATGAGAAGCCTGCACACGGCAATGAAGAGTAACCCCCGCTCGCCACAGCTAGAGGAAGCCTGTGTGCAGCAACGAAGGCCCAATGCAGCCAAAAAAAAAAAAAAGAAAAGAAAACCACAATGACAAACTAAAATAAAAATACACTGAGTAAAAAACAAATGAGAAAAAATAATAAAAAAGAAAAAAATGAGGGCAAGAAAAAAGATAAAACTATTAAGTAAAAAAAAAAAGAGAAAAAGAAAAATGGAAAACAGTGAGAAAAATTAAGAAGAGAAAAAAATAAAATGAAAAAGAAAACCAAAAAAAAACCCCCAAAAAACAAACAAATGGAATATACAGACAGCCTACAATGTAAAGGAGAAAACAAGCTAACTTTGGTCAAAATCCCTCAGGTCACTGAAAAGCAGCTTCCCAAGCTAGAAGGACCACAAATCTAGGCCAACCAGGAACTTGTATAGGTTCTTAGAATTCCATAACAATGGCTCCTTATGAGGACATAGCAAGAAAGGGACCTATTACGGTTAGTGATACTCCACAGTGGTTTCCTCATTTTTTTTTTTTTTTTTTTTTTGTCTGATGAACCCTTTTAGACTTAAAAAAATTATTGAAAATCCCAAACAGCTTTTCATTTATATGGATATAGCTATCAATATTTACATTATTAAAATTTAAAACCTGTATGATGTTTCAATGGCTTTTTTATTTCTAGTTTGAAAAGTTGTAATAATTTTTGGCTCAGTGTATTTTCAAATGTCCAAATATGTGGGGATTTTTAATTTGTCTCTTTATTAACTTCTTTTTTCATTTTATTCAGTTTTTAGTTTGTATCTATAAAATAAAAATACCCTCTATAAGAAATATAACTTAAATGCCATTCTAAAAATACTGATTCCTCAATACCATCATCTAGTCAGTGTTAAAATTTAATTGTCTTATGCATTTTGAAAATTTTGGTTTTTCAGATTATCTGCTTGAATTAGGATCCAAAAATCATTTATATTTTGTGATTGGTTCATATGAATTGAAACCTCTTTCATTCTGTCACTTTCTACTCCATCTCCTTCCTTCCCTGTCTTGTTACTTATTTTTGATGAATTCATGTTGTTAATTTCCTACTGTTTGGATTTTCCTTATTGTATTCCTGTGGTGTACATTAACAAGTTCCTCTGTACTTCCTGTAAATTGATAGTTTAAATTGCAAGGCTGATGAGATTTAGATGTGATCTTTTTGGTGAGACTCCTTCATGCATGGTGGTGTGTTCTTTTATCAGGAGGCTGATGGTCTTTCTTTTTGTGAGGTTAGTAGGCTTCCATGCTCATTGCTGAGATCCATTAAATCATGACAAGTAGCAAAATACTAAATTTATCATCCCTTCATTTATTAGCTGGAATACTTCTGCAAGAGAAATGTCTCCCAATTAGCTCAATTACCTTGTGGTCATTGATGATGGTCTTTATGATTCCTTTTCCTGAAATTTGTTGGAGGCTTTTTTATTGGGCTAACACGCATATTTTTTTCAATTGTTTTTCATATAGGACTTCCAGGTGAAAGTTCACTTGAGCAAATGTTTCTTCAGCAAAAAAGTTAGTTTGAAAGGTTCTGAACTAAGCCAAAGAAATAATGGCCAAGTGAGGAAATTTGGCATCGGAAACATCATTTTGGATATTTGAGGTCCTGCCTGAGAATATTTGGGATCTTGTTAGGGCTGAAAAAAATATAAAGTCAACCATCTACAGCGCTACCCACAGCCCTTACCAATGTGCCCAACATGTAATATATGGTCAATGTATGGTAGCCATTGCTAATATAGCATAATCTAACCATCTAATTTTTTATGTAGGAAACTAGGGCTCATTCATTAGTTTGTTCATTCATCAGATGTTTCCTGGGCCCTTATGCTCTGAAGAGGCACTATTCTGGGTGCTGGATAAACTTCAGAAGAAAGTCCCTGAGTTTCCTGTGCTTTGTTGTGGGGTGGGGAAAACAACAAGTTAACAAATTAACAGCCATATTGAGAGGGTGATGAATGATATGAAGGAAATAAACATGGTGATGTGTTAGTGCTACTGCGTGGGACATTACTTTAGATGGGTACTAACATTTCATATGGAATTTCTTTGACAGGAAGGGGCAAGATCTACGAAAAGGACTCTCTGAACAGAGGGTACCACAAGGCAAAAGGCTCTGAGGAAACCAGTTTGATATGATTGAATTGCAGAAAGTCAATCAGTGTGGCTGACATAGTGAGCAGGCAGAAGTGTGGTGGAAGGAGAGTCGAGAGAGGCAGGCGGTGGCAGAGATCAGAATCTAGCTTTTCTGGTCGATTCTGTCCTGATACATTTTGTGTTTCATTTTGCATGATTCTGGGGCACTGTAGCTGTGTTTCTTCAGCATAACATGTGCAGCTGCAGAATAGAATGTTTTAGAAATCACTTCTCTCTCCCTGTCTGCCCCTGCTCCCGTCTAGACCTGTCCCTTAGGTAGCCAATTCTGAAGGAAATCTGGTCCCTTGCTGCAGCCTGGGTTTTGTTTCTGATGACTACAGTCTCGGTGTTCCCAGGCACTGAGGTGTGAGCTGCTGATTTGAGCAGGGTTGAAGAGCCAGCTCCTGGACCATTCCTGCTTTGTGCTCTGCCCTGACCTCTGGTGGACTCAGCCTGCTAAGACATTGACCAAGCTAGAAGCTGGAAGCCTTTGCCTTCTATCCCTACCTGCCTGAATTTGGTTCGGGGTGTGCACTCTATTATGAAGGCTTTGTGAAGAGACAGAATTTCAGACACTGCCATGGGGTGGCCAGATGGCTTTTGACCATCCAACACCTTTTACACTGGTATGACAACCATTCTTTAGAGTTTGGATGCCATCTATCCTGCCAGTACCCCAGGCACCATGCGTGGGCATAGGATCCAGCCTGACCAATGGGAGCATTCATTCCTTTGGCCTGAAGGATTGGTTCAGAAAGAGCACATGGTCCAAATTGGGCAGATCAGGTCTTCTTTAAGGGTTTGATACAAGGACCTTGGGACAGAGGGCATCTCTCTTTCCCCTGGATCTAGAATTTTATAGATCCTTGTATACCTGGATTGCCAGTAACCATCTGTTTGGCCCCATTGAGAGAGGCTGCCTGAGAAATTAACACTGAGGAGGAAGGTGGGGTCTGGAAATTCAAAGGGAGTTATC
This sequence comes from Aethalodelphis obliquidens, assembly GCF_003676395.1. NCBI lineage: Eukaryota > Metazoa > Chordata > Mammalia > Artiodactyla > Delphinidae > Aethalodelphis > Aethalodelphis obliquidens. The sequence continues at coordinate 1,275,237 of NW_020837989.1, read as the reverse complement.
ATTTAAGCTTCTGCGTCTGGGTGTGCCAAGGGTGAACCAATAAATTCCTTTTTTCTCTTAAGCTACTTTCAGTTGGGTTTCTCTCACAACTGGAAATCTCCTAATTAATACCACAACCAGTGTTAGTCAAAGTTATTGTTAGTAGTAGATAATCAAAAGTAAATTTGAAGTATATACGGTGTGACACCTTCCTTTATGACACCACATTTGTAATTATATACTGATCTGGGTAACTATTTTTTTAAATAACTTTATTTATTTTTATATTTTAAAAAAAGTTCAAAATTAAAATTAGGAAAAGAGAAAAGATTGCCCTTATCTGAATGGGCACTCACGTTTGCATTGCCTTTAAGAAACTTCCAATTCCCTAATTATAGGACAAATACACCAGAGAAGGACCATTTGCATTACAAAATAATTTTTAATTTTCCAGGGGGAAAAAATCCCCTCAAGTCTTATTCAAATAATAGCGATTAAAATGATCCAATGGGGGCTTCCCTGGTGGCGCAGTGGTTAAGAATCCGCCTGCCAATGCAGGGGACACGGAGTTGAGACCTGGTCTGGGAAGATCCCACATGCCGCAGAGCAACTAAGTCCATGCACCACAACTACTGAGCCTGTGCTCTAGAGCCCACGAGCCACAACTACTGAGCCCACGTGCCACAACTACTGAAGCCCGTGCGCCTAGAGGCAGTGCTCTGCAACAAGAGAAGCCACCGCAATGACAAGCCCGCACAATGCAATGAAGAGTAGCCCCCGCTCGCCGCAACTAGAGAAAGCCCACCTGCAGCAACGAAGACCCAATGCAGTCAAAAATAAATAGATAAAATAAGTAAATTTATAAAAAAAAATGATCCAATGAAGAGTTCAGCTGTAGGAGAAATTGGAATTAGCTCTAGAGGGCAAATCTTCCCTCCCTCCCTCCCTTCTCTCCTCCTTTCTTTCCTTCCTCTCTTTATCCCTTCCTCCCTTCCTTCTTTCCTTCCTTCTCTCTGTTATTTTGCTAAAATAAAAAAAGTTCTTTTTTTTTTCCAGACTATGAAGTTACTGTAAAAAAGAAAGTTCGGACAATAAGGAAAGGTGTAAAGGAGACAGCAAAAATTACCCATGATGTTACTACCTAAAAAATAATAGTAAAAGCAGTGTAAGGCATTGTTCTAAACATTTTACATATATTAACATGTTTAAACTTCACTAATAACCAGAGGAGGTAGTTCCTACTGTCATTCACATTTTACAGAAGGGAAAATTGAGGAAGAGAGTGTTAAGTTTCTCAAGATTAAATTCTGTGTGGCCTTGTTGAGAAAGAGGCACTTTGGACCCTTTGGTAAATAGTCTTTGGTACATATGTGTGCACAGTTGCTCACATTCATGTGTGTGTACAAATGTGCACACACCATAATCAGCCACATGTACACAGACTTGCGCACACATATGCCACTATTACATGTATGAGCACACAGACGTTTTACAAAACAATCATTTTATCATGGCACCTTATGACTTGATTTAAAAATATATACAATAGTAGGCAGAAGAGTATAATAAACCCCATGTGCTCATCACTCAGATTCAACAGTGGTCAACTTGTGGCCAATTTTGTTTCATCTCTACTCCCAGTACTTTCCCTTCTCTATAGATTAAAAAAACAAACAACTAACTTTGAAATAATTTTAAACTTAAGAAAAATTGCTATTATAGAGAATACCCAAATACTCTTTACCCAAATTCACTGATTTTTGACATTTTGCCACATTTGCTTTATCATTCTCACTCTTGTTTTCTCTGCATGTGTGTATGTATGTGTACACATATATATATAAATTTTAATTTTTTGGACCATATGAAAGGACGCTGCATGGCTGAGGCCCCTTTATTTCATCATACCTCAGTGCCCGTTTCCTAAGAACGAAGATATTTTCTTACATAGCCACAGTACAGTTATTAAATTTAGAAGTTAATTAATACAGTACTTTTATCTATGGTTCATATTCACGTTTTGCCAATTGTCCCAATAATGTTTTTGTTTTTTTACATCTTTATTGGAGTATAATTACTTTACAATGGTGTGTTAGTTTCTGCTTTATAACAAAGTGAATCAGTTATACATATACATATGTTCCCATATCTCTTCCCTCTTGCGTCTTCCCCCTTCCCACCCTCCCTATCCCACCCCTCCAGGCGGTCACAAAGCACCGAGCTGATCTCCCTGTGCTGTGCGGCTGCTTCCCACTAGCTATCTACCTTATGTTTGGTAGTGTAAATAGGCCCACGCCTCTCTCTTGCTTTGTCACAGCTTACACTTACCCCTCCCCATATCCTCAAGTCCATTCTCTAGTAGGTCTGTGTCTTTATTCCTGTCTTATCCCTATGTTCTTCATGACATTTTTTTCCCCTTAAATTCCATATATATGTGTTAGCATACGGTATTTGTCTTTCTCTTTCTGACTTACTTCACTCTGTATGACAGACTCTAGGTCTATCCACCTCATTACAAATAGCTCAATTTCGTTTCTTTTTATGGCTGAGTAATATTCCATTGTATATATGTGCCACATCTTCTTTATCCATTCATCCGATGATGGACACTTAGGTTGTTTCCATCTCCGGGCTATTGTAAATAGAGCTGCAGTGAACATTTTGGTACATGACTCTTTTTGAATTATGGTTTTCTCAGGGTATATGCCCAGTAGTGGGATTGCTGGGTCATATGGTAGTCCTATTTGTAGTTTTTTAATGAAACTCCATACTGTTCTCCACAGTGGCTGTATCAATTTACATTCCCACCAACAGTGCAAGAGGGTTCCCTTTTCTCCACACCCTCTCCAGCATTTATTGTTTCTAGATTTTTTTGATCATGGCAATACTGACTGGTGTGAGATGATATCTCATTGTAGTTTTGATTTGCATTTCTCTAATGATTAATGATGTTGAGCATTCTTTCATGTGTTTGTTGGCAGTCTGTACATCCTCTTTGGAGAAATGTCTATTTAGGTCTTCTGCTCATTTATGGATTGGGTTGTTTGTTTTTTTGTTATTGAGCTGCATGAGCTGCTTGTAAATTTTGGAGATTAATCCTTTGTCAGTTGCTTCATTTGCAAATATTTTCTCCCATTCTGAGGGTTGTCTTTTGGTCTTGTTTATGGTTTCCTTTGCTGTGCAAAAGCTTTGAAGTTTCATTCGGTCCCACTTGTTTATTTTTGTTTTTATTTCCATTTCTCTAGGAGGTGGGTCAAAAAGGATATTGCTGTGATTTATATCATAGAGTGTTCTGCCTATGTTTTCCTCTAAGAGTTTGATAGTTTCTGGCCTTACATTTAGGTCTTTAATCCATTTTGAGTTTATTTTTGTGTATGGTGTTAGGGAGTGATCTAATCTCATACTTTTATATGTACCTGTCCAGTTTTCCCAGCACCACTTATTAAAGAGGCTGTCCTTTCTCCACTGTACATTCCTGCCTCCTTTATCAAAGATAAGGTGACCATATGTGCGTAGGTTTATCTCTGGGCTTTCTATCCTGTTCCATTGATCTATCTTTCTGTTTTTGTGCCAGTATCATACTGTCTTGATTACTGTAGGTTTGTAGTATAGTCTGAAGTCAGGGAGCCTGATTCCTCCAGCTCCGTTTTTCGTTCTCAAGATTGCTTTGGCTATTCTGGGTCTTTTGTGTTTCCATACAAATTGTGATTTTTTTTGTTCTAGTTCTCTGAAAAGTACCAGTGGTAGTTTGATAGGGATTGCATTGAATCTGTAGATTGCTTTGGGTAATAGAGTCATTTTCACAATGTTGATTCTTCCAATCCAAGAACATGGTATATCTCTCCATCTGTTTGTATCATCTTTAATTTCTTTCATTAGTTTCTTATAATTTTCTGCATACAGGTCTTTTGTCTCCTTAGGTAGGTTTATTCCTAGATATTTTATTCTTTTTGTTACAATGGTAAATGGGAGTGTTTTATGATTTCACTTTCAGATTTTTCATCATTAGCGTATAGGAATGCCAGAGATTTCTGTGCATTAATTTTGAATCGTGCTACTTTACCAAATTAATTGATTAGCTCTAGTAGTTTTCTGGTAGCATCTTTAGGATTCTCTATGTATAGTATCATGTCATCCACGAACAGTGACAGCTTTACTTCTTCTTTTCCGATTTGAATTCCTTTTATTTCCTTTTCTTCTCTGACTGCTGTGGCTAAAACTTCCAAAATTATGTTGAATAAGAGTGGTGAGAGTGGGCAAACTTGTCTTGTTGCTGATCTTAGTGGAAATGCTTTTAGTTTTTCACCATTGAGGACGACGTTGGCTGTGGGTTTGTCATATGTGGCCTTTATTATGTTGAGGAAAGTTCCCTCTATGCCTACTTTCTGGAGGGTTTTTTTTTATCATAAATGGGTGTTGAATTTTGTTGAAAGCTTTCTCTGCATCTATTGAGATGATCATATGGTTTTTCTCCTTCAATTTGTTAATATGGTTTATCACATTGATTGTTTTGCATATATTGAAGAATCCTTGCATTCCTGGAATAAACCCCATTTCATCATGGTGTATGATCCTTTTAATGTGCTGTTGGATTCTGTTTGCTAGTATTTTGTTGAGGATTTTTGCATCTCTTTTCATCAGTGATATTGGCCTGTAGTTTTCTTTCTTTGTGACACCCTTGTCTGGTTTTGGTATCAAGGTGATGGTGGCCTCGTAGAATGAGCTTGGGAGTGTTCCTCCCTCTGCTATATTTTGGAAGAGTTTGAGAAGGATAGGTGTTAGCTCTTCTCTAAATGTTTGATAGAATTCGCCTGTGAGGCCATCTGGTCCTGGGCTTTTGTTTGTTGGAAGATTTTTAATCACAGTTTCAATTTCAGTGCTTGTGGTTGGTTTGTTCATATTTTCCATTTCTTCCTGATTCAGTCTTGGCAGGTTGTGCATTTCTAAGAATTTGTCCATTTCTTCCAGGTTGTCCATTTTATTGGCATAGAGTTGCTTGTAGTAATCTCTCATGATCTTTTGTATTTCTGCAGTGTCAGTTGTTACTTCTCCTTTTTCATTTTAAATTCTATTGATTTGAGTCTTCTCCCTTTTTTTTGTGATGAGTCTGGCTAATGGTTTATCAATTTTTTTTTATGTTCTCAAAGAACCAGCTTTTAGTTTTATTGATCTTTGCTATCGTTTCCTTCATTTCTTTTTCATTTATTTCTGATCTGATTTTTATGATTTCTTTCCTTCTAACTTTGGGGATTTTTTTGTTCTTCTTTCTCTAATTGCTTTAGGTGCAAGGTTAGGTTGTTTATTCGAGATGTTTCCTGTTTCTTAAGGTAGGATTGTATTGCTATAAACTTTCCTCTTAGAATTGCTTTTGCTGCATCCCATAAATTTTGCGTCATCGTGTCTCCATTGTCATTTGTTTCTAGGTATTTTTTAATTTCCTCTTTGATTTCTTCAGTGATCACTTCATTATTAAGTAGTGTATTGTTTAGCCTCCATGTGTTTGTATTTTTTACAGATATTTTCCTGTAATTGATATCTAGTCTCATAGCGTTGTGGTTGGAAAAGATACTTGAAACAATTTCAATTTTCTTAAATTTACCAAGGCTTGACTTGTGACCGAAGATATGATCTATCCTGGAGAATGTTCCATGAGCATTTGAGAAAAATATGTATTCTGTTGATTTTGGATGGAATGTCCTATAAATATCAATTAAGTCCATCTTGTTTAATGTATCATGTAAATTTTGTGTTTCCTTATTTATTTTCATTTTGGATGATCTGTCCATTGGTGAAAGTGGGGTGTTAAAGTCCCCTACTATGAATGTGTTACTGTCGATTTCCCCTTTTATGGCTGTTAGTATTTGCCTTATGTACTGAGGTGCTCTTATGTTGGGTGCATAAAAATTTACAATGTTATATCTTCTTCTTGGATTGATCCCTTGATCATTATGTAGTGTCCTTCTTTGTCTCTTGTAATAGTCTTTATTTTAAAGTCTATTTTGTCTGATATGAGAATTGCTCCTCCAGCTTTCTTTTGCTTTCCATTTGCGTGCAGTATCTTTTTCCATCCCCTGACTTTCAGTCTGTATGTGCCTCTAGGTCTGAAGTGGGTCTCTTGTAGACAGCAAATATATGGGTCTTTGTATCCATTTTTTTGGATACAAATCCATTCAGCCAATCTGTGTCTTTTGGTGGGAGCATTTAGTCCATTTACATTTAAGGTAGTTATCGATATGTATGTTCCTATTCCCATTTTCTTAATTGTTTTGGGTTCGTTATTGTAGGTCTTTTCCTTCTCTTGTGCTTCTTGCATAGAGAAGGTCCTTTAGCATTTGTTGTAAAGCTGGTTTGGTGGTGCTGAACTCTCTCAGCTTTTGCTTGTCTGTAAAGGTTTTAATTTCTCCATCAAATCTGAATGAGATCCTTGCTGGGTAGAGTAATCTTGGTTGTAGGTTTTTCTCCTTCATCACTTTAAATATGTCCTGCCAGTCCCTTCTGGCTTGCAGAGTTTCTGCTGAAAGATCAGCTGTTAACCTTATGGGGATTCCATTGTGTGTTATTTGTTGTTTTTCCCTTGCTGCTTTTAATATGTTTTCTTTGCATTTAATTGTTGACAGTTTGATTAATATGTGTCTTCGCATATTTCTCCTTGGGTTTATCCTGTATGGGACTCTCTGTGCTTCCTGGACTTGATTAACTATTTCCTTTCCCATATTAGGGAAGTTTTCAACTATAATCTCTTCAAATATCTTCGCAGTCCCTTTCTTTTTCTCTTCTTCTTCTGGAACCCCTATGATTTGAATGTTGGTGCGTTTAATGTTGTCCCAGAGGTCTCTGAGACTGTCCTCAGTTCTTTTTATTCTTTTTTCTTTATTCTGCTCTGCAGTAGTTATTTCCACCATTTTATCTTCCAGGTCACTTATCCGTTCTTCTGCTCAGTTATTCTGCTATTGATCCCAACTAGAGTATTTTTAATTTTATATATTGTGTTGTTCATCGTTGTTTGTTTCCTCTTTAGTTCTTCTAGGTCCTTGTTAAATGTTTCTTGCATTTTGTCCATTCTATTTCCAATATTTTGGATCATCTTTACTATCATTATTCTGAATTCTTTTTCAGGTAGACTGCCTATTTCCTCTTCATTTGTTAGGTCTGGTGGGTTTTTATCTTGCTCCTTCATCTGCTGTGTTCTTCTGTCTTCTCATTTTGCTTATGTTACTGTTTGTGGTCTCCTTTTTGCAGGCTGCAGGCTCACAGTTCCCGTTGTTTTTGGTGTCTGTCCCCAGTGGCTAAGGTTGATACAGTGGGTTGTGTAGGTTCCTTAGTGGTGCGGACTAGTGCCTGTGTTCTGGTGGATGAGGCTGGATCTTGTCTTTCTGGTGGGCAGGTCCACGTCTGGTGGTGTGTTTTGGGGTGTCTGTGGACTTATTATGATTTTAGGCAGCCTCTCTGCTAATGGGTGGGGTTGTGTTCCTGTCTTGCTAGTTGTTTGGCATAGGATGTCCAGCACTGTAGGTTGCTGGTCATTGAGTGAAGCTGGGTGCTGGGCTGAGATGGAGGTCTCTGGGAAATTTTCACCATTTGATATTATGTGGAGCTGGGAGGTCTCTTGTGGACCAGTGTCCTGAAGTTGGCTCTCCCACCTCAGAGGCACAGCACTGACTCCTGGCTGCAGCACCAAGAGCCTTTCATCCACACGGCTCTGAATAAAAGGGAGAAAAAGTAGAAAGATAGAATTAGTAGAAGTAGAAAGAAAGAAAGAAAGAAAGAAAGAAGGAAACAAAGAAAGAAAGAAAGGAGGGAGGGAGGGAGCGAGGAACGAAGGAAGGAAGGAGGGAAGGAAGGAAAAAAGAAAGAAAGAAGATAAAGTAAAATAAAATAAGATAAAATATAAAGTTATTAAAATAAAAAATAATTATTAAGAAAAATAATTTAAAAATAATTTAAAAACAAAGAAAAAAAAATGGACGGATAGAACCGTAGGACAAATGGGGGAAGCAAAGCTATACAGCATAAATCTTGCTCTCAAAGTCCACCTCCTCAATTTGGGATGATTCGTTGTCTATTCATGTATTCCACAGCAAGTTGATTGTGGAGCTGTAATCCGCTGCTTCTGACGCTGCTCGGAGAGAGTTCCCTTTCTCTTCTTTGTTCTCACAGCTCCCAGGGGCTCAGCTTTGGATTTGGCCCCGCCTTTGCGTGTAGGTCACCGGAGGGCGTCTGTTCTTCGCTCAGACAGGACGGGGTTAAAGGAGCCGCTGATTCGGGGGCTCTGGCGCACTCAGGCCGGGGCGGGGCGGGGGGAGGGAGGGGCACTGCGTGCGGGGCGGGCTTGCGGCGGCAGAGGCCGGCGTGACGTTGCACCAGCGTGAGGCACGCCGTGCGTTCTCCCGGGGAAGTTGTCCCTGGATCCCGGGACCCTGGCAGTGGCGGGCTGCACAGGCTCCCCGGAAGGGAGGTGTGGAGAGTGACCTGTGCTCGCACACAGGCTTCTTGGTGGCAGCAGCAGCAGCCTTAGTGTCTCATGCCCGTCTCTGGGGTCCGCGCTTTTAGCCGCGGCTCGCGCCCGTCTGTGGAACTCCTTTAAGCAGCGCTCTTAATCCCCTCTCCTCGCGCACCAGGAAACAAAGAGGCAAGAAAAAGTGTCTTGACTCTTCAGCAGGTCCGGACCTTTTCCCGGACTCCCTCCCGGCTAGCCGTGGTGCACGGCTAGCCCTGCAGGCTGTGTTCACGCCACCAACCGCAGTCCTCTCCTGGCGCTCCGACCGAAGCCCGAGCCTCAACTCCCAGCCCCGCCCACCCCGGCGGGTGAGCAGACAAGCCTCTCAGCCTGGTGAGTGCCGGTCGGCACCGATCCTCTGTGCGGGAATCTCTCCGCTTTGTCCTCCGCACCCCTGTTGCTGCGCTCTCCTCCGCGGCTCCAAAGCTTTCCCCCTCTGCCACCCGCAGTCTCCGCCCAGGAAGGGGCTCCTAGTGTGTGGAAATGTATCCTCCTTCACAGCTCCCTCCCACTGGTGCAGGTCCCGTCCCTATCTCTTTTGCCCTACCCAGGTACGTGGGGGGTTTCTTGCCTTTTGGGAGGTCTGAGGTCTTCTGCCAGCGTTCAGTAGGTGTTCTGTAGGAGTTGTTCCACGCGTAGATGTATTTCTGATGTATCTGTGGGGGGGGGAGGGGAAGGTGATCTCCGCGTCTTACTCTTCCGCCATCTTCCCGGAAGCTCCCCCAATAATGTTTTTGACAACATTTTTTTTGCCTCTAGCCCAAGATCTAGTCCAGGATCACATATAGCACTGAGTGGTCATGTCTCTTTGGTCTCCTTTAATCTGGAACTGTGTGTTTAGCCTTTCTTTGCCTTTCATGACTGACATTTTGGAATAAAGGCCATTTATTTTATAGAATGTTCCTCAATTTGGGTTTATTTGTTGCTTTTTTTGACTGTGCTCAGATTACGTATTCCTGGTCAGAATTCTACTTGGTGATGTCATATCTGTCTTAGCATATCACATCTGGAGGTACACAATGACCGTTGGTAATGCTAATTTTCATCATTGGGTTAGTGTATTGTCATCATTGGGTTAGTGTATTGTATGACCTACTGAAAGAAAATTTAGCTACATATACTAGTTTTATTTACGAAGCAAGAAAAGATGGATCCACAGCATCATCACCGTCACTGAAGGCTTGTTATTATGTCGGGTGCTATGCTAAATGCTTTACCTGCTTTAATTCTCACAACCACTCTCTGAAAAAAAGTAAAGCGTGGCTGAGAGAGTTTAACTTGCCAAAGGCGGAGTGGAGCTTCAGACCTGGCCGGCTGACTCCAGAGCCTGTGTTCTTAGTCATGTACTACTGTTTATTTATCCAATTCTCTAACTTTGTGTGTTTTAATTATTTCTCAGTCTTAACTTTTTAAAAACAATGCTGCCATGAATATCTCAGAATAAACATTTTTATGAGTCCTCAAAATCTCAGCCCTTAGACCCCTAGGTTTATTTCTTTATTCACAAGGCAGATATTAAATAAACTAGAAACTATACTCAGCAGTAGGTCTTCCTGTAAAACTATGTCAGCTGAGAGTTGGAAGGGAGTCTTTCAATTGATTTTTCTGTTCTGGGCAAGAATCTTCTCTAACAATGACCTAGTAACAAACATGATTAGTAATACCACCCCTGAACACCTCGCTATATTTCAACTACTGAGTCACGCCTTTTTCCTTTGTGATTTTCTTAGTCTTTACAATGACGCTGTAAGGTAGGTGTTATCCCTCTATGTCCAGATAAGAGCAAACTTCCTGTGGCATCCCTGACAGATGGGTACAGCCTCATTTACACACATCTGTCAATGGGGAACTCTGTTTTGCAAAGCAGACCAGACCACTTACGGATCCCTATAATTGCTTACTTACTACTGTAAGTAAGAATTCACTTAAAATCACTGTAGAATTCACTAAATCTCTTTTCACACGATAGAGCTTGTTTAAATAATTACAATGAACATAGCTGCCACTTGTTGAGCACTTGCAAGGGACCAGCATTTGTTCTCAGTGTACTTCTCACAGATATTACCTCACTTATGCGCAGTGACCTTGTGAGGGGGGTATGTTACTGTTTCCATTTTATATATGAGGTGACTGAAGCCTGTGGCTATTAAGTAGTGAGGCCAAGACCGTTCCATCTCACCTGAATGTACTTACCTGGTGGCTTTAGAACCTGACCTCCCCAGAAAGCTGCCCATGGACAGGAAAGTAAAGCTGGTTACTGGGGTCAGCACAGAAGAATGTCAATTTAGAAAGACAGAAAACAGCTGGCCCAGTTCCTTCCCAAAACTTTCCAAAGTTTTCAGAGTTTCATACGGTATGCATGTGGGTTGGAACAAGGAAAATTTAGATGGAAGCCTAGCAAACATTAATTATCACATTAACAAACATCTGTAACATCTGTTGATGTTGTAAGGGCTTACTATGAAACCTAATGGTGGACACCTTGCTGTGTGCAAATTTACTTTAGAATCTATTTTGCTTATTCTTCTATTATGGGTTGAATTGTGTGCACCAAAAAGATAGGTATATGTGAATGTGACCTTATTTGGAAGTAGGACCTTTGCAGATATAATCAAGTTAAGATGTAATTATTAGAGTGAGCCTTAATCCAACATGACTAGTGTCCTTATCAGAAAAGGAAAGTGTCATGTGAAGACAGAGACACACAGGGAGAATGTCACATGACAACAGAAGCAGAGATTTGAGTGATGCAGCTGCAGGCTGTTGGCCTAAAACAAATACACTGCTAGTTATTTCTCCAGCAAAAACGAGTTTATTCAGGATCAGGAAAGAATTGCAGTTTTGGGTCTACAACCATGGCAAGCCATGTGCAAGTCCCAGCACAGCAAGGGAAGGACAGCATTTTTATAGAGGGGAAAAGGAAGTCTGGAGGGCTATAGTAAACAATGAGTCCAGAAAAACAGAGCTTTTCATTGGCTGAGTTGTTGCCAGGAGAGAAGAGGAGGTCTTTCTTCCTCCTCGTGGGCTCGACTATCATCCCAGGGCACGAGAGCTCCCCCTTCTGGTTTCCTGACTCTATTTAATTGAGATTTCTGTTTATTAATTTTTTACAAGGCCAAGGAACACCAAGGATTGATGCCACTATAAGAAACTAGGAAAATGCAAGGAAGGAGTCCATCCCAAGTCTCAGAGAGAGTGTGGTCCTGCTGACATGTTGATTTCAGATGTCTAGCATCTGTATAGAATTGTGGGGGAAATACATTTCTGTTGTTTTAAGCCCTCAAGTCTGTTATTTTGTTACAACAGCCCTAGGAAACTAATACAGCCTCCCATTCACTTCTTGAGTTGATAAATTATCCTAAAGATTTGAAGCCCATTCAGTTGCATAGATACTTTCCTTTTGTTTGTTCCCTCTGAGGTTTTCAAACTTCAGTGTGTATAAACAAAAGTATATGTGTATATATACATATATATATATATGTATTCTATAGGTGGTTTAGAGGATTTTTTAAAATTGAAGTGTAGTTGACTTACAATATTGTGTTCATTTCAGGTGTACAGCAAAGTGATTCGGTTACATTGCAATACATATATATATATATGTATACATCTATATACTTTTTTTAATTCTTTTCCATTGTAGTTTATTATAAGATATTGAATATAGTTCCCTGTGTTATACAGTAAATTCTTGTTGTTTGTGAGGATTTTTTCAATGGATAATTTTCACTGTAATTATTTTCATTTCTTATTTGTTCATTTAGAATGTGACCGCTAAACTTCTTTGTATTGTATTTCTCTTTGCTTTCTCTCCCCTAGGCAATATACCTCCAGTTTTTGTTGGAATATTTTCCTAGACCATTTGCCAACCAAATGTGTTCTCCTTTGAATATATTATAGTAGATCAGTGTCTCTCTTAAAATGTGTTACTTGGAACAGTGATTATAGTGGGACTGTTATCTTCCTTTTCTTTGGATATGGGCACTGTACTTCTGTCAGCGAAATCTAACTTTGCTTCTTTTTGTAAGCAGCCACACAGCAGTTCTTTAATTGAAACCCCACATCTTTTTTTTTTTTTAATGGATAGCTCCTAAGTCCGATTTTATACCTTTTTAAAAACACCAAATTATAGGTGCTTTAAGACACCTAAATAATAGAGTGTCACATTGCTCCTATTAATTTTTTATTGTGTGCAACTAATAGATAAGTAAGTCCTGGAGACCTAATATACAGTACAGTGGTTATAGACACAAAACTCTATTATAAACTAAAAAAAAAATTAAAATTGCCAAGAAATGAGATCTCAATTGTTCCCAACACTAGGAGAGATGATAATTATGTGACTGGGTAAAGGTGTTAGCTAACGCTACATTGCTAATTATAATGCAATATAAATATATCAAATCAATATGTTGTACTTTAAACGTACAAAATGTTGTATGTCAAATATATCTCAATAAGAAAAAATTGAAAAAATGTATTTTCTCTTAATCTCTCTCTCTCTCTCCTCCAGCTTGTTGGTCCCATGAGAGTGGTCTCCCCATTTACAGGTATCATCTCCAGATTCAATAAGTAAGTTTGCCTTTTAAAAATATTCATGAATATCGACTTTCTTCCTTTAGGTCTGTGCCATGTTTTTGCATTTAAGTTTGAGTGGGTATTCCGTCTTCCATCTATTTGTGTGGCTCTTGTGGGAGTTTTGCATTTTATTAAATACATTGCTTTCTTTAGATGCTGCCTTCTCTTTCTGTCTCTTGAGGAGAATCTGTGAATTTTTTTTTTTAGTCAGAATATTATTAAGACAGACTTAATGCCTCTGGATTGTACCAGTCTTTTAAGAATAACAATGTAGGGGCTTCCCTGGTGGCGCAGTGGTTGAGAGTCCACCTGCCGATTCAGGGGACACGGGTTCGTGCCCCAGTCCGGGAAGATTCCGCATGCCGCGGAGCAACTGGGCCCATGAGCCATGGCTGCTGAGCCTGCGCATCCGGAGCCTGTGCTCCACAACGGGAGAGGCCACAACAGTGAGAGGCCCACGTACTGCAAAAAAAAAAAAAAAAACAAAACAAAAAAAACAATGTAATAATAATATTATATTTATATGAAGGGAGCTGGTAATAAAATTTCCTAATAATTATTGGGTTTCTCATTTATGAAAAATAATTTATTGAGATGGAAGTCACATATCATAAAATTAACCATTTTAAAGCAAAGAATTCAGTGGCAGCAAGTACATTCATAATGTTGTGCCACTGCCACCTCTGTCTAGTTAAACATTTTCATCACTCTGAAGTAAAACCGCCTACCCACTGAGCATTTTCTCCCTCTCCTCCTTCCCCTCACCCCCTGGCAACCATCAATCAGCGTTTTGTCTCTATGGCTTTATCTATTCTGGATATTTCATATAAATGAGATCATACAGTATGTGACTTTTGTTTGGCTTCTTTCTCTCAGCATGGTTTGGAGGATCATGTTGTAGCATGTTTCAGTACTTTATTCGTTTTTATGACTGCATAATGTTCCACCGTGTATTTGTCCATTCATTTGTTGATGGTCATTTGTTCTGTTTGCACCTTTTGGCTACCGTGAATAGTGCTGCTATGAACATGCCTGTGTATGTACTTGTCTTAGCACTATCTTATAAACTGTGCCTTTTAGGATTTGGAAAACACGATCACTCTTTTTCTAGAAAACCTTTATTTGGGTGACTGTATAATTTGTAAATAGAATGATACCACCACAGAAGTTTCTTGCATTTTGTAGGGCTTGCTCTCCCCTGGATTATGTTCACATTTCTGGGACATATTTCAAGCTGAGTGAGTATATCACCATCATCATCTCTCTCCTGATGTTGGTGATGGTAGCTATCATTTGAGAGCCTATCATATAATAGATACCATTATTATCCCTATTTCACAGAAGGAGAAATGGGGGCTTATGAAACTTAAGCACCTTTTCCAAGTGATAGACTAGTGATAGAGCTAGGACTAAAACCCAGGTCTTTGTGACTCTAAAACTTGAGGTATGTGACAATTATGTGCCTGAGTTTCCTATCTTTCATGAAGTTGACTTTTTCCCGATAATTATCGTGGATAGCTACTGACCATCAATAATAATAAACTTTCAATCAATCAGTCCTGAAATCAATTTAGTGGGTCAAAAACCTCATTAAAAATGGAAATGGATGGAATAAGATGGAAAATATCATTTAGTAAGGGTATTATTTTATGAAACTTTCATTTGTCATGTGTGTGTGTCACGTATATGTGTGTCTGCATGGGGTCATGACATAAAATGTATCTCTTATTATGGGTTGCAGTCAAAAAAGTTTGAAAAAATGCTCTAAGCCACTCAGGTTCATTTCCCCCCTGAACATTTGAACTTTTATGCACCTAAGCAGTTTTTGCTGTCTTCTTCACTCTCAAACATCCTCTTATGCTCCAAGTTCACAAATTACGGAAGTATGACATTTTTTTACCCCTTCATAGCCATCACTGACTGATCCTACATATAATTTTACAAAATTGCAGCGTGTATGCCTTTGAAGTTCCGTTCCCCTTTGTAATTAAATAACACACACGTAAAAAAGTGCACACTTATTAAGCGCTTTAATAAGTGATAGCCCACATCGATCCCATTCAACACAAAGAGACCATTTGTGCTCGTTTGTCACTTACCGATGCCCACATCAGATGGACAAGACACAGGAGAAGACATCTTCCCTGCTGTTTGTCACATAGTGTAAATGCAATTCAGGGGCGCTGGTCCCCAGACAGCCTCCGGGAAGGGCTCCTGTGGATATACAGATGATAATTCCACATGGTAAATATTTGGTTTTCTTCACGTCAGTAGCAATTCATAGTAGTTCTCTGGGGACCCTTTCAAAAGCCAGTTTGAAAATTTGTTCCTTAAAAGAACAGTTTTTTAAAAAATTAATAATGAGAACATATTAAAAATGCCACATTGTTGGTGGGAAAGCCCCAAAGCAGTCTTTTAATAAACTGGAGTGAATTATAACTTAAATCCTACAAAATAGTATTAGGATTTTACATTTTTATTTGTTTCAATGCAAGAATTCAGTCTCTCATTGAAACGTAAAAAAAAAAGTCATGCAGAAAGTTCAAGGGATTCTTGAACCGTAGGGACGGTTGTGGAGAATGATCATTGAGTCTATGTTGTTAAAACACCCTTTGCGTGTAAAACACCGTACCGAGTTTGAGGAAAGGGAAAAATTATGATATAGCAAGCTGCTTCAGGAAGCTAGCCAACAGAAAACTCCTCTGTGTGTTCGTAGGATACATTTAAAGGAAGTTCATCAAGATCTTGCATGTATTAATGGTAGAAAAGTAGAACCGTAATGTCTGTTAAAAAGGGAATAGTTAAATACATTTTGGCAGAATCATGTAATGGATAGCAGAAAGCTATTAATAAGAAAGAGGTAAATCTTTAAGAAGACTGAGAAGAAAACTTTATTGTGAAGAGACCATGCTTCTGAAGAACCTGTTTCATTCACTTGTTTTTCCAGCTCTTTGAACAGTCCCTGGCATATAGTAAGTGTTCGGTAAATATTTATTGAATGAATGATAATATGATAGCATTTTAATAAAAATAAATGAGGGGTATCCACATACATGGGTAGACATCAAACTGTCAAGAGTGGTTAACCTGAGGAGTGGGCTTGGGGTCAGGGAAAGGCAAGTTTTGGGAGAGCAGAGATCATATCTCATTTGGGTCCCAGTACCTTTAAGAGCACCTAGCATGTTATTTGCTTACCATGGAGAATAGAGAAATAGTAGTAATAGCTAACACTCACTATTTACTTACTGAGTGCTATACTCCATGCTGAGCGCTTTATGTATGTCTCCTCATTTTATGCTCACAGCAATCCTTTAAGGTCAGTATTATTATTACCCCCATTTTACAGTTGAGGAAGCTGAAGCTGCAACGTTTGTAAGTGACTCATCTACAGACAAACAGCTAGTAAGTAAAGGAACCAGGTTGAACTGTGGCAGTCTGGATCCAGTATCTGTGTGTCTAACCACTGGGCTCATAACCTGTAGTTGCCTAACTCATTCTTATATTCTAAACAGGGACTACAAGGATGCCTTGAACATGGTGCTTGTATCAAACACTGTTAGCTGCTTAGCTTACATAGCAGCTGTTTCTTACTTCTTCCTAAGTTTACAGACTCCCCCACCCCCAATTTTGTTCAGGCTACAACATACTCTGGAAATAATGAACCACTCCAGAGTCCAGGGTCTAAACCTACTTTGGTAATTCCTATTTGCTAGGGAGGTTTAGGTGTGGCCATGTGACCAAGCTGCGGCTAATTAGGTATAAGCAGAAGTCTCCTGGGAGGGCTTTTGCTTCTGAATAAAAAGAGATGGTAAGGAGATCAGCTCCTTTCCTCTGGTCTTAAATTTGGTTGTGTGAAGATGTGATGTTTGCAGCTAAATCAAGCCACATTGCTTGAAAAAGGAAGGCCAAATATAAAAAGATAACATGGTAAGGACTGCAGATCAGAAAGGTAGAGAGAGTCTGGGTACTGGTTGATACTGGTAAACCTCTGCATCAGTCCTGAAACTGCCAGAAACAGAATTAAATTGTGAAATTGTGCAAGCCATATCCACTGTTATTTGTGGCTGAAAGCAATTCTATACAGTGCTCTAAAAAAGCCTTGTTGAATTGAAAGTATTGATGAATTCAAGGAGGTGACATAAGCTATATTCATGAAAGATAACTAACAATGCAAGACCTTGTGTGTTGAGTATCAACTGAGTAACATAGCCTGGTGGGCCTATCAAGCAGGTCTTCGTGGAAGAGAGAAAATGTGAAGTGAACCTTGAAGGCTAGTAATAGTAAAGGTGTGGAGTTAATAGTTGTGCAAAAAAAGTCACTTTAGGTTTTGATCTCATTGGTCTCATTTTTGAGACTGTTCTTGATAGCAGAAAACACAATATTAGTTCATTCTAGCTGTACTAAGTCAAGTCAGGATTTTCTGCTTTCCTTCCTTATCTCTAGGACAGCCAAGTTCTGAAGGGCTCATGTGGTATCATGGACTTATCTGGTGTTTGTGCATGACAGACAGGCAGCCTGTCTGTCTGTCTTATCATCCCCTCATTTTTGGACTACACAGGAAGGGGCCAAATGCAGGGCTCCTTCGCAGAGATGGGGAAACTGAAACCTATAAAACTCAATGCCTCCCCTAAGTCATACACCAATAAGCGATAGAACTGGAAATAAAAGCTCTTTGGAAGTGTTCACATCTTTTGCATCCCTTTTAACTCTTCTCCTTGCCCAGTGCCCAGAGAAGTTTTTTTTTTCTTCTCATTGTGTCAATAAAAAAGTAGCTAAACAGTTGTTTCCCACAAAACATTTGTTTGCGTTAGGACTTTTGCTTTTGGAAACGTAAGGTTGACCTTTATCTTTCTTTGTGTTTCTTCTGTGTCTACCTTTCCCAGAGAGGAAGAAGACCAAGATCTTGTTTAAACAGAAGAGTGATGAAGGGGAAAACATCACGCTCTGACAAAGAGAAACAAAAGTAAAATATTTTACTGATTAAATCTCCAAAATTTAATTTTGCCATAGAGGAACAAGTAGAATGATTTGTTTTGCTTGGTCAGATCTTGGTTCTCCTCTACTTCACTGGTTGCTCCTTCTCATTCTCTTTTGGGGGTTCTCCTTCTTCTCCCTCACCTCTTATTGGAGTGCTTCGGGCACAGTCTTAGCAATCTCTACTCCTCTTCTAGAGGTGCTTGTCCAATCTCATGGCTGTAAGCAGCTGCATGTGCTGTCAATGTGCAAATTTATATCCTTTGCTCAGTACCCCATCTTTGAGCTCCTGTATCTGGGATCCTCACCTGGCTGTGTAATAGACATCTCAAACCCAACCTGTGCAAAAGAAACTCTTGATCTTCCTCCCACAAACTTGCCCTATTCACATCTTTCCCGATCTTCCAACTGCTTAGGCCATAAACTTTTATTATCCTTGATTTCCTTCCGTATGTCATACCCACATCCAAAGCATCAGCAAATCTTGTAGGTACTATCTTCAAAAGATATCTAGAATCTAACCACTTCTCACCACTTCTGCTATTACCACCTTAGTCCAACCTTCTATCATCTCTGATGTGTGTGATTGTGGAAACCTACCTACTGGTCTCTGTGCATCCATTCTTGCTTATCCCCATCGTCTGTTCTCAAACAGCAGCCAGAGTCATACAAGACCATGCTACTCTTCTGCTCAAAAAGCTCCATTGACCTCCCATCTGACTCAGAGTAAAAGCTAAAGTTTTTATTTAACTTTAATTTTTAATTTTATTTAAAGTAAAAGGCTTTACTTAATTCATACCCTTATTACCTGGCTGACTTTATTTCCTTTTACTTTTCTACTTGATCATTTGGCTCCGTAAATTTCCTCTCTTTTCTTCAAAATGCCAGAATGCTCCTCTCTCAGAAATCTGCACATCTCACTCACCACTTAGCTGCAAGTCTTTCTCAATTAAGACTTCCCTTGACCGTCCCACTTAAAATTGCAAACCCTTCCCTGTTGCCCCCAGTGCTCCTCTCTGTTCTCTTATTTTCCATAGCACTTATCAGCATCTAACATACTATATGACTTACTATTATGTTTATTGTCTGTCTCCCCTGAGAAGAATGCAAACTCCATGAAAACAGGTAGTTTTGTCTGTTTTGTTCACTGATGTACCTATGGCGCTTATAACCCTGCTTAGCACACAGAAGATGGGCAATTACTATTGCAGAATGAATAAATGAATGAAAAGAATCTATATTTCTCATTGTTCTTCTCTGATGTTGCCATTATTATTATTATTAACTGTTTTTGCCTGGTAGGGGGAAATATAGGTTCAAAATGCGGATTTTCATGGAGGCTCAAAGCAAACAGTGGGTAAAGGAGATATGTTTGAACTCTTCCAGGCGTCCTCACGTCAGAACAGGTACACACATGCCTACCATGCTTGCTTTTGACATCTGCGTGAAAGGAAGGTGGTCCTGCTTGCGTATGACAGAGAGAAAGGGAACTCTCTTACCCGTGCTTTGTTTCATGACTGCAGTTCTCATTCTCCAGACACTCCTTGGTCTGTGACACTAACTAGAATATAGGAATAGGTGATATCTAAAGTATTTAAGTCAGAAAGAGAAAAACAAATACCATATGCTAACACATATACATGGAATCTAAAAAAAAATGGTTATGAAGAACCTAGGGGCAGGATGGGAATAAAGACGCAGACCTACTAGAGAATGGACTTGAGGACACGGGGAGGGGGAAGGGTAAGCTGGAACGAAGTGAGAGACTGGCATGGACTTACATATACACTACCAAATGTAAAATAGATAGCTAGTGGGAAGCAGCCTCGTAGCATAGGGAGATCAGCTCGGTGCTTTGTGACCACCTAGAGGGTGGGATAGGGAGGGTGGGAGGGAGGGAGACTCAAGAGGGAAGAGATATGGGGATATATGTATATGTATGGCTGATTCACTTTGTTATAAAGCAGAAAGTAACACACCATTGTAAAGCAATTATACTCTAATAAAGATGTTAAAAAAAAAAGTATTTAACAGCTGGTACCATAGGCACTGACCAATCAGATGGGCCACCAGCTGTAAGCAACTGGTGTGGTTCTATGCTTATCACTGAGCATCAGCCCTGAACA
Source organism: Aethalodelphis obliquidens (assembly GCF_003676395.1). Classification (NCBI taxonomy): domain Eukaryota; kingdom Metazoa; phylum Chordata; class Mammalia; order Artiodactyla; family Delphinidae; genus Aethalodelphis; species Aethalodelphis obliquidens. The sequence continues at coordinate 1,255,083 of NW_020837989.1, read as the reverse complement.
TAAGTATTAGAGAGTAACTTCTCTGCTCACTGTCTTATCAATTTTTCTTACAAGGAACTGGGGAGAGGGTTTCATGCCAAAGGCGGTATTTCTGAACATCACACATTGGTCCTTAAAGGAACAAGAAGATCCACCGATTCTACATGAGCTTTTGAGGTATTTTTGAAGAATTTCCTCATTTTCATGATTTCAACTTTGAGAAATCTATTCTAAGTTTCAATCTTAATATCTAATTATTGAAATTACAATAGATATGGATGCAATGGCCTAGATTTCACAGTAGAACTTAAAATATCATGTAAAAGGACAAAGTCACTAATAAAATACAAATCTTTATGTCATGTTGCAACTTGCATGTACTTACACTGTAAGACAGGGCATGTTCACAGTACAAGCAGAAAGTGACATTAAAAATAATTTGTCAAGTGAGAGAGTGGCATGGACATATGTACACTACCAAACGTAAAATAGAAAGCTAGTGGGAAGCAGCCGCATAGCACAGGGAGATCAGCTCGGTGCATTGTGACCACCTAGAGGGGTGGGAGGGAGGGAGATGCAAGAGGGAGGAGATATGGGGACGTATGTATATGTATAACTGATTCACTTTGTTATAAAGCAGAAACTAACACAACATTGTAAAGCAATTATACTCCAATAAAGATGTTAAAAAAATAATAATAATTTGTCAGAGTCACACATTGTCTAGTTGACTCTGTCTCAGAATTTATGGGCAAGAGGCCCTGTAACACATTGAAAAACATTACTTCCTTTCTTAACCTTCTCTGCTAGGTTCATCCTAGCCAAATCGTAGGAACTGGCCCTCCATCATTAGGAAGCTTCTGTTTTCTCATACTAGAGCAGAGCTTCTCAGACTTTAATGTGCATGCATATCACCTGCGTGTTTGTTAAAATGAAGAACCTGATTCATTAGGTCTAGGTAAGGCCTGAGAATCTGCATTCTATCAAGCTCTCAGATGATGCCATTCCTGCTACTCTGTGGACCACGCTGAGTAGCAAGGCAAGGACTTTGTTTAAAATCTCTGTCTTGGGCTTTTTCTTCTCAGTTTCCTTAGAAGCCAGGCTTGAATGGGGAGGACTCCCACCATCAGTCATATCCACTGCATCAAACTTTGGGATAATTTTCTATTGTCTTTTTCTTCTCATTTTATATATGGATTATGTTTTTGGTTCTTTCTTTTCTCCTGTTGTTTCTCTGGCTGTCATGAGCTGGGAATGTGCCACTGAAAAAAGGTGGCACATGTAATTCATTGTGATAGTGCACTCTTTTATTGTAATGCAATTAGCAGTGGACATGTCTGGTTTTACTCTGGGATAGCAGCATGGAGGGAGCTATTTAAATTATTGAAAAAGTATTAATGGTGACAAATGTAATTAATACAAGGCTGCTGTGTTGAATAAAATTCCATTGTGTGTGGCACATGTGTGCTTGTGTGTGTTATGCCAGACAATGGTAACTGTAACAACTGTTCCCAGTGTTCATTTGCTGGCTGTCCCCGTGCTGATTTCTGTCTGCTGGTGACGTGGATGTGAGAGGAGGAGTAATGAGAATCATCATATTCCTCAAAGATCCATTTTTCTATAGTGCAGAGAAAGGTCTTAGATGTCCAAGCAGCGATAGCGGCTAAACATAGTAACTAGGGACCTTGAGTTGACAATCAGAGCCCCCATTAGTGCAAGAGGTGGAACTTTTCTTAATAGAAATTACTGTAAATGGATATAGGAGTCATGGGGGTAATCGACTAACCGAGGCTTAAGCATGTTTGCAGAAAGCAAAAGCCACAAAACAGTATGCCTTCCCCCATTATTCCCTAAACAGAAGTGAGTGACAATTGCTGGCAATCCATCTCGGATGAAGAAAAGAGCTCTTTAGGATGTCAAGTTGCATGGAAATTGTAATGAGGATACTGATGCTCATTGGATCTGGTAGATTATGTCTTTTATGTGAGTTGGGTTATTTTCCAAGAAATCATATTTTACCTTAAAATCATATTTTAAACCTTCTGTAGTTGAGCTGTATTGACGATACATCTCGGTAGGATGCTGTCTTCTAGAGCTTCTTGGAGAAAGCTCTGCTATTCTTTCTGCTTCTGGGTTTGAAATGTGGCTTTGCTTTACTATCTGAAATTTTAAAGTGTAAGCAATAGTGCCACCCAATGGTGTCTCAGCAGCCTTTTGATGGAGAAGAAAATGGGATTTACTTTTAGGAGATCAATTTCATGAAGCTCTATGTTCGAATGTGACTCCCAGGACCCATGGATTATGTCTGTCTCTCAGTGGAGATCCAGGTTCTCTTATTCTTGTCTTCATTGGGAAAAGTGACCTTGGTGGAATTCTCTAGTCTTGTCAATCCAGAGTCACATGCCTTCTGAAAATGGGGAAATTATGCCTGCTATGTTCTCCTAACTTTGAGGATTAGACACTTTCATTCTTGAAAAGTATAAACCTGGTTTTGAATAAAAAGCACTGATTTGGTATTGCCCCATCAAAGCACTGTAGTTTGAGTACATTCACCACCATTAAAAATCCCATCTCCACGACAGACAAGGGCTTCATCTCCAAAATGTACAAACAGCTCAACAACAACAACAAAACGACCCAATTGAAAAATGGGGAGAATACCTTAATAGACATTTCTCCAAAGAAGACATACAGATGGCCAGTAGGCACACGAAAAGATGCTCAACATCACTAATTATTAGAGAAATGCAGATAAAAACTACAATGAGGTACCACCTCACACCTATCAGAATGGCCATCATTAAAAAGTCTACAAATAACAAATGCTGGAGAGGGTGTGAGAAAAAGCAACGCTGCCACATTGTTGGTGGGAATGTAGGTTGGTGCAGCCACTATGAAAAACAGTGTGGAGGTTCCTGAGAAAACTAAAAACAGAACTACCATATGATCCAGTGATCCCACTTCTGAGCATATACCTGGATAAAACTATAATTCAAAAAGATACATGCACCCCTATGTTCATAGCAGCACTATTTACAGTAGCCAAGTCATGGAAACAACCTAAATGCCCATCAACAGATGAATGGATAAAGAAGATGTGGTACATATATACGATGGAATACTACTCAGCCATAAAAAGGAACAAAATAATGCCATTCACAGCAATATGGATGCAAATAGAAATTATCATACTAAGTGAAGTAAGTCAGAAGGAGAAAGACAACTACCATATGATATCACTTATATGTGGAATCTAAAATATGACACAAATGAACTTATCTTTGAAACAGAAACAGACTCACAGACATGGAGAACAGACTTGTGATTGTCAAGGGAGAGGAGGGGTGGGGGAGGGAAGGATTGGGAGTGTGGGATTAGCAGATGTAAACTATTATGTATAGAATGGGTAAACAACAAGTTCCTACTGTATAGCACAGGAAACTATGTTCAATATCCTGTGATAAACCATAAAGGAAAATAATATATAAAAAAAAGTCTATATGTGTATAACTGAGTCACTTTGTTGTACAGCAGAGATTGGCACATTGTAAATCAACCATATTTCAATAAAAGAAAATTTTAAAAAATCCCATCTCCAAACCTAATGCTGCATTATGTAGCAGGCTGCATGCATTCGGCCTTGTACAACTCCAGTTCTTTAAGTATTTATAATTGGAAGTGAGGTGTGGTAGACTGCTGTGGATGACTGGTGCTCGTGCTATTCCCTAAGGTCTTTGGTGAACCTCCAGTAGCAGGACACGTTAAGAAAAATGGACTTTTAGTGAAGATTTCATGAGGAAATAGGGAAGATGATTTGCATCAGAGACCACACATTAGAGAACTAATAAAACCCTCATCCCTATTCTGTCCTCTGCCAGTGACATTGTCATTCCCCCCTCTTACTCCAAACAGCTTCTGAAGACTCTTTTATTATCCAGCCTATTCAGCTTGTGTCCCCAATTTATAGACCCTTGTCAGTAAAACCAAACCCTGGAATTAGCCCCAGAGTGATCATCAAGCACCTCCTGGAGGCCTCCTTCCTCATCAAAGCTTGTGATTTAGTTATTCATCCAAGTAAACAATTTTGGTGGTGGGTGGGCTCTCCTGGTAAGTAGATTTTTCTCTATATTGTTACATAAGGTATACCACACCTACTTCCAAAAATGATTGTGAACCATTAAGAGATTCAGATATATCTGGAAATATACATGAGTAGCTGATTACACAGTCCAATAGCAGACATCGTTCAGTTTGTTACTGATTGTCCTGTTGCCTTCTGGTACCTCCTTCAAGAATGTCCTTTGGTCTCTCCAAGTGGAAGTATGTGATCAGTTCACCTTCAATCTCTTGGCAACCCCCTTCCTATATTCCTGCTGAGGCCACCAGTTAGCCCTTTCTTCCTGGAAGCACTCTTAGGTTCTCTCCCTCTCCAGGATTTCTTAGACTTTCCAGTTGCTGTTACACTTGAAAGGTGATAATGAATGACAATGATGTAATGTGTCATGGCTGCAGGGATATTTGCATTTAAATGGGGACTCTAACATTTACACAAGTCTGTGTATTTTTAATTAATTGATTAATTAATTAATTTATTTTTGGCCGTGCTGCGAGGCTTGTGGGATCTTAGTTCCCCGATCAGGGAGTGAACCTGGGCCCCCAGCAGTGGAAGCGTGGAGTCCTAACCACTGGATCACCAGGGAATTCCCCACATTTACACAAGTCTGAGCCCTAAGGGATGACCTCTTGAGGAGAATTTCAGTCTTGGGGGAGGGCCAACAAGGCAAGCGCTTGGCTGCACATAACCAACATTGTACGTGGATGCCCCTACTCCTGGGTGAGGGCTAGATGCACTTCTCAAGATGGCTGGGTGAGTGAGAACGCAAGTGTAAGCTGAAAAAAACACACGTGACAGTACAAAATCTATATTTGATGCTTGCATGAACCACAACAAGGGTTACAAATGTAGTCACATCTCTTTGACTACCTTGTTCACTGTTGTGTCCCTAGGGTTTTTTAAAATCACTTTATTGAAGTGTGATCGTTATACAGAAAGCTGTACATATTTAATGTATACAACTTGGTGAGTTTGGAGATAAATATACACCTGTGAAACCATTCCCACAATCAGTGTCATAAACATATCCATCACTTCCAAGCGTTTCCTCCCACCCTCTTTACTTATTTATATTTGTGATAAAAACACTTGACGTAAGAGCTACCCTTTTGGCACATTTTGAAGTGTGCAATGCATTGTTGTTAATTATAGGCCAGCAGTCCACAACCTTTTTGGCACCAGGGACTGGTTTTGTGGAAGACTTTTTACACGGCCTGGGGGTGAGAGTGGGGGTCGGGGGATGATTCAGGCGGTAATGCGAGCGATGGGGAGCGGCAGGTGAAGCTTCGCTGGCTCTCCCACCGCTGACCTCCTGCTGTGTGGCCTGGTTCTTAACGGGCCTCGGCCTGGTATGGGTCTGCGGCCTGGGGGTTGGACACCCTTGCTATAGGCACTGTGGCGTACAGTTGACCTCTACGACTTATTCATCTTGCGTAACTGAAACTTGGTAGCCTTGACCAGTACTTCCCTGATTCTCCCTCCTCCCCTAGATTTTGAACAGGGCCTGGCATATAGTAAGTCCTCAATAATTATTTGTAAAATGAATGGATGGATGCATAGGTGGATGAATTCTGTTTCTAATATTGCTTAAACTCTTCCTCATATGCAGGGACTCCAAATATCTTTCTCTTGAGACTTCCGTAACTTGAAAATGTCTATAAATTCCAGGATTTTTTCTTAGTTTCAAAAGACAGGTGGGGCAATCAGTCCTCTCTTGACACTGGGCGGGGGGCATCTCTACATTGTTTCAGCTGTTTCTTTCTTGTTGCCTGAGCATGTCACTGGCGAAGCTGAGTTCTGTGCAGTCTCAAGAGGTTGGTTCACCAGAGAGGGCCACAGAGGTTCTCTAGGGAGGACACCCCACTCCTTCAGGACCAGGGTGAGTGCATGTGCAGAGCTCTGCAGAACTGAGCCTCTCCTTGTGTTCATGGACACAACCACAAAAGCAAAACCAAAACCAAAACCAAAAATATCCGTTCAACCCCACTGAAGTGCAACATGAATATATCAATTCTTAAATCCTTCTTAGAGAAAAGGCTGGAAAAGTATTCCAGGCCCAGCCCATTCTTCAAATCAAAATCTAATTCTTCCTCCTATGCCTGTAATCTGAGGTTGGTTTAGAACACAGTCAAGTCTTTGGGGACAGAATTTGATGATTTCTCTCTCCTGAAGGGTAGGGGCACTTAGGAGAAGAGTCTTGAAGATCACCTTCAAATTTTTGCCTTCGGAAGGACCAGTGAGATAGCCCTAAACAACGAAAGTGTATGGTGCTTCTCAGCCTATAAAAATAGTGTCCCTTTGAGGAAAGCAAAAAAAAAAAAAAAAAAAAAAAAATCCCACCACCAGTTCTGTCTCAATGATGCTGATATGCTCTGGGGAATCATATCCCTTTTAAGAGGAGCTTCATTTTCTCTGGATCTTCCTCAACCAAGGTGATTGTCTTGAGCTTTACTGTCAGGAATTTGTCTTAGGAAAGTAGTAAGTTTCCTTTCATTTTCTAAATGCAGTGAATTAACACTAGTGATAAAACTTGGATCGGTTGCTTGTTTTTTCTAAGAAGAATCCCCATAAGGTTGTAAAGAATAAGGTATAAACAGTTTGCTCAGTGCTTGGCTCATAGAAAGCATTCAGTAAGTATTAACTAGTATTATTATTGTTGTTATTGCTGCTACAACTACGATTATTATTAGTGGTGGTGGTCCCTGCCCTGGCATCCAATCCTAGCTGTGGGTATTTACTATGGGAAGGAAATAGAGTTTAGTGACATATAATGCATGTAAAGTGCTTAGTATAGTCTCTGGTACAAAGTAAGCATATAGTAAATTTAAGCAAATTTATCAAATATGAATATATTAGGGTAGATTTGGCTGCTGAAATAGAGAACAAAATTTAATGGCTCAAAGAAACATAAATTCATTTTTCACTCATGTTATTGTACCAGGTGAGTGTTCCAAGTGTTAAAGAAAAGTTTTCAGACAATTTAGCTGTGAGCATGTATCAAGATTTTATTACTATCAGTCACAGCAGGGAAATGGACCCTAGAAGGCCACTTCCCAAATTTACTTTTGGCAGGGACATTTGATAGGAAAAGAGTTCAGTTAGATAATCATTGTTAGGCTAGACACGGAAAGAAAAGAAAGTCTGGTAAAGGTCACTAGACCCTTGATTGACAGTTGGCAACTGGGTGTGTGGCTAATTGGGCATGTGGGTAATTGGTTTCCTAGAGCAAACCTTAATCCCATTAAAGTTCACAGAAAATTGCTTAAGCATTTTATCAGGAATGCTAACTTCTCAGAAAGAGGTTGTGAAGCAAAAAGTTCTGCCCCTCAGACCATGTTTGGAACAATTTCTCTTATGTGTGGGGCCATGGGCCAGCTCTGTCCCTTCTAGTCATTCAGGCAGTCTGGTTGAAGGCAGCTCTGCCAGTTTCAGTATTTTCAGTGTATGGCTTTAATACCATACTGGTCATTGGCAGCAGCCAGTGAGAAAGGGGAAAAGAACAGAGATTTCTTTTTAAGAAATCTTGCCTAAGCAAATGAGCCAGAGGTAGAAACAGAGCTTTTGCTCCCACATCATTGAGAGTTTAGTTACATGGCCATCAAGCTCCCAGTAGGGCTGAGAAATACCATCACTGACTGGGCATCCAAGTCCTGCCTGCACATCTTTTACTATGGGGAAGAGATGCAGTTTGCGGACAGTAGTGGTCTCTGCTGCAATGAAGGTGTGCCCAGCTTTTCTGCACCTACTGCCTTCTGGAGCAGGAATTGGCAAACTATGGGCTTCAGGCTAAATCCTACCCACAGCTGTTTGTATAAATAAAGTTTTATTGGAAAGCCATGCTCATTCATTTATGCAATGTGAATGGCCGATTTCACACTACACTAACAAGGTTGAGTAGTTGAGACAGAGACCACATGACCCAAAGCTTAAAATATTTACTTTGGGGCCTTTTTAGAAAAAAAAAAATTGCTGACCCCTATTCTAGAGAGGGTTCTGAACTGTCCACAAAAGGGGACTTGCTGGATCAAAGGAAATGTGCATTGAAAATTTCAGTAGATGCTTCCCTTCATACTTGCACTAGCAGTGAATGAGATTGTCTGCTCCCCAGTATCCCCACCAACACAGAGTAATATCACACTTTTCCATGTGGCCAATTTGAAGGTGAAAATGGTATTTCACTATAGTTTTAATTGTACTTACCTTATTAGTAGTAAGGTTTAGTATTAGAGAGTAGGTATAATAAAATATATATTTGGTCTTTGGCCCTCATTCCTGGCATAAAACTTCTAAAACCAGTGGAATTTCCAGAGTGATAGCAGTGTCTTTTGATATTCATAACAAAACCCTTTCAACCACACCTGAGTTTGTGTTAATTAGGTGACCTTTGGAAAGCCTCTAAGGAAGGGGCTGGTTGCCAGGGGAACCAACCAGAATTAGAGGATTAGAACTTTCAGTCTCTTCCACCCTCCCCCTCCCCCCTTGGAGGGGAGAGGGCTTTGAGGTTGAATCAATTAATCATGCCTAGAGAATGAAGCTTCAGTAAAATTGAAAGAATGGGGTTTGGAGAGCTTCTGGATTGGTGAACACAGGGAAGTGCTGGGTGGGACAGCATGGAGGCTTTGCACCCCTCTCCCCATACCTTGCCCTTCGCATCTCTTCCATGTGGCTGTTCCTGAGTTAGATCCTTTTATAATAAACTGGTAATCTAGTAAGTAAACAGTTTTGCTGAATTCTGTGAGCTGCTCTAGTAAATTAATAGAACCCAAGGAAGGGCTCTTGGGACCCTCTGATTTTATAGCCAGTGGGTCAGAAGTACAGGCGACATTGGCATCAGAAATGATGAAGTGGTGTCTGAAGTCTTGTAGGACTCAGCCCTTAACCTGTAGGATTTGACACTATCTCTAAGTAGATAGTGTCAGAATTGAGTCGATGTTGTAAGACACTCAACTGGGGTGGAAGAATTGCTTAATGTTTGGAAAACACACACATTTGGTGTCAGAATTGAGGTATAGTAGAGTAGTGTGAGAGTCATATAGGAGTGTGTTTTTTTCCTTTAGACTTACTGTGATTGAAGCTAATCATATTTTAAGAATATTTGTACTTTTTTTTCCTGTGAACTATCTACTTGTCCTTTGTACAACTGTTGGCAAGTATTGAGTTGTTGATTTTGTATAATAATTTTTAGGGGCTTTTTATATGCTAGGGAACAAAGCATTTATGATATGAATTGCACAAATCTACACCATTTTTTTTCTACCCCATTTTTAAATGTATTCTTTTTACTTTGCTTATGGAGGTTTTTGCTGTGCAAATTAAAGAAATTTTTGTGTAGTCAAATTGAGCAGTCTTCTGATTCACGGATTTATATATTATGCTTAGGGGGCCTTTCCACTCCAAGACTGTACAAAAATTTCTTCTATTTTTTCCTAATAATTTTGTGGTTTTCAGTTTTTGTATTTAAATGTTCGCTCCATCTGTAATTTATTTTGTTTTAAGGTTAGAGGAATGGATTCAATTTTTTTGCTAAATGGCTATCCATTCGGTGAACATCATTACTTTAATAATACATCTTTATCATATATTAATTTCCTGTATTGTTTTGGGTCTATTACTTGAATATTCCATGTTTATTTATGGACCAGTATTATGTTGCTTTAATTAATGTACATTTATATCATATTTTAATATCTGCAGGGCTAATTAGTCCTCATTATTTTTTTCATATAAGTCCTTTTTTAATAGGACTTTTCTGGCTAGTTTTACTTGTTTATTTTTCCATATGAAAATAGTTCAAAAACACTGCTGATAATTTTTATTTGGATTGTATTAAATTTATATATTGACTTGGCAGAACTGATATCTTTATGATGTCAATGTTGAGTTCTAAATCATGGGCGTAGTGTACCTTTCCATTTGAAGAACTTGTGCTGTTTTTAAGTTACCTTTTTGGTTATTGACTGAGGTTTCCTGACTGTGACAGATTTCTGAGACTGACCACCTGGTTCATTTCTTAAACTGGCTTAAATTATTGTTTTTATTCCTGGAGTAAAACCTATTCCACAGGTACAGAAGGTCTAGGAGCTAACCACTTACTTGTGTTATGATATTCACAGAGCAAACACACCTTACTGTAGGGAATGATAAATTTGTGAATTTTGTCACTGCCTTGCCATCCTTAAGTGTTTGTGGTGATTGCTTCATAGAATAGGACAAGGAGACTATGACACAGAGGGAGCATAGATTTGAAGAAAGTGTTGGTTCAAACTCTTATATCTGAAATATTCTTTTCTTAGGTTGAGTTTTTAAGAAGCACGTCCTGAACTAGGATGTGTGAATCTTAGAGGCACGGACACTAGAGTGGAGAAGTGAGACAAGGAAGGGGGGAAGCCAGTACAGACAGTTGTTACTGAGCGGCTTATCTCTGTGGGCGACTGTGGCTGTCATACTCTGGACCTCTGGGATGAAGGGTAGAATGTGCCTCAGGCTTATCCCACCTAAGAGCCAGAGCTTGTGGGGTATTTACCAACTCCCATTTGTTGTTGATTGAATGCTACTTCTGGTGCCATCAACTCGCAGGCACCTCTGGCTTGCCTTGGGCATCTATGACTGCAAAAGCCCAATCAGAGAGTCACAGATGCTGGTGCATGGGAATGGTCAGCCTTCACAGGAACAGTGAGGCAGAGGCTCTGATAAAACTGTCTTAGAAAGACTTAAATTTCTGCATCCTTAGCCACCAGCTGCCTGCCCTTGTTGGGAGAGGATTAGGGCAGTTAATATTTTGGGTTGTTTGTACCATCTATACTGATTTCTTAGGAAATTCTGCCTTCACCTTCTCCCCATTGGGCAGGTCTGTGCTTTACCTTGGAAGTCACTTCTTCCATTCTCATTCCTACCACACGATTGGACCAGAGTCAATCAAAGTGTGCATTGTTTTGGGGCTTGCCAATTACCTATGACTTGTTATTAGAGTTTGTCCCAATTCAAACAAGCAGGGCAGATCCAGTTCCTCTTCTGGGGATGTGGAATTGAGAAACAAAGAGCCACTTGCCAGTTAGCAGTAGGAGCTAGAATTAAAATATTAATGTAGGAAGAGAGAAACATGATAGCTATGTTCAAGCAGAAACCATGCACAAGCTGGTTGCTAGAGAGGGGAATGTGGAGAAAGGAGAAGAAGAGAGGGCTTCCCTGGTGGCGCAGTGGTTGAGAGTCCGCCTGCCCATGCAGGGGACACAGGCTCGTGCCCTGGTCCGGGAAGATCCCACATGCCGCGGAGCGGCTGGGCCCGTGAGCCATGGCCGCTGAGCCTGCGCGTCCGGAGCCTGTGCTCCGCAACAGGAGAGGCCACAACAGTGAGAGGCCCGCGTACCGCAAAAAAAAAAAAAAAGGAGAGAGAGAGAATAGGGAGCACATGTTAAGAGGTCCAACCCCCCCAAAACTACCTTATTTCTTGCCTTTCCTGATTCCTGGTTGGTCACATTCTCCTGCCTTCCCATGACACATTTCTTTATCCTTACAGTAACTACCTCCACTATTTATTACTGTTATTATGAGTCAGTTACTATTAATTGTCTTGACCAAAACACACTGGCAGAAAATTGGAGGATGGTCCCCTAAAAGTGACTCATGCTCTCCATTTCTGCTGTTCCTTCCCCCTCCACTGTGTCTGGAGGCAGCTAACCTGCCAGTCCTCTCCCTATGGCTATTGCCAGCTACTGTGAAAGGCTCTGAGAAAAAAAAAGCTAGAGAAAATGCCAGTCATTAGGTGGAGTACGCTTGTCCTTCCCAGAACAGGCAGTGATAACATCATACAGCTTACTCTATACAGAAGCTAAATTTTTATCCTCTCAGGAAAAGAGGAAACCTGATTAACTTCTTTATAGTAGAAACCCTGTGCTTTATAAATGGGTCCTGACAGTAAAGAGGTTAGAGGAGGAAGTTTTAGCAAATTTCCTTTAATGAAACTGGATCAGATCCTCTTGCCTGAGTTTTTACTGACTTAAGCTCCTTTGAGGAGCAGCTTCACCTTCCATCAAGAGAAGAAGCTCAGCTGACCAAGTAAAAACAGGCAAAAACAAACCAGGAGGCCTAACTCAATCCATTCATACTAAGCAAATGACCCACAATCCAGTTGCATTAAATATAACTTTAACAACACACATAGCAGATACTCACTGGACATCTTCTGTGTTCAGGCTTTGTGCTAAGGGCTGGCAGCATGGAAGTGAGTAAGACATACATGTTCCTGCACTTACAATGTAGAGTCTATGGGGAAGATGGACATGGAATACATGTTTATAAGCAAGAGTGTTACCAAGGGGAAGGGCACAAGAGTCAGGGAAGACCTCCCTATCACACTTTTTTTTGGTTTTAAAGCTGAGTCCTGAAGAATGGGCAGGGGGAGAGCCCTCTAGGAATAAGATTAATGTTTGAGGAAGGGGGAAGCCTCCTGCTTGCTGTGTTTCGTATGATTTCCTTGTGCCTCTAAAACTCCACCTCCATCTCTGCACAGGGCTTTTTCAAGAGTAAGTCACTCAGTTTTTGGAGTTGTGGTGGTTTTTGATCACCTGTTTGTTCTCTGAAGCATATGCTTTTGGTGGTGGTGCATCAGCCTGCTGTTGGACATCTGCAGACAGTTGCCTTACAGGCTGTGTGACCTTGGGCAGGAAACGTCCATTCTCTGTGCCTCAGTTTCCTTAACTATAAAGTGGCAAGTTGGGACTAAGTGGTCTTCATCAGAGTCAACGTTCTTGGTGCTCTCTGAATATACTTCATTGAGTTCTGGTGGGGAAGCTCTGCTCCGAAGGCCTCCTTCCAGGTCAGCCAGGGGCAGGGGAAGGAAGGAAAAGTAGGATGGGCTTTCATTTATTCATCAAATAGTTCTTGAAGTGTGCCGGGTGCCAGATGCTGTTCCAGGCGATGAGGATAGAGGTGAACAGGGCAGAGTGTCAGCTGCCCACTCTGATTCAATCAAAAGGACCTTGAGTGAAGAGAGGGTTTGGGGGTTAAAAAAAGGAGAAAACAAGTCTCCTCCTCACTTCGTTATCCAGTGGGCACCTATTGATATATGAAAGCAGGGTTTTTCGTTTGTTTGTTTGTTTTAAAATTAGATTATCCATTTGCTCTCTAGCAAGAAACAGAGCCCTATGGGAAAATGATATTCAGGAAAGGGATATTTTAATGAGAAAAACTTGGGACTAAGGGTGCCACTCTGGAGAGTGAGAATAGGATGGGTAATTAGCAGGGCCCTAGAGCAGTCCAAGGATGTGAATGCCTGGCTGTGGACAGGAAGAAGGGTCAGTTCAGAGGTGGAGGAAGGGCCCCCCAACTTGAGTCTCCCAGTTTTGCCAATGGCTCCTCCTAAAGTTACCAATTAGGTCACAATGCTTTTTCTATAAATGGGTGATGGAGGTGGGGAGGGGATGAAAATAGAAATAATTTATCGTCCTAAAGCAACAAATCTGGGCATAGGCCCAGTGCTACTGAAAGGGTCTTTTTAATGACGCGTGGGCAACTCTCTCTGCTTCCTAAGTCATCAGAGAGGCGATTGGAATGACTTTTAAACATGGACTCCATCAAGTGATGCAAATCTCCCATGATTTACAACCCAAAGAAGTTTATCTTGCTCTGGGAAAAAAGAAGACCTTGGAACCAAAGCCTCACATTTATAAGCCAACACAAACATCTTAAAATAACGCCCCCTCCTCCCTCCTGCTCCATAATGAGAAATGAGAGATTAAGCAAGAGGTGGAGGGCTGTGGGTAGGACCATCGCAATCACCAGTGATTGAGCTTCAAGGTCCAAGGCCTTTGTTGTGGGCACTGGAACCCTAATGATTTATAATTAACTCCAACAAGAAAAACCAAATGCCATGCACTTTCCTAACAGAGCTACAAAAATAACCACATTCACAGTGTTTGTAAAATTGGAAACAAATGTCCCAAGGAACATAAGAGCTCCATGCTGTCCTACCCAAGCTTTGGAGGAAGAAAAATATTGGCACTCAGTCATGACCACAAATGATGAGCCAATATCGTTTGTCATGGGAAATTCATCTAGGCAAAATTGAATTGCACCATTAGCTCTCAGTGACTCAGAGAAATAACCATACTGAAATGCCTCAAATTAAAATCAGTCAAGGGCTGGGTCTAACATTCTCTCTCCTCCTAGTTGCTGAGTTTAGTTTCTTTATCCTCTCTCTTTACATGGAAGAGCTGAGAAGGGGAAAACAATGCCTAATTGTACTCTTGTTCCTGAAATGGCTTAGATCCATGTGGTTCTTTTTTTAAAGTGGGTATGGGTAAGGGTAATGACCATGAAAAGTACGAGGGGGGAGCTATGAGGTAGTACAGAATGGCATGGTGACCTTAGTTTACTGTTGAAGGATGATGGGCAGGAGGCGCTGGTGATTGGCAATTGGACTAATGACCTATAACCTTAGTTTGCAAAAAAGAAATTTTTTTTAGGGTATATGAATTCCACTCCATAAATAATCTTAGTTCTTGTGCTGATGTGGAACATGAAAAGTTTGGTTATGGAAGTTTACTAAAGAGAAATTTTCTATTTGTGAGGACCCCTTTGATGCTATTAAACATCAAAATCATCAGCAAAGGATAGAGTTATTGATTCTAGAACAATAATGAACTAAATCTAGGCCTTACAGTGAACACTTTACAGACATCTCCTTTAGTTTGTACAACCCTATGAGCCATTCTTTAACATAATTCCCATTTTACAGGTGGGAAAATAAAGCATCTGAAAGTTTCAATAACTTGCCAGATTTCCATCAGCAAAAAGCAGAGCTGGGATAAGGACCCATTACTATTCGACTCCAAAGCCTACACTCTAAGTCACCCTTAGAGGGTTTCTGTGCATTTCCCCCCTTTAGGTCACTGTTTTCCAAACTGTGGTTGTCAGCTCTGAGGGGCCAAAGGAAAATTTCAGATGACCTTGCCGATATGTCCCTAATTCTGTATGTCAGAGAGGTAGAGAACAAAACCCTTTCAACTCTACCATCTCATAATCTTACCTCTGAATCTGTGAATTAAGTAATGTGCCTCCTGTCTGGGGACCCAAGACAGTAATATTAGCTGAGTGAAAAGAATATAGTTGAACTTTCCAACTGACTAACTTGAAGGTAGCAGGAATAAAATGTCAACTTGAACAGTGCCTGAGAATCACCTGTACAGACGTGGTCAGTTTATGTAAACTTTGCGCAGTGAATATGCAAATGTCCTACATATTTTTGTGCTTATACACTTCTAACAGACCCGGATGTGGCCTCTTGGGAGAATGCTGGTTTAAGCCTTTCTGCAAAAGTCACCTATGAAACTGAGAATTTCCACTGTCTCTGTCCAAAACATGGGATTAATTGAAGAAATTCTCACTCCTTGTTTTTTTTTTTTTTTGCTTCAGAGAAATTAACTCTTCCTATGGGAAATTTTTTTAATGCCCTAAACCGATCTGAACTTCAGGAACTTGAACCTTGCATTGTAACTGCCTTCTGCCTCTATGGAATATAATCTATTCAAGCTGTTAAACTGTTGTGAACACCAATAATAGAACATTTTTTTTTTTTTTTTTTTTTGGCGGTCCGCGGGCCTCTCACTGTTGTGGCCTCTCCCGTTGCGGAGCACAGGATCCGGACGCACAGGCCCAGCGGCCATGGCTCACAGGCCCAGCCGCTCCGCGGCATGTGGGATCCCCCCGGACCGGGGCACGAACCCGCGTCCCCTGCATCAGCAGGCGGACTCTCAACCACTGTGCCACTAGGGAAGCCCTAGAACATTTTTATAGTGTTCAGGATATGAAGCTAAAGCATATTCGACTGCTGTGTGTATATATATTTGCCCACATTTTAAAACTAACTAAACATTTCAAACCTCTTTTGATTTATACAGAGTTATTTATTACAAGGCTCCTGAACTTTCTAGAGGCAGCAATCTTCCGGTGATCTTTATCAAGCTGTTCTCTGTCCTCCTACTTGGCTGCTTGTTTGGTTCTTTCTTTTTTTTCCCTCTCTCTCCTCCTCTCTCTTTTTTCTTGAGCTTAGTCTTAACAGGGAAATAAAATGTCAAAGACATCAGGAAAAAGAAAAAATCCAATGGTAAAATTTGCAAATGGGAATACAATTTGAAGGCAGCACCAAAGTTAAAGCAGCCAGGTTTTATTGTTTTTTTCCTCTCTGCTAATTAGGCTGCACGTTTTAAATCTTAAACATGTGCAGAGTTGTGAGGGATCTTGCGTGTAGAGAGAGGCTTAATTCCAGCAGCTCTTGATAGCTGAGTGTTCAGTGTTTCAATGCTCACAGTAGACACCATCAACAGCTCATATTTTTGGGTGCCTTCTGCATAAATGGTGGTATGGAAGGAAGAATCAGAGAAATTTAGAGCTTACCTGAATTCCCAGTGGTTTCCAATTATTGTTTTTAGGCCAGAAAACAAAGATGATCTTCCCTTGAAGCCTGATACGTAAAGCAGATAACCTTGAGCGGCTGTGCCTGTGAATGTGGGTGCATGTGTGCCTCACATTCATTCTTCTGTTAGGACAGAACATTTGTCAGCTGGGAGCAGCTACACAGAACTCTTAGGATTATAGTTTGAAAGTTACAGATCTTGGACCACCTCTTTTACTGAGGGAAAACCCAAGTTCCAGAAAGCCGCACTGAGTTGTTCAAGGTCACACCCCTAGAAAGAGGTGGAGCAAGCTCTTGAATGAGATCTTATGTTTCTGAGCACTCTGCTCTTTTTTCTTTCACCTGCTGAATTTTATTTTTATTTATTTTTTATTTTATTTTTTTTTTTGCGGTACGTGGGATTCTCACTGTTGTGGCCTCTCCTGTTGCGGAGCACAGACTCCGGACGTGCAGGCTCAGCGGCCATGGCTCACGGGCCCAGCTGCTCCGCGGCATGTGGGATCTTCCCGGACCGGGGCACGAACCCGTGTCCCCTGCATTGGGAGGCGGACTCTCAACCACTGCGCCACCAGGGAAGTCCTGTTATACATTTTTTACTTCACACTGTCATGTCTATTTTAACAAATAAGTCCAGGCTTGCCTTCCTGTTAGTTTCTTTGGAAACCACACATTTCAGTTTAATTATATTTTCTTCTCATTCTAAGGAAGGGCTGCAAGGGTACTGTTTGTGTGCTTGCATGATTGTTTGTTTTTTCAGTTTTATTGAGATTTAATTGACATATAACTGCCCTTTCTTTTTCCATGTACTATTTCACGGAATGCGGAGAAATTATCCATGTTTGCTAGTGAGAAATACAATGAGTTATATGTATAAAAATAAAGTTAGTGTATTTGTGAGGATAAGGTTGGATACTTTGTAAAGGCTCATTAACATGATCATTAAAACTATGTATATTGCTGTTGAATTTGGAGTGTAAGAGATAGCTGCAAACGATTGGTGTAACGATGTTGTAAAAACCAAGGAGGATTCTTTGTAAATGTATTTAAGATCTCATCACTCTTTAAGGAAACCTAAACTGGAGATTGTTGACATCACATTATGAGTTTAGTTTATGTAAAAAAAGAAAATGACCAATTTCAACCAACAGACCTATTCTCAGTGAATGAGAATATATGAATGAATGAACGAATGTACACTTAACATGTCTAAAGTTAAAAAAAATTGTTGTTATCTAAATACTATTATTTGCAATTATTTATTATTAACTGACTTAAAAAATTGGTCAACTACCAGTCTCAATCATATGAAAATGAGGACCTTTTTCTTTACCATAACCCTGCTGTATGTGCATATTCAGTGATACCAATGTAAATTTTCTGGACATTTGAATTATAATTTTCTCAAAGTTAATAGCATATTACTGAAAACCCAGAATATGTACTTTCCTACTGGATTCTTGTATATAATATGCTGTATTTATAAAACAAAACAGTATTTTCCTCTGTAATTACAATTTAGAGTTACTTTTAACTCCTATGTGATAAGATAATTAAAAAATTTTCCCTTGGAGAATCTCTATCCAAAATATCCAGAGTATCTCTGCAACTTCTGTGCCAGCAAATACAGTAGTTTCTGCCTTCATGGAACTCACTATTGAAAATCACTTCTTACATTATCACCGTTTGGTTGGAATTTTGTGTTTTCTTTGTCAAGAAGAAACATTTATCATGTGGATATATGGGTGGTTTTGGAGTTGTCCTGGGTTTTCTGCCAAGTGGCTACCTGAGGTTTGGGCAGGTTCCAGTTCAGTAGGGGATGGAGTAGGCAGGGAGTATAGGTCACCCAGAATTCAAGAAATCAAGTTGTTGGCAAGAGCGGCACCGTGGAGATCTATACTCTGCCCTATTGAATCCCTTTTGCTGAGGTGATGGTGGGGGTCTTTTTTCTTTAGGCAGAAAGGAATCACAAGTGATGCTAGGCTGGGCAGATCCTTCCCATGATTAAGCCAGGGGCAGGGATGCGAGGATTTCCTTACTACCGCATTCCTTACTCACCGGGGAACAGTGAGAAGCTAGGCTTCAGAGCTTGGGTGATCCAATTACCAATCCTTTGTTAAAAGTACTGCAGCATGCTAGCAATAGCCAAGAAGTCCCAGCAATCATGCACACCTCGCCAGGCCTTAGAGAACATGTAGATTTCAGTATGCATGTCCAGAGCCACACACTTTTCCACTTCCTCTGTTACCCTTGCAGAATAAGGATGAAAGTTCATCCTTATCCTAGGCAAAATGAATTGGTAGGGTGTGGCCTTTGAGCATTTGATAGGTTCGAAGAAGCTGCCCCCTCCACACTAACAGTAAATGCCACTCTCTTTTTCTGTCATCTCAGGCCTATATTTTTGTTATTAAAGATTCATTGCCTCTCTGATTCTAAAAAAAAAAAGCATTTGGTTTTCTTCAAATATGGAGAAATCATGCTTTAACTGGCTTACCATCTTCATGGGAATTACTTCATTTCTTTGATTCTAAGATGCATTTTCTCCCACGTTTAAACATTTCTGAAATGCTGAATTAGCGTACAATGTATGTGCTTAATGTGATGTTCCATTTTTATTTCTTGGAAGGCTATTATTAAATTGATGATTCGTGTAGAAGGGATGACATCGTAGAATCAGAACACCGTAGCTTTTTTAGTTAATTTCTAGTTTTGACTCTGAAGTTGTGTAATCACAAGATCATGGTGGTGGTGACTGAAGAGGATGAAATGTGAAGAGTTGGGGGACAGATCCTTGAATTGGGAGAAGGACTGTGCTAGAGAAAATTTGCTGTCATTTTTACTTGGGATTATGACCTCCATTCAGCTGCCTTTAACTGGGCATTTCCCCCACTGACTAGAGTGAGAAAATTTGGATCTGCTTCATCATTACTATCAAGAGCCATTTATTTACTGTTTGCTATATAAAATTACAAACAGATATAAAGCACAGGCTTTGAACCTCAGGATGTGTTGATTATGGGAAATTGAGAGGTTTTTGTGACTTCACTGGTGGGGAAAGCCTTCCATTAAATGTTATGTTTTGGTAGCATCTTTATTATAATATAATTCACATACCATACATTTCACCCATTTAAAGTGTATAATTCAATGGATTTTAGTACAGCCACACAGTTGGGCAAACATCACCACAGTCAGTTTTAGAACATTTTCATCACCCCAAAAGAAATTCCATACCCTTTAGCAGTCACATCTCATCCCTCCCATCTTCCCCAACTCTAGACACCACTAACCACTTACATTTGAAGACCAAAAATACAGCATGGTAGAGGGACTAGACTAGAGCAATGAACTAGAAGTTAGAAGTTTCAAGAAGATTCCAAATTTTGGCATTGCTTCTTAGAAATTATTTGGCTTCTTTGAGCCGCTTTTCTTCATTTGTAAAATTAGTATAATGACACCCACATCACAGATAGTTACTATTAATGTGGTGGTTGTGAGGATTAAGTAAGATAACATATATGAAAGCAGCAGTATAGGGCCTGCCACATAGTAGGTTCAGAATGTTATTTTCTTCTTCCTTTCATCTCTTTTCAAGATGGGCCCTGAGCTGAACTGCTGAAGGATGATTGATTCTCTTCTTTTACCTGAAGACCGAATCCTCTGTAGGTGCCAACTCAATGTTCCCTCCCAGAAATCCCCTCTTGGAGGTGGTTAAAGCCCCATAGTGTTGCTGGGGACACCTCAACTCAGTAGTTGAACTGATAATACAAAACAGAGGGTCTGATTTCTGTCTTCCTAGAAAAGAGGAAAAAATCACATTATCCACTTTATTCAGGTAATGGGGAGTCAGCCTAAACTCTCAAAATTTCTACTGACTGAATGGTTTTCAGGTAAATGCAGAGTTCAAGGAACCAAAGTGGTCAGCAAGGGTGATGGATGTAAAACAAAAACTATGATCCTCTCAGTGCCCCCACGTGAACCTCCATGTAGAATAAGGAAAAACAGATGCGGGTCACTGGACCCCAAAAACCCATCCCATTGGCTTTTGGCTCTGGAAGACCCATTGAGCAGTGCCAAGACTGTTTTGAAAATCTCAGAGAGGTCTGGCTTGTCTTTATTTGTCCATCATTGAGGAGTTAAAGTGGTGAGGGGTGTTTCTGTCTTAATGTGATGGATGGTGAAATTGAAGTGTTGGGTAATTTCTGTGGTCTGAAGACCTGAAGTCTTCCAAGGAGAACATTTATGATGATCTTCTCATGAGTCTGAACTCTCTGGTCCTGCTTCTGTCAGAATCAGGATGCTCCTGAGAGGTTTTGGTTCTCCTTATGTGTCTATTGACTTTTGCCAAACAAGCTCCAGGTTATTAGACTGAAAATAATTTAGTAAAAAATAAGTTGATTGACATACTATTTGGTAAAAGAAAAAAAAATAAAACAAATGTTCTTCAGACGCTATTCTTTGATAATTTTGGTCCATGATTTTGGCTACTCTGCACTCTTTATTCATCTTTAAAGATTTTTGTTTGTTTAAAATTTAACTTTTAAATTTTCCCCCTATATATTTACTATTACTTTTCAAATTCATTTCAAGCCCATTATTCTTATTCTTTGATGTTTGTTGAAATGGAAAGTTAGGATAATAGGACTTAGTTGAAATATCCAGAATATCCAACAATTCTTAGTGTGATAAACACACAAGTTCAAACAGTATATATGGTGTAATCCTATATTTATAGAATAACAGTCATTTATAGAAAAGTATTTGAACAACTGTACATCAAGGTTTGAACAGTGTTTGCCTGGGTGGAATTATTTTGCTTATTTGTATTTTTTTAATCCATTCAACACAATTTTATTAAGGCCCTACTAAATGTCAGCCATGTTCTCTATGTTGGGGATAAAGCAGTAAAGAAAAAAGACAAGAAAAGTTTGCCCTCCTGAAGGTACATACCAGCGGGGAGAAAGAGTAGCTAAATGAATTAAGTAAAATAAATAATAGGTTAGAGAGTGAAAAGTACTACAGAGAAAAGTGAAGCAGGGAAGAGGCACAGAGAGTTGGGGAGGGGTCTCAATCTTAAATAAGGCCATCAGGGAAGGTTTGACTGTGAAGGTACCTTTTGAGTAAAAACTTAAAGGAGATAAGGGTGTTAGCCGGGTGGATGTCTGGGGAAAAATGCATGCTAGTCAAAGGAACAGCAAGCGCAAAAGGCCTACCAGGGGGGCATGCTGTGTGTGTGTGTGTGTGTGTGTGTGTGTGTATGGGGTATGAGATAAAGAGAGTAGTCATGAGTGAATCCAGGTTTTTGGCTGGGACAACTATAAGGATGGAAGTGCATTGAAATGGGGAGGGCTGCAGGCTGATGAAGTTTGGGAGGTGATCAGGAGCTCGGTTTTAGACAGGTTAAATTTGATATGCTTATTAATCATCCAAGATGTTTCTCTAATGAGAATGCATTGTTCTGAAATTTGGAAAAAAACAATAAATGACATTTTAAAAGATAGTCTAGGGCTTCCTTGGTGGTGCAGTGATTGAGAGCCCGCCTGCCGATGCAGGGGACGCAGGTTCGTGCCCTGGTCCGGGAAGATCCTACATGCCGCGGAGTGGCTGGGCCTGTGAGCCGTGGCCGCTGAGCCTGTGCGTTCGGAGCCTGTGCTCCGCAACGGGAGAGGCCACAACAGTGAGAGGCCCGCGTACCGCAAAAAAAAAAAAAAAAAAAAAAAAGATAGTCTGCTGTGGGACTAGGTTGTTCCAAGGAATTCTCTATTGTTGCCCTAGATTGTTCAGTTGACTAAATTTCTGTGACCAAATTGTTTTTAGTCAAACCATTTGGACTTGGTGTATGCAGGAGGCAACCCTGGGTAACCACCAGCACACTTGCTCTTTGGACTACTCTGTTTAGAAGAAAGTTGAAAGCAGACTCAGCAGTGCTTTGCTGTCTTGGCTTTCAGGCCGTTGACTCAGATGACTTCCTAGATGCTTGTTTTAACTCGCCAGTCCCATAAACTCTGCCTGACTTCCTGGACCTTTGACTCTTTCATCAGCTTTGCTGAATCTTTCATCAGCTTTGCTTGAAGTTTCAAGGATCTGGGGCACCTGGATCCTTAGTTCTTCCTGTCCTCTGATGGTCTTTGCCTAATCACACTGATCCTGTGACCATCATGCTCTCAAAAAGCAATTCACACAACATTTCGTGAATACCTGTTTTATGTAAAGCACTGTATTAGGCATTTTGGGGATGATAATGAAGTTGAGATGTGGCACTGACAAGTAGGAGGTTCCAGTGTTGTGGAGGAGGTAAGTATGTATAATGAGGTGATGATGACAAGCATGTAATAGTCTGGAGGGGAATCGAGGGCTCTGATTCTTATAGTAATGGCCTACTTGGTCCCAACAGCTCTGGTCCAGCATTTTATAGATTTTTTTTCTCAGAGGCTTTTTTGCACTTTTCAATATTTAGCCTTTGTTGTTTGTTTTCTGATTATGAAGTAACAGATATTTATTGTAGAAAACATGGGAAAAACATGAAGAAAAAAAATTACTCGTAATCTTATCATCCAGAGATAGAATGTTTCTGTTAAGAGATAGAAGGTTTCTGTTAATGTTTCTTTTCATTCTTTAAAGAAAAGTTTTATTGTTGGCATTTTACCACATCAGTATTCTTTGGAAGAATGTTTTTTAAATAGCTGAATGGAATTGATGTTTCACCATTTATTTACTGGCCCTCTAGTATTGAGTCTTTTTATGTTTTCATAGCTAAGTTCCTCCTTGCTTGGGCAATATCGGCCTGGAGTTGAGGCTGTCCTAGGGTACCTGGGGTAGAGTCGAGTCTCAAAAAAATGGAGCTGTGCCCACATGGGGTGCACTTGGCTGAGAGGGGTGCAACCCCTGGGGCATGAATAACAGCACTTAATTAATCCATGCTCCTCCCCAAGCTTGCACACACATGAGCATAGTAGATACCACAGCTGAAAAGTCAGTGGGAGCCCTTGTTATATATTTGAAAAACTGCTTATCGTTGGTAGACCAAGGAACTCTGAAATCATGTGATTTTAATAGAGTACATCTTTTCTATGATAAACATCAGTAGCTACATTTGTCAGAAGAGTCATAAAATAGAAATGACACAGTACCCTTCTTTGAAAAAGTAGAGGATTATCAAAGCAAGATGGAAGAAAGTAGCGTGCTGGGTCCTCTTATAATGTAGATAAATATTCCTGCTTCAGTGAGATTCCTTCAAGAGAGTGAGCTTAGGAGCAGAGGAAAGAAATAGTATAAAATTAGAAAGACAGTATTGTGTTGTTTTAGACTTTGAAAACTGATAATGCTTTCCAAGTCTGGTATGTGAAACTTGCCCTTTTCTTTTGGCTATTCTAGCCACAGATGAATGTCTTCTTGCCAATTAGAACATTTTTGAGGTGTTCTCCTTTTCTTCACGTGATGTTGGTTGTGATTCCATGCTTGCCATTATTTATAAATTAATTTCTGGCATTGTAGTAAATTCTAGGAAAACCAATAAAACCACAAGTGTGCAGTTAAATCCTTCTGTATTTTTTCTATTTATTTATTTACTTTTGTTTAAAATTTTTTTTCCTGTGGGAAAGACATGAAAGTTAAAAACAAAGTTTCCATAAGTGGATGGGTGGTTTATAGGATACATTTCTAATCTCCATTATTCTTTAGTCTTTTCATTGCTGTGTACATATTCTCTCATTTGCTTGAGGCTATTTGATTACCTTTCTTGATAGGAATAGTAAAGAAATTAGTCATGAGGATCTAGGCTGATGGAAAGAAATTGGTGGAATGTCTTTTTCTTTTGACAAGAAGTGCCAGAGCTGATAATCAGTACTTCCTTAAATATAGCCAAACCAGGAAGCCAAGTAAACTGGTGACACCAGTAAAATAGTCATATATGAAGGGTGTATTGAGATGACATAAAATTGTCAGAGAGACTCAGTTCTTTTTCAAGTGCACTTTCAGCCTTTTCTGAGAAAGATTTTGTCAAGAATTTTGTAGGAAGTACTTGTGAATGCCATAGAACAGTATCTCCCCAAATGAGTTCTACAGAATGTCAAAGAGTTGAGTGGGGACCTGCTATTTGTACCTGCCCTGAAACTATTTCTGGTAACGACACCCTGATTTGCCTCTGAGGAACTACTCCTCCCCACTGTTGGCCCATGTGGTTTGGGTGTGACTGAGTCCAGAGTGTGGGACTCGTAGCCTAGGACTGTTCAATCAGTACCTTCTATCTCAACTGTCTTGGGAATCGGTACAGGGATGACCATGTGACCAAAGATAGTCCAGTGAGATTCATCCTGGATCTTTTTTGGAACTGTGGGGAAGGAGAAGCCCCTTTTTGGGATTGCTCGGAAGGAAGGATGTGAGCTCAATGCTGATGGTCGGTCTTTCTGCCTTGTGGGAAGAGCCTGCTTTAATGAAGCCAACACAAAAGAATGTAGAGCCCAGAAATGGACACAGAGCCGTGACATTGTACAAGATCCTGAGTCCTGCCAGGCCTAAAGCCAGCCTATCTCTGGACTTAAATAAATTATTTTTTTTGTTTTAGCCAGTTTGTGCTGGGCATTTCACATCCACCACTGAGAGTTTTGGCTAATTTAAAAAGTGTTATGTGAATACCGAGCTGTCATCAAACAGGTGTGGGAAATCCTGGGCACATTAGTTTGGTTCTCCAGAAGTAGACTCTGAAATAGGATTTGTGTCCAGGTAGTTTATTTGGGGAGTGGGGAGTGGGGAAGTAAGACAGTGAAGGGAAGGCATCTAATAAATGGTACCTTATCAAGCCGGTGAGCACTGTGGATGACTAGAGTTTAATCCCATGGGGAAGCTATGGGAGACAGTGTAATGCACATACCTCAGAGTTAACCCACCGAAGCAGCAAGGGAGCTGGGATAGTTACATCCTAAATCCCATCAGTTATTGGTTGAGGGCTGCTTTTTGGTGTGTGTGTAAATTTCTTGGTACTTTAGTTCTGCTCTGCAAGCAGGCAGAATCGCCTTCTGAGAGGACAGAGAGAGAGAGAGAGAGAGAGAGAGAGAGAAAGAAATCAGCCCAGACAAAGAGGTGTAGATACTGACATTTGGAAGTCAGCTGGACCCTAGGGATATGGGCTAAACAAAGCAAAGGTTTCTTTACTTCAGGACTTCTTAGAGTCTTTGATATACTAATATAGATACTGAATATCCAAAAGTGAGGTCATGGTATGCCGTGTTTTCAAAATTTATTTTAACATAGAATCTTTTCTTTGTGGATTCTCTTTGGAACGTGCAGTCTACAGCACATGCTTTGGGTAATGCTGTCTCAGAATATCCTAGATTTAAGGTGTAACCTAGCTATAAAAACTTGCAGGACTCAATAGCATGCACCTCAAAAATTGGAAGGAATCAATGGGTAAAACTGTTAAACCTTTGGTCAGTGTTATGGACTGGATGTTTATGTTCCCCTCAAAACTTGTATGTGGAAATCCTAACTCCCAATATGATTGTATTAGGAGGTGGGGCTTTTGGAAGGTGATTAGATCATGTCAGTGGAATGTACATGAATGGAATCAGCGTTCTTATGAGAAGAGACATGAGAGAGTTTGCCTGTTTCATTCTTTGCTCTTTGCCATGTGAGGACACAGTGGAAAGACAGCCATCTATAAGCCAGGAAATGGGCTCTCACCAGACTTCAGATCTGTCAGCATCTTGATCTTGGACTTCTCAGCCTCCAGAAATGTGGGAAATAAATTTCTGTTGTTTATAAGCCACTTGGTCTATGGCTCTATGGTGTTTTTGTTATAGCAACCTGACCTAAGACAACCAACAAGTGTAATTGTTATTTCTTTTAAGTTAGCAAATGACTACTGTAGATGATTCTACAGTTTCATCATCGTTTAAATGGTGAGGCAACAGAGGCCTAGAGAGTTTCAGTCACTTGCTTTTGGTTGTTAATTAAAATAGTTTGTGCAGAGTCAGGACTAGATTCTGTACTTAGGGTTTTTCTCTCTGTAGATCATGCATTTTAAGTTAAGCCTACGTTGGAACCATATTCTGGTCCTCTAATCCCCCAAGCAGGCTGCCAATCTTCTTTAAGCACTTTCCTTTGTCTCTAAGTATTTGCTTTAACAGGTAGCAGAATCTGGGGTTGTTTTTCAGATCAGTTTTGCAAATGAAGGCCTTGGGCCCTGTGTATCATCTCCCTGGGGCTGCCTGGCAGGCAGCCTTCATTGTCTGTAGACCTGGGATTTGTTTTGGCTTTGTGAAGAAGACTGTGTTTCCTTGTACTTGCATTTCTAGATCATAGTCATAAATGCACCCAAGATCATGGATACCAATGAATCAGAGAGACTAGTTAGGTCAAGAACTGCAGTCATGACCAGCTTGTGTATGATTCCTTGTGCTATTACTGAGTGTGACTGGAAGCAGTAGTTCTAATATGTAGCTGTATCTATTATGTAGTCATAGCATTCTCAAGGTCTTGGCAAATATGCACATAACAGGCATATACCCACACAAAGGCTTAGCAGGCAGACTTTTGATTGCCTGGGATGGTTTGCCAAAGTAAGTGGGTTTTTGTGTCTAGGGACATGGCCTTGGTTTCTCAAACTGAGAGAAGTGATGGGGAGGTATTTTTGCAGAATACAAAGAACACAGAGTTATTATTTGTTCTTACCCTGTGTTCCTGGGTGATAAATGGCGATGATCAGGGTTTTCTGCTGGCTGTTTTGGACCATCAACATTTTGATGCTGTCATCTATTTTTTATGTTCTTACATGTTGATGCTTACATATTTGAGGTGAATCACTGGAGCTCTGTATGGTAAAGACACTAGTAAAAGATCTTCCAATAATTTGTAATATCATTGCCAAGCATGGCCTCTTCTTTTTTTTTTTTAAACATCTTTATTGGAGTATAATTGCTTTACAATGGTGTGTTAGTTTCTGCTTTATAACAAAGTGAATCAGTTATACATATACATATATTCCCATATCTCTTCCCTCTTGCGTCTCCCTCCCTCCCACCCTCCCTATCCCACCCCTCTAGGTGGTCACAAAGCACCGAGCTGACCTCTCTGTGCTATGCGGCTGCTTCCCACTAGCTATCTATTTTACGTTTGGTAGTGTATATATGTCCATGCCACTCTCTCACTTTGTCAAGCTTACCCTCCCTGCTCCCCATATCTCAAGTTCATTCTCTAGTAGGTCTGTGTCATTATTATTCCTGTCTTGCCCCTAAGTTCTTCCTGACCTTTTTTTTTTTTTTTTTTTTTTTTAGATTCCATATATATGCGTTAGCATTCATCTGTTGATGGACACTTAGGTTGCTTCCATGTCCTGGCTATTGTAAATAGAGCTGCAGTGAACATTTTGGTACATGACTCTGAATTATGGTTTTATCAGGGTATATGCCCAGTAGTGGGATTGCTTGGTCCTATGGTAGTTCTATTTTTAGTTTTTTAAGGAAACTCCATACTGTTCTCCATAGTGGTTGTATCAATGTACATTCCCACCAACAGTGCAAGAGGGTTCCCTTTTCTCCACACCCTCTCCAGCATTTATTGTTTCTAGATTTTTTGATGATCGCCATGGTATGAGATGATATCTCATTAAGGTTTTGATTTGCATTTCTCTAATGATTAATGATGTTGAGCATTCTTTCATGTGTTTGTTGGCAATCTGTATATCTTCTTTGGAGAAATGTCTATTTAGGTCTTCTGCCCATTTTTGGATTGGGTTGTTTGTTTTTTTGATATTGAACTGCATGAGCTGCTTGTAAATTTTGGAGATTAATCCTTTGTCAGTTGCTTCATTTGCAAATATTTTCTCCCATTCCGAGGGTTGTCTTTTTGTCTTGTTTATGGTTTCCTTTGCTGTGCAAAAGCTTTGAAGTTTCATTAGGTCCCATTTGTTTATTTTTGTTTTTATTTCCATTGCTCTAGGAGGTGAGTCAAAAATGATCTTGCTGTGATTTATGTCATAGAGTGTTCTGCCTATGTTTTCCTCTAAGAGTTTGATAGTGTCTGGCCTTACATTTAGGTCTTTAATCCACTTTGAGTTTATTTTTGTGTACGGTGTTAGGGAGTGTTCTAATTTCATACTTTTACATGTACCTGTCCAGTTTTACCAGCAGCAATTATTGAAGAGGCTGTCTTTTCTCCACTGTATATTCTTGCCTCCTTTATCAAAGATAAGGTGACCATATGTGCGTGGGTTTATCTCTGAGCTTTCTATCCTGTTCCATTGATCTATCTTTCTGTTTTTGTCCCAGTACGATACTGTCTTGATTACTGTAGGTTTGTAGTATAGTCTGAAGTCAGGGAGTCTGATTCCTCCCGCTCCGTTTTTCATTCTCAAGATTGCTTTGGCTATTCGGGATGTTTTGTGTTTCCATACAAATTGTGAATTTTTTTGTTCTAGTTCTGTGAAAATGCCAGTGGTAGTTTGATAGGGATTGCATTGAATCTGTGGATTGCTTTGGGTAGTAGAGTCATTTTCACAGTGTTGATTATTACAATCCAAGAACATGGTATATCTCTCCATCTATTTGTATCATCTTTAATTTCTTTCAACAGTGCCTTATAATTTTCTGCATACAGGTCTTTTGTCTCCTCAGGTAGGTTTATTCCTAGATATTTTATTCTTTTTGTTGCAATGGTAAATGGGAGTGTTTCCTTCATTTCACTTTCAGATTTTTCATCATTAGTGTATAGGAATGACAGAGATTTCTGTGCATTAATTTTGTATCCTGCTACTTTACTAAATTCATTGATTAGCTCAGTAGTTTTCTGGTAGCATCTTTAGGATTCTCTATGTATAGTATCATGTCATCTGCAAACAGTGACAACTTTACTTCTTCTTTTCCGATTTGGATTCCTTTTATTTCCTTTTCTTCTCTGATTGCTGTGGCTAAAACTTCCAAAACTATGTTGAATAAGAGTGGTGAGAGTGGGCAACCTTGTCTTGCTCCTGATGTTAGTGGAAATACTTTCAGTTTTTCACCATTGAGGACGATGTTGGCTGTGGGTTTGTCATATATGGCCTTTATTATGTTGAGGAAAGTTCCCTCTATGCCTACTTTCTGAAGGGTTTTTATCATAAATGGGTGTTGAATTTTGTCAAAAGCTTTCTCTGCATCTATTGAGATGATCATATGGTTTTCCTCCTTCAGTTTGTTAATATGGTGTATCACATTGATTGATTTGCGTATATTGAAGAATCTCTGCATTCCTAGGATAAACCCCACTTGATCGTGGTGTATGATCCTTTTAATGTGCTGTTGGATTCTATTTGCTAGTATTTTGTTGAGGATTTTTGCATCTCTTTTCATCAGTGATATTGGCCTGTAGTTTTCTTTCTTTGTGACATCTTTGTCTGGTGTTGGTATCAGGATGATGGCGGCCTCGTAGAATGAGTTTGGGAGTATTCCTCCCTCTGCTATACTTTGGAAGAGTTTGAGAATGACAGGTGTTAGCTCTTCTCTGAATGTTTGATAGAATTCACCTGTGAATCCATCTGGTCCTGGGCTTTTGTTTGTTGAAAGATTTTTAATCACAGTTTCAATTTCAGTGCATGTGATAGGACTGTTCATATTTTCTATTTCTTTCTGGTTCAGTCTCGGAAGGTTGTGCATTTGTAAGAATTTGTCCATTTCTTCCAGGTTGTCCATTTTTTTGGCATAGAGTTGCTTGTAGTAATCTCTCATGATCCTTTGTATTTCTGCAGTGTCAGTTGTTACTTCTCCGTTTTCGTTTGTAATTCTATTGATATGAGTCCTCTCCCTTTTTTTCTTGATGAATCTGGCTAATGGTTTATCAATTTTGTTTATCTTCTCAAAGAATCAGCTTTTAGTTTTATTGATCTTTGCTATCGTTACCTTCATTTGTTTTTCATTTATTTCTGATCTGATCTTTATGATTTCTTTCCTTCTGATAACTTTGGGTTTTTTTTTGGTTCTTCTTTCTCTAATTGCTTTAAGTGTAAGGTTAGGTTGTTTATTTAAGATGTTTCTTGTTTCTTTAGGTAGGATTGTATTGCTATAAACTTCCCTCTTAGAACTGCTTTTGTTGCATCCCATAGGTTTTGGGTCATCGTGTTTTCATTGTCATTTGTTTCTAGGTATTTTTTGATTTCCTCTTTGATTTCTTCAGTGATCTCTTGGTTATTCAGTAGTGTATTGTTTAGCTTCCATGTGTTTGTATTTTTTACAGATTTTTTCCTGTAATTGATATCTAGTCTCATAACATTGGGGTCGGAAAAGATACTTGATACAATTTCAGTTTTCTTAAATTTACCAAGGCTTGATTTGTGACCCAAGATAGGATCTATCCTGGAGAATGTTCCATGAGCACTTGAGAAGAATGTGTATTCTGTTGTTTTTGGATAGAATGTCCTATAAATATCAATTAAGTCCATCTTGTTTAATGTATCATTTAAAGCTTGTGTTTCCGTATTTATTTTCATTTTGGATGATCTGTCCATTGGTAAAAGTGGGGTGTTAAAGTCCCCTACTATGAATGTGTTACTGTTGATTTCCCCTTTTATGGCTGTTAGTATTTGCCTTATGTATTGAGGTGCTCCTATGTTGGGTGCATAAATATTTACAATTGTTATGTCTTCTTCTTGGATCGATTCCTTGATCATTATGTAGTGTCCTTGTCTCTTGTAATAGTCTTTATTTTAAAGTCTATTTTGTCTGATATGAGAATTGCTCCTCCAGCTTTCTTTTGCTTTCCATTTGCGTGCAGTATCTTTTTCCATCCCCTGACTTTCAGTCTGTATGTGTTCCTAGGTCTGAAGTGGTTCTCTTGTAGACTGCATATATGTGGGTCTTGCTTTTGTATCCATTCAGCCAGTCTATGTCTTTTGGTTGGAGCATTTAATCCATTTACATTTAAGGTAGTTATCGATATGTATGTTCCTATGACCATTTTCTTAATTGTTTTGGGTTTGTTATTGTAGGTCTTTTCCTTGTGTTGTGTTTCCTGCCTAGAGAAATTCCTTTAGCATTTTTTTTTAAAGCTGGTTTGGTGGTGCTGAATTCTCTCATCTTTTGCTTGTCTGTAAAGGTTTTAATTTCTCCATCAAATCTGAATGAGATCCTTGCTGGGTAGAGTAATATTGGTTGCAGGTTTTTCTCCTTCATCACTTTAAATATGTCCTGCCACTCCCTTCTGGCTTGCAGAGTTTCTGCTGAAAGATCAGCTGTTAACCTTATGGGGATTCCCTTGGGTGTTATTTGTTGTTTTTCCCTTGCTGGTTTTAATATTTTTTCTTTGTATTTAATTTTTGATAGTTTGATTAATATGTCTTGGAGTGTTTCTCTTTGGATTTATCCTGTATGAGAGTCTCTGTGCTTCCTGGCCTTGATTAACTATTTCCTTTCCCATATTAGGGAAGTTTTCAACTATAATCTCTTCAAATATTTTCTCAGTCCGTTTCGTTTTCTCTTCTTCTTCTGGGATCCGTATAGTTTGAATGTTCGTGTGTTTAATGTTGTCCCAGAGGTCTCTGAGACTGTCCTCAATTCTTTTCATTCTTTTTTCTTTATTCTTCTCTGCAGTAGTTATTTCCACTATTTTATCTTCCAGGTCACTTATCCGTTTTTCTGCCTCAGTTATTCTGCTATTGATCCTTTCTAGAGAATTTTTAATTTCATTTATTGTGTTGTTCATCACTGTTTGTTTGCTCTTTAGTTCTTCGAGGTCCATGTTAAACGTTTCTTGTATTTTCTCCATTCTATTTCCAAGATTTTGGATCATCTTTACTATCATTATTCTGAATTCTTTTTCAGGTAGACTGCCTATTTCCTGTTCATTTGTTTGGTTTTGTGGGTTTTTGCCTTGCTCCTTCATGTGCTGTGTGTTTCTCTGTCTTCTTATTTTGCTTATCTTACTGTGTTTGGGGTCTCCTTTTCGCAGGCTGCAGGTTCGTAGTTCCCGTTGTTTTTCGTGTCTGCCCCCAGTGGCTAAGGTTGGTTCAGTGGGTTGTGTAGGCTTCCTGGGGGAGGGGACTAGTGCCTGTGTTCTGGTGGATGAGGCTGGATCTTGTCTTTCTGGTGGGCAGGTCCACGTCTGGTGGTGTGTTTTGGGGTGTCTGTGGCCTTATTATCATTTTAGGCAGCCTCTCTGCTAATGGGTGGGGTTGTATTCCTGTCTTGCTAGTTGTTTGGCATAGGGTGTCGAGCACTGTAGCTTGCTGGTCGTTGAGTGAAGCTGGGTCTTGGCATTGAGATGGACATCTCTGGGAGATTTTCGCCGTTTGATATTACATGGAGCTGGGAGGGCTCTTGTGGACGAGTGTCCTGAACTTGGCTCTCCCACTTCAGAGGCACAGCCCTGACGCCTGGCTGGTGCACCAAGAGCCTTTCATCCACATGGCTCAGAATAAAAGGGAGAAAAGAAAGAAAGAAGATAAAATAAAATAAAATAAAATAAAATAGTTAAAATAAAAAATAATTATTAAGAAAAAAGATTTAAACAGTAATAAAAAAATACAAAAACGGACAGACAGAACCCGAGGTCAAATGGTAAAAGCAAAGCTATAAAGACAAAATCACACATAGAAGCGTACACATACACACTCACATAAAGAGAAAAAGGGAAAAAAAATATATATCTTTGCTCCCAAAGACCACCTTCTCAATTTGGGATGATTCGTTGTCTATTCAGGTATTCCATAGACGCAGGGTACATCAAGTTGATTGTGGAGATTTAATCCGCTGCTCCTGAGGCTGCTGGGAGAAATTTTCCTTTCTTTTCTTTGTTCGCACAGCTCCCGGGGCTCAGCTTTGGATTTGGACCCGCCTCTGCGTGTAGGTTGCCTGAGGGCATCTGTTCTTCACTCACAGAGGACGGGCTTAAAGGAGCCGCTGCTGCTTTGGGGACTCTGGCTCACTCACGCTGGAGGGAGGGAGGGGCACGGATGCAGGGCGAGCCTGCGGCGGCAGAGGCCGCCATGACGTTGCACCAGCGTGAGGCGCGACGTGTGTTCTCCCTGGGAAGTTGTCCCTGGGTCACGGGACCCTGGCAGTGGCTGGCCGCACAGGCTCCCGGGGAGGGGGGGGAGGTGTGGAGAGTGACCTGTCCTCTCACACAGGCTTCTTGGTGGCTGCAGCAGCAGCCTTAGCGTCCCATGCCCGTCTCTGGGGTCCGCGCTGATAGCCGCGGCTCGCGCCCGACTCTGGAGCTCCTTTAAGCGGCGCTGTTAATCTCTCCTCGCGCACCAGGAAACAAAGAGGCAAGAAAAAGTCTCTTGCCTCTTCCGCACCTCCAGACTTTTCCCTGGATTCCCTCCCGGCTAGCCGTGTTGCGCTGACCCCCTGCAGGCTGTGTTCAGGCCGACAACCCGTCCTCTCCCTGGGATCCGACCGAAGCCGGAGCCTCAGCTCCCAGCCCCGCCTGCCCTGGCGGGTGAGCAGACAAGCCTCTCGAGCTGGTGAGTGCCGGTCGGCCCTGGTCCTCTGTGCGGGAATCTCTTCGCTTTGCCCACAGCCCCTGTTGCTGTGCTCTCCTCCGCGGCTCCGAAGCTTTCCCCCTCCGCCACCCGCAGTCTCCACCCGCGAAGGGGCTTCCTAGTGTCTGGAAACCTTTCCTCCACAGCTCCCTCCCACTGGTGCAGGTCCCGTCCCTATCCTTTTGTCTGTGTTTTTTCATTTTTCTTTTGCCATACCCAGGTACACGGGGAGTTTCTTTCCTTTTGGGATGTCTGAGGTCTTCTGCCAGCGTTCAGTAGGTGTTCTGTAGGAGCTTTTCCACATGTAGATGTATTTCTGATGCATTTGTGGAGAGGAAGGTGATCTCCGCGTCTTACTCTGCCGCCGTCTTTAAGCTCCTCAAACATGGTCTCTTCTATCCATTTCTGCTCATCCTCCAAGATAGAGGAAAAGATATGTACAGTTCATTGGGTAACTAAGTTGTGAAATACTTCCATTTTTCTTCAAACAGTAATACATATCTAGAGGCTTATTTTCATTAAAATCGCTAGGTGGAAATGTCTGCAGTGTATATTTATTATGATTGATTAACATGCGCTGTGTATATATACCAAATACTCAACAAGCCATGTCTATCTCTCATTTCTGGGATCTCAAAATTTAGTAGTAGATATTATCTACACAAATATAGTGAAACTGTCTTTTAAACATGCATCTTTCTTATGTAGCTCTGGCTATACAGTATTTGACCTGGGTCAGATTATGTATGCTGAAATGTAACTCTGTAGAAGAAAACCTCAATACAATGTGATAAGCTCATCAACCGTTAGTTTATTATACACTATTAGTATTTTATTGGAATGGCTATTACTATTAGAAGAAATATCTTTCAAGTTTTAGTAATGTCGTCTGGACCCAGAATGGTGCTCATCTTACGGTGGATACAAAAGTAAAAGGAAGACATAGTCTCTATTTTCTAGAAGGCAAATGACTAGACATGTATTTGTGGAATGTAGAGGATAGAAAGTGCCAGATATCGTCAGGCACTAGATTGTGAGAGACTTTGAGAGAAATATACTTTCACAGGAAGGAAGAACCATTATGGGATGAGGAGGTCGGAAATGATTTCCTGGAGCAGAGAAGGGACACTGTCCAGTATCTCATGCCTCTGGGCCTTGAAATTTATTGCTGAGTTTACTGTTTGTTCAACATTTGTGGGTCTTCCAGTCCAATATATATGTTCCCAAAAGTGCACATGATGGAGCTGATTACAATAGAACATTCTATTCTCCCTACCAAAGGAAAGACTGTTTCAACATAACTGTTCAGACAGTATTTTATATCATCTATCTTTTCTTTTGATATTACTTTGTGACTCTACTAAAGAGTATGAAGATATGCTTCAAATTTAATTTTTTTGGTTCAGTCCACTCTCTTGAAATGAAAGGGCATTCTCTGAGTGCTTTGTAAGATAGAGTAGTGTGATGTAGTAGAGCGATGATATTGGGAGTTAGGAGACCTAGATTTAAACCCTGGTCCCGACATTTCCTGAGAGATGTTGACCAAGTAACCTAACTTCTCTTAGCATCAGTTTTCTCACCTCTAAAAGGGAAAAATATGACATGCTCTACCTACCTCGTATGTTGGAAGGATCAAATGAGATAACACAAGTAATAATATTTTTATAATCTGTAGTATTTGATACAAATATGAGGTATTATTAATGCAGCCTTAAACATATGTGTCAATTTACCCATCTGTTAAATGGAGGCAGGAATTGTATCTACCTCATTGGATTATTTTCAGAAGCAAATGGAATAAAACATGTAAAGCCTTTTAAAATAGTTTGTGGCAAATAAGTACTCAATAAATCTAAAGATTACAGGATAACTCATGAAACAAAAAAAAACCCTGTTTCATCTTAAAGCCAAAAAAGCATTTTTCCATGTAACATATTCACTAGTCAACATTTGCTTTTACCTTCAATGTTAAAAATGACATCTTTGAGTGAGGTTGGTCATTGAAAAAATAATAGTTTCCTCCTTTGATCAGTGCTGCTCAGATGGAAGGGGCAAATTAGCCATGTGGTTCTGCCTGGATGGGGCCAGCTGGGAGCAGGAATCAATTATATTAGAGATTCTCAAAGTGTGGTCCGAGGTCTGGTCTCTTCTATTATTTATGCTGTGAGATGACAGCATACATGCTTTAGTTTCTGGCATAAATTAATAATTTGATATTGAATTAATAATTATTCTATTGAATACAAACCAGACGTCACCTCATTGGTGTCTCATTGAAAGCAGTGAATATCCCCCCAGGCACTTGGAAGGTTTTCTGAGGATGAAGTGGATGGACTTGGACCATCAGTGGTGAATGCCTTGAAAAAATGATCCCTGGATCAAAGAATCTTTACAATCCTTGAATTAGTCCTCCTTTGACTGTGGTTTTCTGTGAAGTGGCCAACCAAACAGAAATGCTGTGGGCCCGCAGTAGACAAACCCCTTCAAACTTGAGGGGTGGGGTTTTAAGAGGCCTATATATCTTATACTTGTGTATTGTTCTCAGACCTTATGTATCTATGGATATGTTTTTGGGGAGTGGAGCAGAAAACTCCTAAAGGGAAAATTGTACTTTTTCTGGAAAGGTGAAAGATCCTGGAAGGTGTATTATTTTTTTCAAACTGAGGGTAATTTTTCCAGAAGAATCCATCATAACTGAGAGTACCAACTTTCTCTCTCTAAAGGTCATACTTCTAGTCTGTTAAAGAAAAAAAAAAATTAATCATACTTGTTAAAGATGGTAAGGCAGACTTTATTTTTTTGATTTAATTTTTATTTTATATTGGGGTATAGTTGATTTACAATGCTGCATTATTTTCAGGTGTATAGCAAAGTGATTCAGTTATATATATACATATATCCATTCTTTTTCAGATTATTTTCCCATATAGGTTATTACAGAATATTGAGTAGAGTTCCCTGTGCTATACAGTAGGTCCTTATTGATTATTTTATATATAGTAGTATGTATATGCTAATCCCAAACTCCTAATTTATCCCTCCCCCCCACCTTTCTCCTTTGGTAACCATAAGTTTGTTTTCGAAGTCTGTGGGTCTGCTTCTGTTTTGTAAATAAGTTCATTTGTATCATCTTTTTAGATTCCACATATAAGTGATATCATATGATATTTATCTTTCTCTGTCTGACTTACTTCACTTAGTATGATAACCTCTAGGTCCATCCATGTTCCTGCAAATGGCATTATTTCATTCTTTTTTATGCTCGAGAAATATTCCATTGAATATATATACCACATCTTCTTTATCCATTCCTCTGTCGATGGACATTTAGGTTGCTTCTATGTCTTATCTATTGTAAATAGTGTTGCAATGAACATTGGGGTGCACGTATCATTTCGAATTATGGTTTTCTCTGGATATATGCCCAAGAGTGGGATTGCTGGATCATATGATAGTTCTATTTTTAGTTTTTTAAGGAACCTCCATACTATTTTCCATAGTGGTTGTACCAATTTACATTCCCACAACAGTGTAGGAGGGTTCCCTTTTCTCCACACCCTCTTCAGTATTTATTGTTTATAGATTTTTTGATGATGGCCATTCTGACTGGTGTGAGGTGTTCCTTATTGTAGTTTTGATTTGCATTTCTCTAGTAATTAGTGTGTTGAACATCTTTTCATGTGCTTTTTGGCCATCTGTATGTCTTCTTTAGAGAAATGTCTATTTAGATCTTCTAAAGATGGTAAGGCAGTCTTTATTCAGGACCATTGTGATAGTATAGGGACCACTGAAATAGGATTTTATAGTCAGGGAGAGAGATTGGGCTCAACTTTGAATACAGCATGGGCAAATGGGAATTTATAGCCAAGGAGCAGGGTGGGGGGGGTCAGTGGGTGGAAAATTGCTAAGAGGAAACATCAGGGATAAGGGGGATTCTGGTTAAACTGATCTAATAGGATTCTTGCTGAAGACAGGCCGGGATGATCAGACATTACCTGGGGGATAGTGGAGGATGAGGAACCTGATCCGGTATTGAAGGTGATCAGATATCACAGATGAGGGTTCTGGTTAAACTGACTTAGTAGTGCTCTTACTAAAACTAGATTTTACAAGGAAGTGCACAGATGGGCCTTGGAGAAGGTTCAGGAGCCTGAATAAAGTTGGGTGGAGCAAAGAACCTTTGTGAATCTCAGAAACTGAAACCCACAGGAGAAGCTGTTAGGAAAGACTCAAGTCTGGTCAGATGCAGTCATCTGTAGCTGCGGGTCAGTAATAGGCCTGCATGGAGTAGGTGTACAGTTATCAGCCTTCTAGGTTTTGGGGTGTGGCAGATACTGCTCACTGTACTCTTACTTTGTTTTCATGCACACAACTAAACTAATTTCCCAGCCTCCTCTGCAGTTTGATGGGCAGGTGACAGAATTCTGGCCAATGGCATGTGGGTTGAAGTAATGTTGCCACTTCCAAGCCTGGCTCCAAGACCTCCTGTGACTCCAGTTCCCTTCTTCTGTGTGCCCCTGGCTCAGAGGTGAAGTCCAGAGAACTATGGATAGCAGGTGGCAGAGCCCCAAATAGAAGGAGCCTGGGTTTTTGAATTGTTATTTGGAGGAGAGCTGCTTGCATTTTATGTTAAACAAATGTTTTATGTTAAACAAATCTTTACTGTTTTAAGGCTTTGGGATTTTGGAGTTTTTGTTACTATGGTTAATCCACCTGTTGAATATGCAGAGGAAGGTGGCCATCGTCAAGCAGAACATCTTGGTCCTTCCTTAAGGGAAATGAATGTCTAGACTCAATTGAACAGTGCTTTCTAGAATTGACATAGTCATCAGCTTGTAGCCAACGTCAGGTGAGCACTGTAGTCTTCTGGAACAGGACTGTTAACATGTGAGTTGTTTCACAAAAGCACCTCATGTAACTGGATGAACTCAGGAGGTGACCAGCCCTACAAATAAGTAAATTCCGATGACTTGCCAGGTGTGCTTTTAGGACTAGTTCCCCAACCTCCTTCACAAGTTTCCCAGGGTATTTAAAAATCTTCATTATTAGAATCCTTAACTAGACGGCTAGAATATTATCTCAGAAGGTTCCTGTAAAAATGCATCTAGTTTACCTAGGAGAGGTACCGATTAACCAATTCATCCCCACTAAGAGTATCTAGCTTCCCAGATTTTGAGCAGAGCACCTGAGATTAAAGAGATGACACACTGGGGCTTCCCTGGTGGCGCAGTGGTTGAGAATCTGCCTGCCAATGCAGGGGACACGGGTTCGAGCCGTGGTCTGGGAAGATCCCACATGCCGCGGAGCAGCTAAGCCCGTGCGCCACAGTTACTGAGCCTGCACGACTGGAGCCTGTGCTCCGCAACAAGAGAAGGCCGCAACAGTGAGAGGCCCGTGCACCGCGATGAAGAGTGGCCCCCTCTCGCCACAAGTAGAGAAAGCCCTCGTACAGAAACGAAGACCCAACACAGCCAAAAATAAATAAATAAATAAATTTATAAAGAGATGACACACTGGTTAGATGAAATTTTGATGGGGGCAGAGTGGGTGGGGAGAATTAGAATGAGGGGTGCTTAACTGAGGGTAAGGAAGGTCTGGTTAGGAGACTACAATTCAGGGACTGCTGAGTGCCTGGGAGGGTTGCAAAAAGAGCAAGGAGGGCTCAGCAGGTAGGGTGGTGGGGAGTGAGAATGGGAAGGACGTAGGCAGACAAACTTTGCCCCCATCATCAAATTTGGCTTAGTAAAAAAAAGTTCAGAACACTTTTCATGAAAGATCTTTTGGACTTTGTTCCAGAGTAGAGGTGAAGTACTAACCTTGTTAGTTACTAACAGCAAAGAAGAGTTCTTTTTTTCTTTTCTTTATAGATGGGATAAGTAAGGTATATATTTTCTCCACTCTTAAATTGATCATACCTTTTCCTGAAGGAATTCAGAGATACTTTACATTTTCTGTTTTGGGTCAGGCCTAAAACTAACTGATGACATTGGTTGACTAATCTCAGCTCAGTCAGAAAACGGTGGATCAGAAAAAATGATCACATAAAAATTTTTTCCAAAATAACATCCATGTCATAGCCAAATATTCCTCCTCATCTTTCTCCTCTTCCTCTGGCTCCTCCGACTTTGGCAGCTTTAGAAGTTCAAAAATCAAGCTTTAGCTGCGGAAAAACTTCTGTCTCAGCTAAAGATTAAAGTAACAATCTATTCCCTTAACGTAGAACTGCTGATTTCAGGCACGTATGTTGGTTGGGAGCCAGTCAGTGGTATGTTTCGCAGTTTTGAGTTTGGTGAATACATGTACGTATCTGTCTCACTTACCTAATGATTGAAGCTTCTATTTTTACATTAGCCTCTCCAGGAAACCCACAGTCACCCTTCATTAGGAATCTGTAGACTGTGAGCTCCTTGAAGACAGGGGCACCTTCAGCTATTCTGTTGTCCTGACAACAGTACTTAACACATGACAGACAGTGAGTAAATATTTATTTAGTGAGCCAGTCAGTTATGAGGCCTCACCTTTTATTTTTTTCTCCACCCTGAGAAACCCAAGCAACCACCTTCACTAAATGCTTTTCCCCCACAAATAGGCTTACCTGAAAGACAAATTCAGTGAAGCTGAGAGTTGAGATTGATCATAACACATTCCTCCCAACTTCATTTCCATCAGGTATGCCAGGTGATTTTCACTAGATGTACTCTGATTTTTTTGTTTTGAGGGCTTTAGCATAGATAAGTGTGTATTTTTCTGGCTAACGTACATATTCCTTTGGCATTTGCCATGGAAAAGACCCCACCTAATCTTATTTATTTATTTAATTAATTTTTTAAATTTATTTTTTTTGAAATTTATTTTATTTTTTTTAATACAGCAGGTTCTTATTAGTTATCTATTTTATACATATTGGTGTATATATATTAATCCCAATCTCCCAATTCATCCCCCCACCACCCCGCTTTCCCCGCTTGGTGTCCATACGTTTGTTCTCTACATCTGTGTCTCTGTTTCTGCCTTGCAAACCAGTTCACCTGTACCATTTTTCTAGATTCCACATATATGCGTTAATATACAATATTTGTTTTTCTCTTTCTGACTTACTTCACTCTGTATGACAATTTCTAGGTCCAGCCACATCTCTACAAATGACCCAATTTCATTCCTTTTTATGGCTGAGTAATAGTCCATTGTATATATACACCACATCTCCTTTATCCATTCGTCTGTCAATGGGCATTTAGGTTGCTTCCATGACGTGGCTATTGTAAATAGTGCTGCAGTGAACATTGGGGTGCATGTGTCTTTTTGAATTACGGTTTTCTCTGGGTATATGCCCAGTAGTGGGATTGCTGAAGACCCCACCTAATCTTTAGGGTACAAGGAATCATTCAGTTGTCTAGAACTCACTTAAATGTTCTCTGCATTTTCTAAACCTTGTATTTTTCAGCTTCTGTGATGATTCTGTCCTCACTTTCTTCTCTGTGAGCCTTTCCTTACCCATGTTTCTTGAGGCGGGCTAGAGGAGTCTATCGAATTGAATGTTGTCAGCTGTAAGTAAAAAGAAACCCAGTGAGGTGTGGTGTAAACAATCTGGGCATTTTTACGATGTCAAATAAGAAGATAGGGAAGTTGCAGGCTTGGTTCATTTGGAGGCTCAACCAAGTGAAATCCTAGGTCATTTCCATCTTTCTGCTCTGCTGTCCTTGGCATATTTGTTCTTAGACTGACATCTTTTCATGATTGCAACAAGGCTGCAGCAGTTCCATGCATCACCTCTTCACCAGCCATGCTGAGAGGGGAAAAATGGGCTTCTATCATCTTGCACATTTGATTTTAGGAGCAAAAAAACCTATCTCAGAAATCCCTCTACAGATCTCCCCTCAATCTTATTGGCTTGAACTGGGTCACATGCCCACTCTTAAACTAATCATTGGAAGAGAATTGGAATTACCATGACTAGTTTAGACTAATTAAGATTTACCTTTGGGACTGGGTAGGAGCCGTATCTTCTTTGAAGCATAAAATTAGAGTCATGCCCGTAAGGGAGAAGGGAGAAAAGAGCTGTCCCAAGAAGTAAAGGGGACATGATTTCAGTCTCCCTAGGAGAGCTTTGACTTCACAAATGAAGTGGTGATCATTCAGCTGAAGGCTCTCTGGGCAGCTCCCAGTGGAACCCCCAAGCCTTATCCCACCATGGTAACTTCTCTGCCTTGGACCCAGTGATGTTGTGCTCTTGTTTGGAGGATGACTTGTCTCACCAGTGTATTAACTCTCACCCTGACCCTCAGGATTTCCTGGTGGGCAATTATAAGATTTTTTTTGACCAAACTTTATTAAATATTTTAAAAAGAAACAGAAATTCTAAAATTGGGAATGAAAGAGTCTTGTCCTTCCCCTAGGCCTGTCCCATTCCTAAGAGGTGTCACTGATAAGGTCTTATGTCTATTTT
Source organism: Aethalodelphis obliquidens (assembly GCF_003676395.1). Taxonomy (NCBI): domain Eukaryota; kingdom Metazoa; phylum Chordata; class Mammalia; order Artiodactyla; family Delphinidae; genus Aethalodelphis; species Aethalodelphis obliquidens. The sequence continues at coordinate 1,212,689 of NW_020837989.1, read as the reverse complement.
TTAAGACTTTATATTGGCAGGTTTTAAAAGATACACAGTCAGGGACTTCCCTGGTGGCACAGGGGTTGAGAGTCCGCCTGCCGATGCAGGGGACGCGTGTTCGTGCCCCGGTCCGGGAGGATCCCACATGCCGCGGAGCGGCTGGGCCCGTGAGCCATGGCTGCTGAGCCTGCGCGTCCGGAGCCTGTGCTCCGCAACGGGAGAGGCCACAACGGTGAGAGGCCCACGTACCGCATTAAAAAAAATAAAAAAATAAAAAATAAAAGATACATAGTCAGAACATGTTTAAGGGGAGAAGTGACCAATGTCTTTGTAATTAAAGCCACAGCCTGGGCCCTTCTGAGTGATAGTTCTCTGGATTCTCTAATGCCACACTGTGCAAGCCACCCAGGACCAGTCTGTAGACCTTGGGGATGCCCAGAGCTGGACCAGAGGGCATCTCTCTTGGTTGTGGCATAGTGGCTACTCAACTTCAAAGCACCAAACGATGATGATTTTTTCCAGGATATTGCACCCACTTTTTAAAATAGAACATATTACTGTTGTTATAAATCAATGAACATGGTTCATAATAGCAATAATGCCCTTGAAACCTGTTAATTCTGCCATCAGAGATTAGTATGCCAGAGCATTCGCTGCCCTTGGCTTCACCTTCAGCTATTAACTAACAAATCAGTTATTAGCTGGTGGTAATGACCAATTTTCAATGATTGGAATGATTGCTTAAATATTGCCCACCTTGAAAAGAAAATTATTACTCAACCGAGAACTGAACTCTTATTTTCAACTCAGTAGAGCTAATGATCTTATCTCACTCCACAGTGTCTCCCTCCCCCTGCCCGACCCCCTCGCCTCATCTGCTCTCCTCCTGGCTATGCGGTGTGCAGAGATCATATGGTTACATAACTGCTTCCCTCTCGGCCTCAGTGACTTGAGTCCAGGAAAAGTTCCATATTTAATATTTATTCACCAAGCGGCAGTGGATGAAGACAGATGGTAATGAAATCAGTCTTGCTGAAAGTGACCACAATGATAATACATTCTTTATAATGTCCAGGAATTCTGGACTCTTAGTCTCTGCTTAAATGCATGTTGGCGCCAACTCTGTCATCTTAAGCTTTACTATTCTTGTCATCCTCCTGACCTCTCCTTAGACCAGAGCAGGCAGTCTGTGCTAAAGGCATCAATCTGTCTTTCTCCTCATATAAATGCTTTAAACACCTATAGCCACAAATGACTCACCAGCAGAGATTTTTCCAAAGAGGAAAAATGAGAAGATAAAGTAAAGGAGCCCCTTCAGAGTTGGTGGAATGGCTGCTCTTGCTGGAACTCATGTCCGGGCAGGTTTGGCTGTGCTGCCCATTGCCTGGAGCTGCTTTTTCCTAACACCCAGGTTACCCAGCTGGGCTTGTTGGGGATTTCAGAATTTTTGCAAACTGGGAGAGAGATTGGGGCAAGGGGGATCAAGGGGGCAAAGAAGATATGTAAAACAAAGCTAAGTTGGCAAAGAGTTGGTGCTTCTGTCAAATGAGTAAACTCAGATTGCTGATTGCGCTGGAGATACCAATATCCTGGGTCAGGCAGAGCTTTTTAAAGCAATCTGGCAGCCCTTTTTAGTAGTAAGAGGTAAATCATTCTGACGTCCCTTGCTATTCAAAGCATTAATCATGTTGAATTCCTTTGTTATTCTGGGGTCTGGATCAAGTGTAATTCTATAGGAATTCCATTGTAATCTCGTATTAATTAATCTCTGTTTTATGGTGCCAAAAACCTTTCCCTGAATTTGTTTGCTTGTACATCAGTGATTAGCTTTTTTAGTACCTAACTCTAGCTGTGGAACTGTTACTCCCCCCCCCGCCCCCCGCCTCCCCACTTATGTTCTTTTTCATCTCAATCTTGGAAATTGTCATTTTCCTTGGGTAGGAACTAGGGCAGCTCACATATTTGTTAAACTGAAGTGTTTTGAGAGGTGGGAGGAGAGGAGGATGAGAGGGCTGGTTGCAGTTTCTTTGAGAAACCAATAAAAACTGGGCTCAAACTCTAGCTCTGCCACTTACTAACAGTGTTACTTTTGATCACATTAAATAACCTCAGTTTCCCTTTCTGTGAAATGGACATTAAAATGGTCCCTGTTTCCCAGGATTGCTGTGAAAATTAAACAACAACCAGTTCTCTCTCCAGTGATGACAAAGGCAACTCAGGGAGGGGATAAATTCCCCACCCTTACCCCGTATTGTCCTCAGTCAGTGACAACACAGGAAGGGTCTTTCCTCCAGGATGTAGGATGTTGGGGTAGATCATTGCTCGTGTCAGTTCCAACTTGAAAATTCGGAGTGTTTGCATAGAAACCGTGTGTTACTGGCCCCAGGAAACACCTGCCTGCCTCTTGGCTCTTCCCAGAATATGCCTAAGCAACAGTGGAGGGTCAGAGGCTGAGATTCTTGGCTTTCCAGTGGTAAATAATAAATGTTGCACCAGCTGCCAGCAGACTCTGAAACCTTCTGTTTTGAGATACAGAAGGAGAGAAAAAAAAAAAAACCTAATATGCATTTTTCTGGTCCATCATCTTAAAATAGCTCTCTTCAGATTTCAAAATAGGTAACTCTACCCTCTTTCCTGGCTGGCTTTCTGCATCCTGCCACAAAATAGGACTACTGGCCCTAGATTTTGACCGGGTATAAAAAGCAGTATATTTTTGACCTGGTAACAGTCACATTTCTACACCATAAAATATTAAAGCAGGCATGACAGTGCCTTTAAGATCTTTGAGGCAGGTGCTATCAAAATGTGCCCCTTTATTATTTATTTATTTGACTCTTTCTGTATAGTGAAGTTTAAATGTTTTTCAGGCCAAATAATTAAAGTCCATTATGGAAAGTGGGTGGGGATTGTTGGCAAAATGAGCTCATTCTGGCTATTAGACCCGTGAGTCCCCAGGGGGGCACCATGGAGGGGAATATAAAATCTGGCTTATGTTTACATGTAAGATATGCAGTATGGCCTATATTGGGCTTGTAGGAGTGATGCTACATACGAAACTGAACAGGGAGGGTGCTGTTAGAGATCCTGCTCTTCTAGCCAGCATCCTCTTAGAGCAGGGGTCTGCAAACTGTGGCCCTCGGGTGAAACGCTGCCTGTTTTTGTACATCCTATGGGCTGAGAATGGGTTTTACATTTGTAAATGGTTGAAAGAAATCAAAAGGAGAATATTTTGTGGCATGGAAAAATTATATGAAATTAAAATCTTATTGTCCATAAAATTTGTGTGTGGGGGACACAGCCACAACCATTTGTTTACATATCATTTATGGCAGTTTTTGCATTCTACAAGTTGAGTGGTTGCAACAGAGACTGTGTGGCTGCAAAGCTGAAAATACGTACTCTCTGGCCATTAATAGGAAAAATATATTGACCCCTGTCCTGGAGGAATTTGGACTTGGGCTCTGGAAAGGATAACATTGGTAGTAGAAGAGTTTAAAGTGGTTTATACTGTTGACACATTTGGATATTGACTCTTGGTGTTGGTGAACTTGATTATTTCCTGAAATGGACAGATAGGCAGGTTAAGGGAAGAAAACAGGGATTATAAAAAGGAGTTTTTGGATTCCATGACTGTCTTCCCCAAATGCAGCTCCCAGGGTTGCATATTGGGTGACATCCTTTCCCTCCCTTTCCAGTGTCTCCTTATGTCTTCCACTCATCACATCCAGTGCTTCCACCTGAGTCTAAGCCATGACCATCCTCCTTGGTCTTTGAGGAAAACCCCCTTAACTGGTCTGTTTCCATACTTGTTCCATAACAGTTCACCCTTCACATAGCAGCTATAGTGATTTTTTTTTTTGCGGTACGCGGGCCTCTCACTGTTGTGGCCTCTCCCGTTGCGGAGCACAGGCTCCGGACGCGCAGGCTCAGCGGCCATGGCTCACGGGCCCAGCCGCTCCGCGGCATGTGGGATCCTCCCGGACCAGGGCACGAACCCGCGTCCCCTGCATCGGCAGGCGGACTCTCAACCACTGCGCCACCAGGGAAGCCCAGCTATAGTGATTTTTAAAAGACCAAAATCAGTTCGTATACCTTCCCTCAGGTTTTTGCATGAATATATATTCCCTACTTCATTCAAGTCTCTGTTCCAGTGACACCCCCTGCAAAAGGCTTTTCTACTCTTTCCAGAGTAGCCTCCATCTCACCCCATCACCATCTATTTTATTACCTCTTTTTATTGCTCTCTTAGCATTTGTCACTGTCTTACATTATCTGAGTGCGTTTATTGGGTTATGCTTGGTTTCTCCCACCAGAATGGAGGCTTTCTGAGACTAGGTATGTTGACTACCTTATTCATTAGAGTATTTCTAATACACATGTATTTCTCACATGAGTATTAAAGAAAAGTTTGTTGAGTGAATAAGTGGATCAGCACTCCTGGAAGAAGCTCCGTGCAGCGTTGGCATCACATTCTGCCTGCCTACTTCTCCAGGGGCATGATGACTTTGTTAATTTCTTTCATTGTCTCTTGCCTATCAGCATATCATAAAGCAGCATATTGACTAGAGAACTGCACTGAGGGCCAGTTTATGAGAGTTTAGTCCTGTGTTTTGTACCTTAGATCGCTTGAACAATCTGATTTCTTTCTGGATCCTTTTCATCATCAGGAGCATTTTGAAGGTGGTCAGAATGTCCAAATGTTGATGTTAGCTTCACCATTAAGAGCCTGGGCCATGGAGTTAGACTGACTGGGCTTAAATCCTTGATTGCTCTTTGACCCTGGGCCAGTCATTCAAGCTGTCTGTGCCTCTGTGTCCTCATCTCTAAAGGAGGCTTAATAATAGCACCAATATTTTAGTTTGTTGTGAGGTTCAGATGAAACTATACATATAACAGTCTATATTACAGTCTATAATACAGGTGCTGAGCATGGTGCCTGCCATATGGCAAATACTCCGTAAATATCACTGTTGCCATTATTATCAGTTGAGGATTTCCTGCTTGATTATTCTTTCATTGATCTAACAAAAATTTTTAAAAAGAATTAATTGTTTGCTGGGACTGTGTTAGATTCTGAGGATGAAATGGGCGAAACAGACATGTCCCTGTCCTCAAGGAGACAAAAACAAAAAATTACTCAAATTTTGGTTTTTCAGTATCTAGTTCTGGGATAGTATCCAGAGCTTGAGTGATGCAAGACACATGTAATGCATACTTCCTTCCTCTGAGGCACTGCCATAACTGAATGCATGTGTCCCCCACAAATTCATATGTTGAAATCGAATCCCCAATGTGATGGTAGTTGGAGGTGGGACTCTGGGAGATGATTAAGTTTTAAGAGTGGAACCCTCATGAATGGGATTAATGCCCTTATAAAAGAGACCCCAGAGATGACCTGAATGGGAAAGAAATCCAAAAAAAAGGGGATATATGTATACGTATAGCTGATTCACTTTGCTGTACAGTAGAAACTAACACAACATTGTAAAGCAACTATGTGCCAATAAAAATTAAAAAAAAAAGAAAATGAAGGAAACTGAGGAGGACAGTCATCAGATGAGATACAGAAATTGACAATAGCACGGCACTTACAAGCAATCTTTTAAAATTAATTTTTATTGGAGTATAGTTGATTTACAATGTTGTTCAGTTTTTTTAAAGCACATACAAAATGTGCTAGTGCTAAAACAATGTAACAGGTTTAAGCAAGCTATTAATAGTAGTGGCATATACACATCGACCTACTATAAAAAATTTTGGTGCTATATAATATGAATCATTTTTTCTTACATGTGTTAACATTGTAGATAATAGTTTCTTTTCTCTTATCAGCTTTAGATAAGTTCTGTGCCACGTATATCAAACAAAAGTTAAACATTTAGTCAATTTTATCCAGAAATTTAAAGGCTTTTGTAAATTCTTGGATAGCCAGCTCCAGTTTTAAGAAGACGGAAAATGAAGTAATTTGTTTATATTCACAATGGTCACAAATCTGTATTGAAATCAAGATTACAATGTAAGTGTTGATCAAAAAAAAAAGTAAGTAAAAGAGACCCCAGAGAGCTCTCTCACCCCTTCTGCCATATGTGAGGACGCAGAGAGAAGACAACTGCGTATGAACCAGGAAGTGGGTTCTCATCAGACGCCAGATCTGTGGGCATTTTGATCTTGGACTTCCCAGCCTCCAGAACTGTGGAAAACAAATGTTTGTTGTTTAAGTTACCCAGTCTATGGTATTTTTGTTATAGCAGTCTGATCGAACCCAGATAGGTACTTACCATCTGTTTGGGCAGGTCAGATCAATACAGGTGGGAACAGTCAGTGCCATCACTGGGTAGTACTGACCATAAGGTTACACAGGAGAGAGTGTGAACATCACAGAGGAATCAGGACCTAAATTGGGTCTTAAAGCCTTGGGTAGGTGGAGGAATAGCAAAGGACATTTCTAGAAGCAATAATGATATGAACAGTGGCAAGGAAAGGTCTCCTAGACCTTGGTACAAGGTAGTCTACCAGAAGGGTGAAAGAAAAGGGTGAGAGGAAGCATAACAGACTCTCAGTAAAATTAGCTCTGATTTCATCTTAAAATAGTATCGTTGCTTCCTCATCATGTTTCTCCCCTATAATGTTGACATAATTCCTTTCATTGATTCACTGAAATAATTTTCTCAAAAGCCATACAGCTATGTATGGAATTTTATTTTTTGTCTTCAATATTAGCTTCAAATTATTTTAGAACACTTTTTATTTGAAAAGCACTTTACAGTTATTTTTGTGAGAGCTTCCAAATATACATGTTGACCAGGACAGTTAGCCTCATTTTATGGATGATGTATCAAAGGTGAAGTGACAGAAAGACAGAGGGTCTCGCACAGGAAGACTGGCTTGAGAAAGATGAGAAACAAAGGCCCCCACAGAGTTGGGATAATGACGAAGACCGGGGCGTGGCATTAGGCTGCTAAAGCTTGGCTCCTGGCTTTAAACTTTACTGTGAGACCAAGGCAACCTGTTGAACCTCTCTGAGCCTCAGTTACATCATCTGGAAAGTGGAGATAAAAATACTCATCAAGGTCCCTATAGAAATCAAATCAAACAGTATTTATAAAGTGCGTGCTGCAGTGCTTGGCACAGGTTAATTGCTCGATGCCTGGTAGTTGTAAATGTTATTACCACGTTTCTTGGTTGCCTTTTGATAGTCATGAGCCTCCCTCACTGGACATATTTTTATTTCATCTAATTTTTGAGTGCAATGATTGTTAAATAGAATTGACACCAGAGCTAGAAGGAACCTCCATTTCCCAAACATTAGTGTCCTGAGAGAAGACTCTAGATATCTGGCCCTAAAGAGGCTTGTGGTCAAGTAAATAATAGAGTTCAACAGTTAAATAAGTTTCTAAAGGCAGGACTTTTAGTATGTTAATGTGGATTTCCAAGAGGAAACTGCAGTGTTCCCTAAACTTTGTGTCTGCAGAACCCTTTGCCACGAACACGTATTAATAGCTCATGAAACCCCAGTGTTTCTTGCAGTAGGCTTTGGAAGGTCCTAATCTGGTCAACCCTCATTTTACCAAAGAGGAAGCTGAATTGAGGAGAGGGAAAATGGCTTATCCCGAGTCACAGTGAGTTTACTGGGGCCAGGACTAGAACCCCATCTTGATCTAGCGCCCTTCCCTCTGGTCTTTATCTTCTCCCTCCTTTGCACTGCTCAGTAGCCGTTTCCACAGATGTACGTATGGTCTGTTGGGATGTCTCCACGTCCTTCCGCCTCCCTCCGCCGCTGCATCCTCTCCTTTAGCTCCCAAGTGTTCTTGACTGCAACCTCCCCCACCCCGACCCCCCGCCACTGAGCCCTACTTCCTTTTACCCAGGAATATCTCCTTACTTCTTGTCACTTAACTTTCCTGCCACCTGCACCCTTCCTCCTGGAGCCTGTCCTCTTATCAGGTAGCCATTTTGCCCTAAACCACTGAAGGCTGGGAAAAGCTTCATGTGTGTAGCAGATGCTGTCATGCCCCACCAGATCCCCTTAGATCTTTTTCACATACTTGCCCCTGGGAGCTTTTTCTTTTATGACCTGCCCTTGTGACACTTGTCTTTGAAGGACACTTTTGTGCTACAGGGGTGGCTTCGCCCAAATTCTCAGAGCGGTAGAATGGCCTGGGGTTTACTTTTCTAGGGCTGCTCTTGGCCAACAACTGACATGTTCAGGAGTGTGAAAGCCCAGCTTTCTTGCCTCAAATTGAGACAAACTCTGAGGTATGTGACTTACATTCCAGGGTTCCCTGTGGGATTGGGATGAATCTACTCTTCATGTGGATTTGCCAGAAATCAAACCTTGGCTTCGCTTCTCCCTCTTCCCATCCTGCTTCTCCCTTGTTGATTTCCCCTGGAAACATCTCTTTAACAAAGCACTTGCGTGTGAACCCTCCTCCCAAGGTCTGCTTCTGAGGATCCCCACCTAACACACTATGTTTCCACATCTTAGAGAAAGACATACACATTTAATGTGAAGAAAGGATACAATGGAAATATCAGCCACTGTGGCAAAGCCAGGGTTTAATACATTTTTGGGGTGGGTAGGTGGTATGGGGGATAAGTCAGGAGGACTTTAATGAGCCCTGCAAGCCGAGCCATGTAGGTGACTTACATTTTGATGTGTTAGGCTTATACTTAGTAAAAGGAGAGGACAAAGCTGGGAATGCCCTTATTTGGGCAGATATACGTTAGCACATATTTGGTTTTATGGGCCAGAGCAGGGGTCATGGAGGGTAAAAGGATGATTTTGCATTTAGTTCTATTGAAGTTCTATTTCAAGGTTCGTTCTGACAGATGTGCCAAGTTCTCCTGTAGCCATCACCAGCATGCCACCAATCCTTTTTTATCCTGCACACACTGGCAGCTTATTTAAAATCACCACACCCCAAATGACATGGTTTTTGTCCTCCACCACATGGTTCAATTAGTCAAGATTTTGAAAAAGCCAAATGGAACATTTTTTTAGCCCCATCTATTCAAGTCAGCCAACCCTTCCAAGCTGGGTGGCGATTCTGAGAGCAGCAGATTTATGCAGCTCCAAGGCGTCAGGGTTATTACTTTTTGATGAGCTCCCGGAGGTATGGAGGAGGCTGCCAATATGGTCTACATACTGGATAATGTCAACCCTAGAAGAAAATGGAAAGAAGAGCTTTCTTTCTCTTGGACTGTTTTGGAATGAACATGTTAAAGAACTGTGATGAAAGAACCCATTTTCTGTTCTCCTGCCATGACACACTCAAAGTCAATGCAATCATGCTGATTTCAGTCCTCTAGTATCTTGGTGCTACCTGGATGCCCTTACTTGAAAGATACATGGAATTATTAGTTCCACATTTCTTCCCTCACAATTAGCATATTAATGTGGCAGATTGATAATGCTAGAAGGATGGATGCTTGAACACACAGGCTGCCTTATTCTGGGTGCTCCAGCTAGGAGCCTCTTTTTTTCAGAGTGAACCCCGGCACATTGGCACCAAGTCACAGGATTTAAAATGTGAAAGGCATCATCTAGTTCAAACTCCACCTTTTACCCCGAGGAAAACTAAGGCTTAAATAGATGACATGATCTGATTCAAGGGAAGCTTGTTGGGCCCGTAAGCTAGAAACTGGTTGAATGAAACAATTTTCTATTGCAGTCACTTATTTTAAGGAGGCAACTTGGTGGTGATGGGAAAAATGAGAAGAATCTCTGTTGTGTAGTCAATAGACCTGGGTTCAAATCTTGCATTCACTACTAGGTGTAACTTGGGTAAAAAGACTTAAATTCCCTGAGTTTTAGCTTCTTTACTTTTAAAACCAGGACAGAAATAGCTTCTTGGCAGGAGAATTAAATTGAAAAGTCTTTAGAATATGTTTAATCCAGAGTTGGCCTGTAGCAAGGGCTACACCAATGTTCTCATTGCCTTTCTTTTCCTCCCAAGACACAAAGCTGATGCATGGCAAATCTGGCCTTCAGTTCCTCTGACTTCTGGTTTGGTATTCCTTCTACCCTACCTTCATTCATTCCTTGACTCTTAGTCTGAACGACTTTCTTCTTGTGACTGAGTTGGTGAATAGCTTTGTCTAACTGTAAATTTTAGAAAATTAGCAACTGTAAGATGGGGGTTAAAAATTACTGCAAAACAAGACTCACAGAATGGAATGGTTTATTCCAGATACAGAGTAGCAAGAATGGCTGATAATGGAGGAAGTGATATTGATTGATTGATTAGTGAATTCAATAAATATTTATGGAGCACATGCAGTGATTTATAACTCAGAGGTGAATGAAGCAGATACATGGTCTGTGTGCTCACCAAGTCACTCAGGGTAGGGTCTAGAAGGATTTGTTCTTTAAGTAGATCCTGACTGAAATTTACTCCCTTTGAGCTTGTGAAAGTTACAGCAAAATATAGGTTAAATAAAAGAACTCTGTAATAGACACAGCCTGTGATCAGGATGTGGAACTCACAAGAGATAGTAAAAGCTGAAAATGTAGGTTTAAAAAATATTTATGAAAAAACAGATGAAAGATGGATAACTTGCTGTAAGGGGAAAGAAAGACATTTGGGAAATATTCCAACCTTTGAGATTGATGCAGAGAAGACAGAACTGTTTCCATATCTCATTCTTTTAGCAATAAGATGAAGTTATGAGAGCTTCCACCAGTGAAGCTGGGTGCTTTAAATGCATTATCTCACGTAATCTTCATAGAATGGGCTAGCAGGTTTTAGTATTATCCTCATTTTTATAGATAAGGGAATTGGGATACTAGGAGAGGTTTATGAAATGACTCAAGGTCAGACTCATGGTTCAGAGTCAGGCATTCCGACTCTGGAGCCCAGGGCATTAAACCACTTCTTGGCCCAGCTTTGGAGTGAGGCACATCTGGCAGGCTCAGCTTTGCAGTTCACAACCCTGCACACTTGAGCAATTACTGAATATCTCTGCGACTCAGTTTCCTCATCTGTAAAATGGGTTCTGTCCCACGGTTGTGCTGACAGTTAAGTGAGATAATATTAGTGAAAGTGTGTGGTTAATCTGCCAGACAGATAGGTGACCAACTGTCCTAGTTTTATTGGGATTTTCCCACTTTTAGCACTGAAAGTCTGCATCCTTGGAAATCTCTCAGTTCCAGGCAAATTGAGACAGTTGATCACCTCCATGAAAGTCCCAGTCCAACCTGCAGACTGTTTGGACAAAGTACTAATAGATTTGGGGGAACAGGAAGCAGCTCAAAGAGGCAGATGAATTTCAGCTGATGTTCATTAAACCACTGTCAACTCTTGTGGGCTGAAGGGCTTCTGGGAAAGTCTTCCTGATAAAGCCTATGAGAAAAGTGGGGGAGTTAGAGCAGGATTTGGGAAACAGTATGCTCGCCAAGCCATGGTGCTAATGCTTTAAATCTGTCAGCCTCCTATACACAGCCTGTCAAGTGTTCAGAGCCCAAGGATAAGTAACTGATTACAAAAGTGATGGGGGTTGACGGGGGGAGTTCAGGTGGCAAACTCAGCTACCTTTGGCCTCTCCAGGTACAGCTTTCTCCCTTCCCTCTTTCACAGAACATGGATCTTGGTAGACTTGAATCTGACTTTGCCCTTGACTAACTGCGTGACATTGGACAAGCTATTTCATGTCTTTGATCCTTAATTACTGCATCCATAAAATGGAAATGATGATAATCCTAACCGCCTGCGATGTGGTTAGGATGGAATAAGAAATTGTGCCTGACATGAAGGAAGCGCTCAAAAATTGTTGGTTACTGCTATTGCTATTACTATTCCTATTTATACTATTATTATTAGTTATTCTATTAGGGTAGGGTTGCCAGACTTTGCAAATAGAAATATAGGATGGCCAGGTAAATCTGAATTTCATGTAATAATAAATAATTCTCAGGACATACTTATACCAAAAAAATTCATTGTTTACCTGAAATTCAAATTTAATTGGGCATTATCCATTTTGTCTGGCAACTCTATATTAGAGTGACCAACCATCCTGGTTTTCCCAGGTCTGAGGGATTTCCCAGGACACATGATTTTTAATCTAAAATCGGGACTTGGGCATGATTAGCCATCCCATTAACGTAGCAGTCTGGCTGCTTTTTAGAAGGTCATATTTGACTCTCAAATGTTGTTTACAGGCACTCTTCCTCTAAAACACACACACATCCACATGAATGCAATGTTTTGCATGTATTTTCAGGAATTTCTTGGATCCTTTGAAGCCTGTGCATGAATTCCTGGTTAAGAATATAGGCTCAGAAAAATCATTCAGGTTCCAAGCTTCTTTCCTTATTCTTCTTTTGGCAAAAATTGTGAAAGGGGCTTCCCTGGTGACGCAGTGGTTGAGAATCTGCCTGCTAATGCAGGGGACACGGGTTCGAGCCCTGCTCTGGGAGGATCCCACATGCCGCGGAGCGGCTGGGCCCGTGAGCCACAACTACTGAGCCTGCGCGTCTGGAGCCTGTGCTCCGCAACAGGAGAGGCCTCGACAGTGAGAGGCCCGCGCACCGCGATGAAGAGTGGCCCCCGCTTACCACAACTAGAGAAAGCCCTTGCACAGAAACGAAGACCCAACACAGCAAAAATAAATTAATTAATTAATGTCAGATGCAGGCTTGTGACATCCTCTGTCACATAGGGGAGGACGTAAGTCAGGCACCAGCAGATAAGCAAAGCTTTAAAAAAAAAACAATTGTGAAGATCTTTTGAGGAGATTCAGGAAATAGGTGTTGAATGAGCTGTGGCCCTCTAGCCACTCCCACAGTGAGTTTTCAGTAGATGAGTCCATTGATCGATAGAATGAAGACTAGTACATATGTGTATGTAGCATAAAATGAGGTAGTCTGTCTGTTGAAATTCATCCGCTTAGTTAATCCAAATCTTTCCTCTGAATCCACTTTGAGGTCACAGTGATCTGTTCTGATGATCCATATTGACTGAGTTGATTGAAGTTTCTTATTTACTCTTTCACTCTAGGAACGAAGCAGGTCGTGGTCTCATCAGAATTGGGAGATATCATATAGCAAATATGAAAAAGGCATATGCTTGCCTAGCTCTTGCTCCTTTTTCTTTGTAGCACTATTAGTTTTTTACTCTTTTAGAAAATATAGTGAAATATACACATACATGGCTGCATATAACAAGAAGGACAGTATAAAGAGTGATGATAAACAACCGCTTACCCACCATCCAGCCTAATAAGTAGAACATCATCAATCATTTGATGACACCTGTGTGCCCTTCATTTTCACTGTTGTGCAGTGTTCCAGTGAATAAATATATTTCAACCTATTTATCCATGCTGCTTTTTGGGAGCATTTGGGTTATTTCAAGTTTTGTTTTTATTTTCCTGTTACAGACAATGCTGTCAACATTCTTACATATGTCTTCCCGGTATACAAGGACAAGTTTTTCTCTAGTGCGTACATTTCAGAGCGGAATTGTTGGCTTGGAGAATAGATGTACCTTCTACTTTATGCTGATTGTTTTCCCAGGTGTTTATAGAAGTTGTAGCCCCACCAGAAGTGTACGGGAGATTCCCCCCCACCCACTTGGTGTTGTCAGACTTGTTAGTTTTTGCCTATCTGGTAGATGTGAAATAGTAGCTTATTGAAATTAACACGTTGTTTTCTTATTACTTATAAGGCTGAACATCTTCTTATATGTTTATTGCTATTCATTGTTTCCTTTCGTGTGAAATGCCTGTTCATGTCTTCTGCTAATTTTCTATTTTTATTGCTTAGATTTGTTGCTTATACATGTTGCAAATATCTCTTCCCAGTGGTTTTCTTGCCACTGTCTCTGAAGAGTGGTTTGTCACCTTGTCATGTTTAGAATTACTTGTTCAGTGCCTGCCCCTCTGATTAGGCTGTAAGCTCCAGGAGGCGAGGCATTGAGTCTGCTGTCTCTGTCTCCAACACTGACATAGCACCTGACCTACATATATAAATACACCTGATGTATAATATGAATATGTTTTTGTTGTTGCTATTTTTAAACTGCTTTTTACAGAGGAGGGCAGAGCAGGTTAGGTGGAAAATCTTTGCCATCGAACCATGGTTAAGAACATGGGTTCTGGATGCGACTGCCACTTACTAGCTTGGTGGCCGATTAACCTTTCTGTGTATCAGATCCTTCATCTGTAAAATGCTCCCTATCTTATAGGATTGTTCAGTTAATAGGTATAAGGTACTTTGCGTGGTGACTGGCACACAGTGCATACTCCATAAATGTTGGCTGTTATTATATTTCTGTTGGGTGAAAACCCAGGTTAAAGGTTTCTGATTATAAGTTTGTTAGTCAGGGAGTGCGGGCTTATTCTGCATGTTAAGGGGAGAATATTTGAAATTACAGGAGCAGCTGGGTGTTGGGTAGAGAAAGGAGTAGGTAGGGGACACCCACTACTTTGAAAATATCATTGTCGACTGTGAATTTTGAAGACTAGCAAAAGTCCTCTAATCTGACATGACAGGAGCACAGTTAAGTAATAAATGGTTAAAATGGTTAAATGAGGGTATCATTAAAAACACATTTATACATTTTATCTTAAGACATGTAATATATTCATTGACTCATCACTTGATGTCTGACCAAGGTCTTTGTTTTCTAGCCAAGTGGCTACTTTTGGACATCCTTGCTTTTCTTGCACCAGGCACTCCAAATGCATCATTTGTGAATTCTAGTTTTTTAAATTTTTTTAACATTGGATCATCAACTTAAAAGAAACTTGGGAAGTAATCTCAGCACAGAGTCCTTCCAGAGGTTTACTGTTATTCCCCATCTTGTATAGTGCTCTTTTTTCTCAAAGATCGAACAGGACAATAATTTCTCTATAAGTGCACCTTTGTGAAGTCTATACAAAACATTTAACTTAGTTTTAATATAAACAAGAGCTGTATTTTCATAGTTACATTTTGTGTTTGTTTATATTGAATTAAATTACATAATCACAATAACAGTACAACTGACACAAACAAGGTTAGGGATTACAATGTTTGGGCATCAGTTATGAGTTATACAAAGGTCATGGGAAGCTTGGATACATCCAGTGGACAGTCAGGTAGAGGTCATTTAATGTGGTTTCTAATGCACCTCACTGGAGGCCGTGTGCTGTCTTTTTTCCTAAAGTCTTGTGAAAAATCTCATTGTTCACCCTTAGCTCTCTGTGAGTGGATCATTCATTGGAGGCAACCCGAGGAGGGGTTGAACTTCACATCGGGGTCTCTTCAGTGGAAAGCAGAGATGGTTCCCTGGACATGAGAGTCAGGGAGAAAGGGGCAACTGAGAATGATTGAGGAAATTACGGGTCTCTTAGGGAGATGTAGGTCTTCCCCCATACTGCAGAATTGGAATTTTGAGGCAATCCTATTTAGATTTCAAGGGACTGAGAAGATCCAGATGACATAATAAAGAAATAAATACGTGGAACTTCCCTGGCTGTCCAGTGGTTAAGACTCTGTACTTCCACTGCAGGGGGCACGAGTTGGATCCCTGGTCGGGGAACTAAGATCCCGCATGTCGCTAGGCACGGCCAAAAAGAAAGAAAGAAATGTGTTCAGGAGCTCAGATGTTAATTCAAAAGGAAATTCTCCTATATCTTTTCATAGATGCTTGCATGTTTTGAGAGCCTCAGAAAGGTGATTTTACAAGTGGCTCTTTCTGTGGGCCACAGATTCACTCCACAAGACGATCTGGGTGTTAAGCCACCTTTGCCTTCCTATCAGTCTCTGCTTGCCTGGGGCTCTGCCTGGCTGAGAGATTGAGGTGAGAGAAAGGAAGTAGGAGGCTTTGCCTACGCGGAGCCAAGAGGTATGACCTTCCTGCCTTGGTATAAGAAGTAGTCCCTCTCTCAGGAAAGCTCATCCCTTGTCATGTTTACGGAGCACCTCATAGTTCATAACTGAACTGTAATTCTAGCCCTGTCTGCTCCACACCACGTCTTAGTTATTCTTGGGGGAGACCTAATGCTTGCTCTGGTGGCTTCCCTGGTGGCGCAGTGGTTAAGAATCCGCCTGCCAATGCAGGGGACACGGGTTCGAGCCCTGGTCCAGGAAGATCCCACATGCCGTGGAGCAACGAAGCCCGTGTGCTACAGCTACTGAGCCTGTGCTCTAGAGCCCACAGGCCACAACTCTTGAGCCTGTGAGCCACAACTACTGAAGCCCGTGCGCCTAGAGCCCGTGCTCCTCAACAAGAGAAGCTACCGCAGTGAGAAGCCCGCACACTGCAACGAAGAGTAGCCCCTGCTCGCCACAACTAGAGAAAGCCTGCGCACAGCAATGAAGACCCAACACAACCAAAAATAAATAAATGAAAAAAAAAAAGAGCACACATGTGTGTTTGTGTGTGTACATTAAAAAAATGCAGATTTCATAAAAGTGGTAATGAAGAAACATTATATTAGTTTCGTGTGTACAACATAATGGCTCGATATTTGTAATATGTACTATGAAATGATCACCACAATAAGTCTAGTTAACATCCATCACCATAAATAATTACAGAATTTTTTTCTTGTTTTTTTCACTTAAATATAGCATTTATTGAGCACTTACTATTTGCCAGTCTCTCTGCTCAGCATCTGCATTCATTATTTCACTTAAGAATTTTTCTCTTGTGATGAGAACTTTTAAGATCTATTCCCTTAGCAACTTTCAAAAATATATTATTATTTTAATAGCCAACCCTAAGTTGAGTTCTTACTGTGAACAGTAAGAACTGGTGAACTAGACACTTTCTATGCGTTACCTCATTGAGCCTTCCCAACAAAACTGTGAGACGAGTACTATTATTTTGAGGAAATGGAGGCTGCCTGAGGAAAATCAAAAAAGCTGTTAAGTGGCAGAGCCAGGACTTGAACTTGGTTTGTCTGACTTTAAAGCTGGTGCTCTTAAGGACCATGTGGAATTATTGCCTCCTGAACAACCAGAGAAAGCTCCACTTTTCCTCTCAGTTCTAGAGAGACCACAGGGAGTGTCTTGTCACCTCATTCTGCAGACTTGCCTGAGCTGAACTCTATTGTCAGCTAAGAAGCTATCCACTGGGCTTCTTTCAGTACGTGAGGAATCTGGAAATTGCTGCTCCATCTCAGGATCACAGTGTCCGGGTCAGAGCAACAGAGAGAAACTTCCAAACATCCTGGAACTAAAGACACTATAAACCCCAGGTATTTGTAGGCCAAGGCTATAGCAGCCCTCAGAACAGGGCAAATAGGAGTGACCATCTGAGAAACCCACCAAGATGTATGAAAAAAACCCAGCAAAACTGAGGGAGAAAGAATTTGGAGGTGTGTGTTTGTGACTTCCTGGAACACTTGGAAATTGTAGCAATTCTCAATTTCATGTGCTCAAGAAATATTGCACTTTTTTCTCCCTTAAAACAACCTAGGTTCTCATTCCCTGGTGGGCTAGAAATTTAACCTTGCTTAGTCCTGGGGACATCTCTTGGGAAGGGCCCTAGATCATTGGTCATCAGTGTGCCGTAATTGCTGAGAACTATGAACCCAGTCCACGAGGTATGATTCTTGCCCTGCTGCTTTTAATCCACAAATGGAACAAGAAAATCTTTGCCAAAGCAGAGAACTACACAGCCATTCCTTACTGAAGTCTTGCTACTTTTCCAGAACATTACCAGTTAGGCCCCTAGTGTCTCTTTTGCTCACGGAGAGAATGCAGCCTTTTGTCTTACTCCTCAACTTTTGAAAATCTCTTTAATCTGTAGAGAAATTATTTTTCTTCTTGCTCCGATCAGAGGAATTCCCTTTTGTCTCCAACCCTATTTTCCCATCTCTTCAGGACTCCTGGCATACTCTTCTCAGTAGATTTAGGCCAGGAATTGCAAACTCAAATGACTGCAGAGGCCGCATAGGATTCGAAGTGAGTAAAGCAGCTTGGCAGGGGTTTGGTACGTGGTCTGGCTAGAGGGGGCTGCTACCTAGTTCTGGCTTGCTGTCATCACTCATGTTGCCCTGTGTTGCTGGATCTTCTGATCTTCAAGAAAAGCTAGAAATCTAGACTTTTATGAGCAGTCTCCTTCGTGTCAAATGTTGGCTCAAGCATTTAAAAGTATTCTGTGTAGGCCAAAGTAAAATGTCCATGGGCCACCAGGTTGCCATGGCCACTGCAGGCTTTTGAGAACAAAAGCCAGGGAAGAAAGGTATTTTATAGTTACAGACCTTCCCTGGGGCAGGGAAGCACAGAGCTTGGTACATGATTGGACACGGGGAAAAGGAAGGATGAAAAGACGGGAAGGAAAAGAACATAAATGAATTTCTCCAGTGATTGTCCAACTACAAAAAATGCTGCTTTTACTCACAGTGTCTGCTTTCCTGAAAAGGAAGCTTATTTGGGATTTAGGCTTTGTTTTTCTCAAATCAGTTATTTGGGAATTAATACCTTCACTCGCTTTTGGTTCAGCCTAAGCTTAACTTACTTCTGGCACACACAAGTCTGGATTTTGAGTGATCTTGCTTTAAGAACATAGAAAGAGTTTATAACTGTTGGATGGAAAAGCCAGCATTATGTTTTGCGTTGTTAGAGTCAAGGTTTAGTGAAATTTATTTGGTTCATTCCTAGTTTTTTTTTTTTTTT